>NC_142282.1:17888981-18257315 GCF_052056855.1 Sturnus vulgaris
AGAGGGAGAGAAGAGCTTTGGGAAATTGGGAGACAAATTGGTTGGGGCCCCGGTCTTGGCTCTTCCAGATGCAGAGGGGGAATTTCGGCTATGTGTGGATGTCGAGCAGGGTCATGCTGGAGGAGTTTTAGTGCGGGAGCATGGGGAAACGCGGGGGCCTGTTGCCTATTTTTCTGAATTGTTGGACCCGGTGGCCAGAGGCTGGCCCCATTGTCTGCAGTACTTTGCAGCCACAGCTCTGATGGTGGCTGAGGCCCGAAAGCTGACAAGGGGAGGGTATCTCATTGTTAAAGTCCCACATCAGATTAAAGCATTGCTAACTGAGAGAGCCTCTAAGTGGATGACGAGTGCTCGATTATTACAGTATGAATCTTGTTTAATGGAACAGGAGGATTTAAAATTTAAAGGTGGGGAAATTTTTAATCCAGCCTCTTATTTAAATGGCCCTGGAGAAATGGGGGGGCAGAAGAAATCCATGATTGTATCCAGGTTATAGACCTCCAGACACGGGTTAGGGAAGATCTACGGGATATTCCCTGGCCTGAGGGAAAGAATGTGTTCATTGATGGGTCCTCCAAGGTGGTAAAAGGGAAACGATTTACAGGATACTCTATCGTGAATGGGAAGCAATTAAAGGAAGGGGGGAGGTTACCACACACCTGGTCAGCTCAGACAGCAGAGCTGTACGCGCTTGTGAGAGCCTGTGAATTATACCAGGACAAGACAGTAAATATCTTTACTGATTCTAAATATGCATATGGGGTAAAACATGCATTTAGAAAACTATGGGAAGAAAGAGGTTTATTAAGCTGCAGAAGAAAGACATTAGCTCACGAGAACTTAATCTCTCGCCTATTGGAGGCAGTGAATTTACCAAAAAAGGTGGCGATAATCCACATTAAGGGGCATCAGGCAGGATGGTCAAAGAAGGCAATAGGAAACCGACTGGCTGATGAAGAAGCTCTCAAAGCTGCATTGTTGCCAGAAGTCTCTAAGATCCTGCCTTTGCTCCCAGTAACTGCACCGCTGCCAGAAAAACTCTCTTTTCCACCAGAGGAACTTGAGATAATTAAAAAAAGTGGGGCAGAGAAAAGAGAAAATAATTGGTTTACAAGAGATGGTAAGCAGTGGATACCAAAAGCTCTAGCCTTACAATTGTTAAAACAACTTCATGAAGGGAGTCATTGGGGCTCCCGAGGACTGGCAGACGCCTTCCTCAAAATGAACACTGCTGTTGGTCTCTTTAGCCTGGCAAAGCGAGCCACTGAAGGCTGTTTGACTTGTGCTAAAACCAACAACAAAGTTACAAAGAAACTGGCCAGGGGAGGGAGGCGTTGGGCAGTACGTCCCTTCCAGAGATGCCGGGTGGATTTTACTGAAATGCCTCGAGTGGCAAGATTTAAATATCTTCTGGTAATAGTATGTCAATTAACCGGGTGGCCAAAAGCATTTCCAACTGTGTCAGCAACTACAGGATCAGTTGTTAAAATATTTTTGGAACAAAAAAATTCCAAGATAAGGGATGGTGGAAGCGATAGATTCAGATAGGGAAACTCATTTTACAGGAAAAATTCTTCAAGGAGTTATGACTGCTTTAGGAATACGGTGGAACCTCCATACCCCCTGGCATCCACAAAGTTCGGGCCAGGTTGAGAGGATGAATGGAGAAATAAAGAAACATCTCCTGAAGCTGGTAATAGAAACTAAGATGCCGTAGGTACGGCTCCTGCCCCCGGCTTTAGCAAGGATAAGAGCCAGACCCAGAGAAGATATTCAATTATCTCCCTTTTAATTGATCTTTGGAATTCCTTACCCTTGTAATTCTCAGCCGAGTGGGGGGATAAAGATAAGTGATGTGTATTTAAAACAATATGTGGCTCGGATACTGTCTCTTGTGAAATCTCTTTGACAGGAAGCTCAGCTGGCACAAACCTTGCCTTTGGACTTTACTGTTCACAACATCCAACCGGGAGACTGGGTCCTAGTTAAGGAGTGGGAAGAAGCACCACTGGTGGCGAAGTGGCGTGGACCTTTCCAGATGTTGCTGAGCACAGGAATAGCCGTCAAGACAGCTGAACACGGCTGGACCCATCACACTCGGGTCAAGGTCTCTGCAGCCCCAAAAATTTGGACATCTCAACTGGAGGAGAAGGACGGGAAGCCGCGACTGACACTCCACAAGAGGGGACTGGAGCAGCAGCCAGTGCGTCGACATCGGGGGAAGCCTCGTGTGCCCACCCACAGAGTGCCTGCTGAAATAGTCTGTGTGGGCATCCCTCCTCTCTGATCTCCAGTCACTGGGAGCCAACCCTTGCTGTCATTGTTTTCTTTATATTAAGCCGTTTCTGTGCCTTCACTCGCCACAAGTGGTGTGAAAGACAACGTGAAAGTAAAAATTAAGTTAGGAAATTAGATTACACAATCAGAATGTTTCTCTTAATAATGTTACCTTTATATTATCAGTTAGGTTGGAGCCAAAAATGGGAAAATAATTGTTTTGACCTTAGGAGAAAAAGTAGCAAAAACCTTTATGGGAATGGGACATGTTTTCTTGGCTACCTGGTGGACTATAAGTTAAACAATTACTTTTTTTCCTCTTATGTGCTGTAGCAACTCTAATCTTTTTACCATGCACGATCCCTTGCTTAGTACAACTTATTCAACATGTGATCAAAGGGATGCAGGTAATAGCCACGCCTACTGATCCAGAAATGGTTACAAAAGGATAGAAATTGATGTCACTCCAAATAATTACAAAACCAAAAAGAACTCAGGAACAAGAAATTAAGTCAATGATAGCTAAAGTTTGTAAAGACAATTATTAAACAAATAAAAGAGGAGGGATTGAGAGGAATGTTAAATTTGTCTTTACAAATGAGTTGTGGATCAGCCTATAGATAAGGCTAGCACTGAGAGATAAAAGAAACAATGGGATGGATTCCACTGATTGATGAATGGAAAGAGATATTTGCCTTTACAAACAAACTGTAGGGCTGCTGATAAATGAAATTGGATATCGAAAGATGAAAGAAGCAACGGGGGGAAAACTATGAATTCTATAAGAATTAAAAATTAAAAGGGAGGGTTATACATTAGAGGGGAATTTCAGGTATCAGGCGTTCCGGGAAGTCTGTGCCTCTCAAGTACCTCAGCCAATGGGGAAAGAGAGAGGGAAATGCGGCCGGGAAAATAGGATAAAAAGTAGGCTGCGTCCTCCGAAAATTTGAGAGATCCCAGGGGAATGTCCCATGGCCTCTCCCTTTATTCGAATAAAGCAAAAAGGACTCCTCTGTCTCCTTTTTGGACATAAACCTCTGGTGTTTGTGGATTAATTTTCCTGACACATCCCAGGAATCCCATCCCAGGGATCCGATCCCAACCCTGGGATCCCATCCTATCCCAGAGATCCCAGCCCATCCCATCCCAGGGATCCCATCCCAGGCATCCCATCCCAGGGATCCCATCCCATCCCATCCCATCCCATCCCATCCCATCCCACTGATCGCATCCCATCCCATCCCATCCCAGGGATCACATCCCATCCCATCCCATCCCATCCCATCCCATCCCATCCCATCTCAGGGATCCCATCCCATCCCATCTCCTCCCAGGGATCGCACCCCATCCCATCTCATCCCAGGGATCGCATCCCATCCCATCCCAGGGATCCCATCCCATCCCAACCTATCCCATACCATCCCGTCCCATCCCATCCCATCCCATCCCATCCCATCCCATCCCATCCCATCCCAGAGATCCCATCCCAGGGATAACATCCCATCCCATCCAATCGCAGAGATCCCATCCCATCCGAGGGATGCCATCCCGGGGATCCCATCCCATCCCAGGGATCCCATCCCAGGGATCCCATCCCATCCCAGGGATCCCATCCCATCACATCCCATCCCATGGATCCCATCCTATCCCATCTCATCCCATCCCATCCCATCCCATCCCATCCCATCCCATCCCATCCCATCCCATCCCATCCCATCCCATCCCATCCCATCCCATGGATCCCATTCCAACCCAGGGATCCCATCCCATCCCATCCCTGGGATACCCTCCCATCCCAACACATCCCATCCCACCCCATCCCATCCCATCCCATCCCATTCCAGGGATCCCCTCCCATCCCAGGGATCCCATCCCATCCCATCCAATCCCATCCCATCCCATCCCAGGGATCCCCTCCCATCCCAGGGATCCCATCCCATCCCATCCCATGGATCCCATCCCAACCCAGGGATACCCTCCCATCCCATTTCATCCCATCCCATCCCATCCCATCCCATCCCATCCCATCCCATCCCATCCCATCCCATCCCAGGGATCCCCTCCCATCCCAGGGATCCCATCCCATCCCATCCAATCCCATCCCATCCCATCCCATCCCATCCCATCCCATCCCATCCCATCCCATCCCATCCCATCCCATCCCATCCCATCTTATCCCAGGGATCCCCTCCCATCCCAGGGATCCCATCCCATCCCATCCCATCCCATCCCATCAATCCCAGGGATCCCATCCCTGGTATCCCATCCCATCCCAGGGATCCCATCCCAGAGATTCCATCCCATTCCAGGGATGCCATCCCATACGAGGGATCACATTCCAGGGATCCCAACCCAGGGATGCCATCCCATCCAATCCCAGGCATCCAATCGCATCCCATTTCATCGCAGGGATCCCATCCCATCCCATCCCATCCCATCCCATCCCATCCCATCCCATCCCATCCCAGGGATCCCATCCCATCCCATCCCATCCCAGGGATCCCACCCCATCCCATCCCATCCCACCCAATCCCATCCCAGGCATCCCATACGCGGGATCCCATCCCATCCCATTTCAGGGATCCCATCCATCCCAACCCATCTCAGCCCAGGGATCGCATCCCATCCCATCCCAGGGATCCCATCTCATCCCAACCTATCCCATCCCGTCCCATCCCATCCCATCCCATTCCAGAGATCCCATCCCAGGGATCCCATCCCAGGGATCCCATCCCATCCCAGGGATCCCATCCCATCCCATCACATCCCATCCCATGGATCCCATCCTATCCCATCTCATCCCATCCCATCCCATCCCATCCCATCCCATCCCATCCCATCCCATCCCATCCCATACCATCCCATCCCAGGGATCCCATCCCAGGGATCCCATCCTACCCCATCGCAGGGATCCCATCCCATCGTAGGGATCCCATCCCATCCCAGGGACCCCATCCCAGGGATCCCATCCCATCCCAGGGATCCCATCCCATCCCATCCCATGGATCCCATCCCATCCCATCCCATCCCATCCAATCCCACCCCAGGGATCCCATCCCAGGGATCCCATCCCATCCCATCGCAGGGATCCCATCCCATCGTAGGGATCCCATCCCATCCCATCCCACGGACCCCATCCCAGGGATCCCATTCCATCCCAGGGATCCCATCCCATCCCATCCCATCCCATCCCATCCCATCCCATCTCATCCCATTCCATCCCATCCCATTCCATCCCATCCCATCCCATCACATCCCAGTGATCCCATCCCAGGGATCCCATCCCATCTCAGGGATCCCATCCCATCCCATCCCAGGAATCCCATCCCATCCCATCACAGGGATCCCATACCATCCCATCTGATCCCAGGGATGGCACCCCATCCCATCTCATCCCAGGGATCCCATCCCATCCCAACCTATCCCAACCCATCCCGTCCCATCCCATCCCAGAGATCCCATCCGAGGGATAACATCCCATCCCATCGCAAAGATCCCATCCCATCCCAGGGATCCCATCCCTGGGATCCCATCCCATCCCAGGGATCCCATCCCATCCCATCACATCCCATCCCATGGATCCCATCCCAACCCAGGGATCCCATCCCATCCCATCCCATCCCATCCCATCCCATCCCATCCCATCCCATCCCATCCCATCCCATCCCATCCCACGGATCCCATCTCATCCTAACCTATCCCATCCCGTCCCGTCCCATCCCATCCCATCCCATCCCGTCCCATCCCATCCCATCCCATTCCAGAGATCCCATCCCAGGGATCCCATCCCAGGGATCCGATCCCATCGCAGGGATCCCATCCCATCCCATCACATCCCATCCCATGGATCCCATCCTATCCCATCTCATCCCATCCCATCCCATCCCATCCCATACCATCCCATCCCAGGGATCCCATCCCAGGGATCCCATCCCACCCCATCGCAGGGATCCCATCCCATCGTAGGGATCCCATCCCATCCCACCCCAGGGATCCCATCCCAGGGATCCCATCCCATCCCATCGCATCGCTGGGATCCCATCCCATCGTAGGGATCCCATCCCATCCCAGGGACCCCATCCCAGGGATCCCATCCCATCCCAGGGATCCCATCCCATCCCATCCCATCCCATCTCATCCCATTCCATCCCATTCCATCCCATCCCATCCCATCACATCCCAGTGATCCCATCCCAGGGATCCCATCCCATCTCAGGGATCCCATCCTATCCCATCCCATCCCAGGAATCCCATACCATCCCATCTCATCCCAGCGATGGCACCCCATCCCATCTCATCCCAGGGATCCCATCCCATCCCAACCTATCCCAACCCATCCCGTCCCATCCCATCCCATCCCATCCCATCCCATCCCATCCCATCCCATCCCAGAGATCCCATCCGAGGGATAACATCCCATCCCATCCCATCGCAGAGATCCCATCCCATCCCAGGGATCCCATCCCTGGGATCCCATCCCATCCCAGGGATCCCATCCCATCCCATCTCATCCCATCCCATGGATCCCATCCCAACCCAGGGATCCCATCCCATCCCATCCCATCCCAGGGATACCATCCCATCCCAACACATCCCATCCCACCCCATCCCATCCCATCCCATCCCATCCCATCCCATCCCATCCCATCCCATCCCATCCCATCCCAGGGATCCCCTCCCATCCCAGGGATCCCATCCCATCCCGTCCCATCCCATCCCATCCCATCCCATCCCATCCCATCCCATCCCATCCCATCCCATCCCATCCCAGAGATCCCATCCCAGGGATAACATCTCATCCCATCCCATCGCAGAGATCCCATCTTATCCCAGGGATCCCATCCCTGGGATCCCATCCCATCCCAGAGATCCCATCCCAGGGATCCCATCCCATCCCAGGGATCCCATCCCATCCCATCACATCCCATCCCATGGATCCCATCCTATCCCATCTCATCCCATCCCATCCCATCCCATCCCATCCCATTCCATCCCATCCCATCCCATCCCATCCCATCCCATCCCATCCCATCCCATCCCATCCCATCCCATCCCATCCCATCCCATCCCATCCCATCCCATGGATCCCATCCCAACCCAGGGATCCCACCCCATCCCATCCCATCCCATCCCATCCCATCCCATCCCATCCCAGGGATCCCCTCCCATCCCAGGGATCCCATCCCATCCCATCCCATCCCATCAATCCCAGGGATCCCATCCCTGGTATCCCATCCCATCCCAGGGATCCCATCCCAGAGATTCCATCCCATTCCAGGGATGCCATCCCATACGAGGGATCACATTCCAGGGATCCCAACCCAGGGATGCCATCCCATCCAATCCCAGGCATCCAATCGCATCCCATTTCATCGCAGGGATCCCATCCCATCCCATCCCATCCCATCCCATCCCATCCCATCCCAGGGATCCCATCCCATCCCATCCCAGGGATCCCACCCCATCCCATCCCATCCCACCCAATCCCATCCCAGGCATCCCATACGCGGGATCCCATCCCATCCCATTTCAGGGATCCCATCCATCCCAACCCATCTCAGCCCAGGGATCGCATCCCATCCCATCCCAGGGATCCCATCTCATCCCAACCTATCCCATCCCGTCCCGTCCCATCCTATCCCATCCCATCCCATCCCATCCCATCCCATCCCGTCCCATCCCATCCCATCCCATTCCAGAGATCCCATCCCAAGGATCCCATCCCAGGGATCCCATCCCATCCCAGGGATCCCATCCCATCCCATCACATCCCATCCCATGGATCCCATCCTATCCCATCTCATCCCATCCCATCCCATCCCATCCCATCCCATACCATCCCATACCATCCCATCCCAGGGATCCCATCCCAGGGATCCCATCCCACCCCATCGCAGGGATCCCATCCCATCGTAGGGATCCCATCCCATCCCAGGGACCCCATCCCAGGGATCCCATCCCATCCCAGGGATCCCATCCCATCCCATCCCATGGATCCCATCCCATCCCATCCCATCCCATCCAATCCCACCCCAGGGATCCCATCCCAGGGATCCCATCCCATCCCATCGCAGGGATCCCATCCCATCGTAGGGATCCCATCCCATCCCATCCCATCCCAGGGACCCCATCCCAGGGATCCCATCCCATCCCAGGGATCCCATCCCATCCCATCCCATCCCATCCCATCCCATCCCATCCCATCCCATCTCATCCCATTCCATCCCATTCCATCCCATCCCATCACATCACATCCCAGTGATCCCATCCCAGGGATCCCATCCCATCTCAGGGATCCCATCCCTGGGATCCCATCCCATCCCAGAGATCCCATCCCAGGGATCCCATCCCATCCCAGGGATCCCATCCCATCCCATCACATCCCATCCCATGGATCCCATCCTATCCCATCTCATCCCATCCCATCCCATCCCATTCCATCCCATCCCATCCCATCCCATCCCATCCCATCCCATCCCATCCCATCCCATCCCATCCCATCCCATCCCATCCCATCCCATCCCATGGATCCCATCCCAACCCAGGGATCCCATCCCATCCCATCCCATCCCTGGGATACCCTCCCATCCCAACACATCCCATCCCACCCCATCCCATCCCATCCCATCCCATCCCATCCCATCCCATCCCATCCCATCCCATCCCATCCCAGGGATCCCCTCCCATCCCAGGGATCCCATCCCATCCCATCCAATCCCATCCCATCCCATCCCATCCCATCCCATCCCAGGGATCCCCTCCCATCCCAGGGATCCCATCCCAGGGATCCCATCCCATCCCATCCCATCCCATCCCATCCCATCCCATCCCATCCCATCCCATCCCATCCCATGGATCCCATCCCAACCCAGGGATCCCATCCCATCCCATCCCAGGGATACACTCCCATCCCAACACATCCCATCCCATCCCATCCCATCCCATCCCAGGAATCCCATCCCATCCCATGCCATCTCAGGGATCCAATACCATCCCATCTCATCCCAGGGATGGCACCCCATCCCATCTCATCCCAGGGATCCCATCCCATCCCAACCTATCCCAACCCATCCCGTCCCATCCCATCCCATCCCATCCCAGAGATCCCATCCGAGGGATAACATCCCATCCCATCCCATCGCAGAGATCCCATCCCATCCCAGGGATCCCATCCCTGGGATCCCATCCCATCCCAGGGATCCCATCCCATCGCATCACATCCCATCCCATGGATCCCATCCCAACCCAGGGATCCCATCCCATCCCATCCCATCCCATCCCATCCCATCCCATCCCATCCCAGGGATACCATCCCACCCCAACACATCCCATCCCACCCCATCCCATCCCAGAGATCCCATCTCAGGCATAACATCCCATCCCATCCCATCGCAGAGATCCCATCTTATCCCAGGGATCCCATCCCTGGGATCCCATCCCATCCCAGAGATCCCATCCCAGGGATCCCATCCCATCCCAGGGATCCCATCCCATCCCATCACATCCCATCCCATGGATCCCATCCTATCCCATCTCATCCCATCCCATCCCATTCCATCCCATCCCATCCCATCCCATCCCATCCCATCCCATCCCATCCCATCCCATCCCATCCCATGCATCCCATCCCAACCCAGGGATCCCATCCCATCCCATCCCTGGGATACCCTCCCATCCCAACACATCCCATCCCTCCCCATCCCATCCCATCCCATCCCATCCCATCCCATCCCATCCCATCCCATCCCTTCCCATCCCATCCCATCCCATGGATCCCATCCCATCCCAGGGATCCCCTCCCATCCCAGGGATCCCATCCCATCGCATCACATCCCATCCCATGGATCCCATCCCATCCCAGGGATCCCCTCCCATCCCAGGGATCCCATCCCATCCCATCCCATCCAATCCCATCCCATCCCATCCCAGGGATCCCCTCCCATCCCAGGGATCCCATCCCATCCCATCCCATCCCATCCCATCCCATCCCATCCCATCCCATGGATCCCATCCCAACCCAGGGATCCCATCCCATCCCATCCCATCCCATCCCATCCCATCCCAGGGATACCCTCCCATCCCAACACATCCCATCCCATCCCATCCCATCCCATCCCATCCCATCCCATCCCAGGGATCCCCTCCCATCCCAGGGATCCCATCCCATCCCATCCCATCCAATCCCATCCCATCCCATCCCATCCCATCTTATCCCAGGGATCCCCTCCCATCCCAGGGATCCCATCCCATCCCATCCCATCCCATCCCATCAATCCCAGGGATCCCATCCCAGGTATCCCATCCCATCCCAGGGATCCCATCCCATCCCATCCCAGGGATCCCACCCCATCCCATCCCACCCAATCCCATCCCAGGCATCCCATACGCGGGATCCCATCCCCTCCCATTTCAGGGATCCCATCCATCCCAACCCATCTCAGCCCAGGGATCGCATCCCATCCCATCCCAGGGATCCCATCTCATCCCAACCTATCCCATCCCGTCCCGTCCCATCCCATCCCATCCCATCCCATCCCGTCCCATCCCATCCCATCCCATTCCAGAGATCCCATCCCAGGGATCCCATCCCAGGGATCACATCCCATCCCAGGGATCCCATCCCATCCCATCACATCCCATCCCATGGATCCCATCCTATCCCATCCCATGGATCCCATCCCAACCCAGGGATCCCATCCCATCCCATCCCATCCCATGCCAGGGATACCATCCCATCCCAACACATCCCATCCCACCCCATCCCATCCCATCCCATCGCATCCCATCCCATCCCATCCCATCCCATCCCATTCCATCCCAGGGATCCCCTCCCATCCCAGGGATCCCATCCCATCCCATCCCATCCCATCCCAGGGATCCCGTCCCATCCCAGGGATCCCATCCCATCCCATCCCATCACATCCCATCCCATCCCATCCCATCAATCCCAGGTATCCCATCCCAGGGATCCCATCCCATCCCAGGGATCCCATCCCAGGGATGCCATCCCATCCCAGGGATGCCATCCCATACGAGGGATCACATTCCAGGGATCCCAACCCAGGGATCCCATCCCATCCAATCCCAGGCATCCAATCCCATCCCATTTCATCGCAGGGATCCCATCCCAACCTATCCCATCCCATCTCATCCCATCCCATCCCATCCCAGGGGTCCCATCCCATCCCATCCCATCCCAGGGATCACATCTCATTCCAGGGATCCCATCCCAGGGATCGCATCCCATCCCAGGAATCCCATCCCAGGGATCCGATCCCAACCCTGGGATCCCAACCTATCCCAGAGATCCCAGCCCATCCCATCCCAGGGATCCCATCCCAGGCATCCCATCCCAGGGATCCCATCCCATCCCATCCCATCCCATCCCATCCCATCCCATCCCACTGATCCCATCCCATCCCATCCCATCCCAGGGATCACATCCCATCCCATCCCATCTCAGGGATCCCATCCCATCCCATCTCCTCCCAGGGATCGCACCCCATCCCATCTCATCCCAGGGATCGCATCCCATCCCATCCCAGGGATCCCATCCCATCCCAACCTATCCCATCCCATCCTGTCCCATCCCATCCCATCCCATCACATCCCATCCCATGGATCCCATCCTATCCCATCTCATCCCATCCCATCCCATCCCATCCCATCCCATACCATCCCATCCCATCCCAGGGATCCCATCCCAGGGATCCCATCCCACCCCATCGCAGGGATCCCATCCCATCGTAGGGATCCCATCCCATCCCAGGGATCCCATCCCATCCCAGGGATCCCATCCCATCCCATCCCATGGATCCCATCCCATCCCATCCCATCCCATCCAATCCCACCCCAGGGATCCCATCCCAGGGATCCCATCCCATCCCATCCCATCGCAGGGATCCCATCCCATCGTAGGGATCCCATCCCATCCCATCCCAGGGACCCCATCCCAGGGATCCCATCCCATCCCAGGGATCCCATCCCATCCCATCCCATCCCATCCCATCCCATCCCATCCCATCCCATTTCATCCCATTCCATCCCATTCCATCCCATCCCATCCCATCACATCCCGGTGATCCCATCCCAGGGATCCCATCCCATCTCAGGGATCCCATCCCATCCCATCTCATCCCAGGGATGGCACCCCATCCCATCTCATCCCAGGGATCCCATCCCATCCCAACCTATCCCAACCCATCCCGTCCCATCCCATCCCATCCCATCCCATCCCATCCCATCCCATCCCATCCCAGAGATCCCATCCGAGGGATAACATCCCATCCCATCCCATCGCAGAGATCCCATCCCATCCCAGGGATCCCATCCCTGGGATCCCATCCCATCCCATCACATCCCATTCAAATGGATCCCATCCCAACTCAGGGATCCCATCCCATCCCATCCCATCCCATCCCATCCCATCCCATCCCAGGTATCCCATCTCATCCCAACCTATCCCATCCCGTCCCGTCCCATCCCATCCCATCCCATCCCATCCCATCCCATCCCATCCCGTCCCATCCCATCCCATCCCATTCCAGAGATCCCATCCCAGGCATCCCATCCCAGGGATCCCATCCCATCCCAGGGATCCCATCCCATCCCATCACATCCCATCCCATGGATCCCATCCTATCCCATCTCATCCCATCCCATCCCATCCCATCCCATACCATACCATCCCATCCCAGGGATCCCATCCCAGGGATCCCATCCCACCCCATCGCAGGGATCCCATCCCATCGTAGGGATCCCATCCCATCCCAGGGACCCCATCCCAGGGATCCCATCCCATCCCAGGGATCCCATCCCATCCCATCCCATCCCATCTCATCCCATTCCATCCCATTCCATCCCATCCCATCCCATCACATCCCAGTGATCCCATCCCAGGGATCCCATCCCATCTCAGGGATCCCATCCTATCCCATCCCATCCCAGGAATCCCATACCATCCCATCTCATCCCAGGGATGGCACCCCATCCCATCTCATCCCAGGGATCCCATCCCATCCCACCCTATCCCAACCCATCCCGTCCCATCCCATCCCTTCCCATCCCATCCCATCCCATCCCAGAGATCCCATCCGAGGGATAACATCCCATCCCATCCCATCGCAGAGATCCCATCCCATCCCAGGGATCCCATCCCTGGGATCCCATCCCATCCCAGGGATCCCATCCCATCCCATCACATCCCATCCCATGGATCCCATCCCAACCCAGGGATCCCATCCCATCCCATCCCATCCCATCCCATCCCATCCCATCCCAGGGATCCCCTCCCATCCCTGGGATCCCATCCCATCCCGTCCCATCCCATCCCATCCCATCCCATCCCATCCCATCCCATCCCATCCCATCCCATCCCATCCCATCCCAGAGATCCCATCCCAGGGATCCCATCCCATCCCAGGGATCCCATCCCATCCCATCACATCCCATCCCATGGATCCCATCCTATCCCATCCCATCCCATCCCATCCCATCCCATTCCATCCCACCCCATCCCATCCCATCCCATCCCATCCCATCCCATCCCATCCCAGGGATCCCCTCCCATCCCAGGGATCCCATCCCATCCCATCCCATCACATCCCATCCCATCCCATCCCATCAATCCCAGGTATCCCATCCCAGGGATCCCATCCCATCCCAGGGATCCCATCCCAGGGATGCCATCCCATCCCAGGGATGCCATCCCATACGAGGGATCACATTCCAGGGATCCCAACCCAGGGATCCCATCCCATCCAATCCCAGACATCCAATCCCATCCCATTTCATCGCAGGGATCCCATCCCAACCTATCCCATCCCATCCCATCCCATCCCATCCCATCCCATCCCATCCCAGGGATCTCATCCCATCCCATCCCATCCCATCCCATCCCATCCCATCCCATCCCATCCCATCCCATCCCAGGGGTCCCATCCCATCCCATCCCATCCCAGGGATCACATCTCATTCCAGGGATCCCATCCCAGGGATCGCATCCCATCCCAGGAATCCCATCCCAGGGATCCGATCCCAACCCTGGGATCCCATCCTATCCCAGAGATCCCAGCCCATCCCATCCCATCCCAGGGATCCCATCCCAGGCATCCCATCCCAGGGATCCCATCCCATCCCATCCCATCCCATCCCACTGATCCCATCCCATCCCATCCCATCCCATCCCAGGGATCACATCCCATCCCATCCCATCTCAGGGATCCCATCCCATCCCATCTCCTCCCAGGGATCGCACCCCATCCCATCTCATCCCAGGGATCGCATCCCATCCCATCCCAGGGATCCCATCCCATCCCAACCTATCCCATCCCATCCTGTCCCATCCCATCCCATCCCATCCCAGAGATCCCATCCCAGGGATAACATCCCATCCCATCCAATCGCAGAGATCCCATCCCATCCGAGGGATGCCATCCCGGGGATCCCATCCCATCCCAGGGATCCCATCCCAGGGATCCCATCCCATCCCAGGGATCCCATCCCATCCCATCACATCCCATCCCATGGATCCCATCCTATCCCATCTCATCCCATCCCATCCCATCCCATCCCATCCCATCCCATCCCATCCCATCCCATCCCATCCCATCCCATCCCATGGATCCCATCCCAACCCAGGGATCCCATCCCATCCCATCCCATCCCTGGGCTACCCTCCCATCCCAACACATCCCATCCCACCCCATCCCATCCCATCCCATCCCATCCCATCCCATCCCATCCCATCCCATCCCATCCCATCCCATCCCATTCCAGGGATCCCCTCCCATCCCAGGGATCCCATCCCATCCCATCCAATCCCATCCCATCCCATCCCATCCCAGGGATCCCCTCCCATCCCAGGGATCCCATCCCATCCCATCCCATCCCATGGATCCCATCCCAACCCAGGGATACCCTCCCATCCCATTTCATCCCATCCCATCCCATCCCATCCCATCCCATCCCAGGGATCCCCTCCCATCCCAGGGATCCCATCCCATCCCATCCCATCCAATCCCATCCCATCCCATCCCATCCCATCCCATCCCATCCCATCCCATCCCATCCCATCTTATCCCAGGGATCCCCTCCCATCCCAGGGATCCCATCCCATCCCATCCCATCCCATCCCATCAATCCCAGGGATCCCATCCCAGGTATCCCATCCCATCCCAGGGATCCCATCCCAGGGATTCCATCCCATTCCAGGGATGCCATCCCATACGAGGGATCACATTCCAGGGATCCCAACCCAGGGATGCCATCCCATCCAATCCCAGGCATCCAATCGCATCCCATTTCATCGCAGGGATCCCATCCCATCCATCCCAACCCATCTCAGCCCAGGGATCGCATCCCATCCCATCCCAGGGATCCCATCCCATCCCAACCTATCCCATCCAGTCCCGTCCCGTCCCATCCCATCCCATCCCGTCCCATCCCATCCCATCCCATTCCAGAGATCCCATCCCAGGGATCCCATCCCAGGGATCCCATCCCATCCCATCACATCCCATCCCATGGATCCCATCCTATCCCATCTCATCCCATCCCATCCCATCCCATCCCATCCCATCCCATCCCATACCATCCCATCCCATCCCAGGGATCCCATCCCAGGGATCCCATCCCACCCCATCGCAGGGATCCCATCCCATCGTAGGGATCCCATCCCATCCCAGGGATCCCATCCCATCCCAGGGATCCCATCCCATCCCATCCCATGGATCCCATCCCATCCCATCCCATCCAATCCCACCCCAGGGATCCCATCCCAGGGATGCCATCCCATCCAATCCCAGGCATCCAATCGCATCCCATTTCATCGCAGGAATCCCATCCCATCCCATCCCATCCCATCCCAGGGATCCCATCCCATCCCATTTCAGGGATCCCATTCATCCCATCCCATCTCAGCCCAGGGATCGCATCCCATCCCATCCCAGGGATCCCATCCCATCCCAACCTATCCCATCCCGTCCCGTCCCGTCCCATCCCATCCCATCCCATCCCATCCCGTCCCATCCCATCCCATTCCAGAGATCCCATCCCAGGGATCCCATCCCAGGGATCCCATCCCATCCCAGGGATCCCATCCCATCCCAGGGATCCCACCCCATCCCATCCCACCCCATCCCATACCAGGCATCCCATACGCGGGATCCCATCCCATCCCATTTCAGGGATCCCATCCATCCCATCCCATCTCAGCCCAGGGATCGCATCCCATCCCATCCCCGGGATCCCATCCCATCCCAACCTATCCCATCCCGTCCCGTCCCATCCCATCCCATCCCATCCCATCCCATCCCGTCCCATCCCATCCCATTCCAGAGATCCCATCCGAGGGATCCCATCCCAGGGATCCCATCCCAGGGATCCCATCCCATCCCATCACATCCCATCCCATGGATCCCATCCTATCCCATCTCATCCCATCCCATCCCATACCATCCCATCCCAGGGATCCCATCCCATCGTAGGGATCCCATCCCATCCCATCCCATCCCAGGGACCCCATCCCAGGGATCACATCCAATCCCAGGGATCCCATCCCATCCCATCCCATGGATCCCATCCCATCCCATCCCATCCAATCCCATCCCAGGGATCCCATCGCAGGGATCCCATCCCATCCCATCCCATCGCAGGGATCCCATCCCATCATAGGGATCCCATCCCATCCCATCCCAGGGACCCCATCCCACGGATCCCATCCCATCCCAGGGATCCCATCCCATCCCATCCCATCCCATCCCATCCCATCCCATCCCATCCCATCCCATTCCATCCCATTCCATCCCATCCCATCCCATCCCATCCCATCACATCCCAGTGATCCCATCCCAGGGATCCCATCCCATCTCAGGGATCCCATCCCATCCCATCCCATCCCATCCCAGGGATCACATCCCATCCCATCCCATCCCATCCCATCCCATCTCAGGGATCCCATCCCATCTCATCCCAGGGATGGCACCCCATCCCATCTCATCCCAGGGATCCCATCCCATCCCAACCTATCCCATCCCATCCCGTCCCATCCCATCCCATCCCACCCCATCCCATCCCATCCCATCCCATCCCAGGGATCCTCTCCCATCCCAGGGATCCCATCCCAGGGATACCATCTGTCCTAGGGTGATGTTATGGTGTTTCTATCTCCAATCGTGTGTCCTGATTATGTTTGGTATTATGTCCTGTGGTTCCAGGACTGAGTCTGAGAGTGAAGCTTTGTTTTGTCTTGTTATCCGCCGGCTCACCTCCCCCATGGTCTATGTTTAGGAGAGGTTTTAGCTCGGCTTGCTTGCTTGCTTGCTTGCTTGCTTGCTTGCCTGCTTGCTTGCCTGCTTGCTCGCTTCTGCCTTTTTCTTTCCTTCGCTTTGCCCTTGCTTTCTGCTTATTAGTTAGTTCAGCTAGGCAGTCCAACTTTTTCCCTGGACTGTTTTCTCTTCCACCCCGTCCCCTCCCTCTCCTGGATACCATCTGAACGGACGGGGACCTGGGAACCCCCAGAAACACCGGGAGGCTACACTTTGTCACCTGCAGCAGTCATCCCCAGCGCCAGAGACTGATAACTGAGCGACCACTCGCCAGAGAGACTGAGTTTGTCATCCCTTCAGAACGGTGAAAGAGTTTTTTTGTCAGCTGGTGTTGTCTTTTTTCCCTGTGCTGGGGAGTGTCTTGCTTGTTAAATAAACAGGTTTTTTCTCCCACTCTTCTCCGAGGAAATTCTTCCCGAACCCGGTGGGGTGGGGGGGGAGGAGTCGTGGGGTTTGCTGTCTGGGGGCTCCTTCTGGAGGTTTTCCCCCAAATTTGCCCAAAACCAGGACAAATAAATTGGCGCCCAACTCGGGGCTCGAAAAAGTGGGAAAAAACCCTGTTCTAATAATAATAATTTGGTTCAAATTCTTTTGTGTTGGTATAGAGCAGTTATTGGCTATGTTGTTGGAATTCATGTCTTTTGGGGTGGAGGCCTGCATGGGATTCTGGTCCCTAGGGTTTTTTGAAGTCCTAATACCTTTGTGGTCCCTGGGTTTATTTGCTTATCCAGAAATAGCTCCGGTATTGTCCCTAATGCGTAGTTTCTGTAGCAGAGGGGCATTGACCAAAATATCCATCGGGCTGGGCTTGGTTTTAATGGCCTGCAGGAGATTTATAAAGGTGCTGGAATCTGTTCCAGGAATGTATGGTTCTTGGTTGTGGTTGTGCACTCAGTTTGTTAGAGGAGAAGCAGGGGATGAGGCTTTTCAGCCTTTGTTCTCCTTCTTCTCCTCTGAATTTGTTACATCCTTATTAGAGAATGTTCAGTTCCCCCTGAGTGTTAAAGAGACCATCTTTCTGGTGTTTAATATAGTAAGCTTTCTCTATACAGTCTGCAGTTTCTCTAGAATGAGAGCTGAGATTTCTAGAGGGGCTGAGACCCCTGACCCCAGAGTAGAGCCAGGCGTGAGGAATCCTGAATGGTGTGGGAAATGGGAGGATATGGGCCAAATCTTAAAGGAATTTTCTGACCCTACATCCTGGGATTTTCCATGTGAACAAATTCAGAACCCAGCTGAGGTGGCAAAGTACCTGAAAGAGAAGTGCCATGGTAATTCTAAGGAGAAGAAGATCATTGCAGTGAGCTGGGCCCTGGCATATGCTTACCGTACCCTGCTAGATACTGTAGGGCAGCAGACAGAGGAAGGGGGACAGGCAGATAAATCAGCCACTATCCCAGTCACTCAGGCTGCAGCCAACACCCCAGGCTCGAGGCCAACAACTACACCAGACAGTAAGCCTCAACCAATGGCTGTTGCTACCAGCACGAGAAGTGGAAAGTGCACAGACAAGACTGATCGACCAGTGGATGATGATGATGATGATGCAGGAGAAGGACCCTCGACGCCTCCTGACATAAAACCAGGAGTCAAAGCAACTGGTAAAAGATCAGAGGCCAATATTGAGTCTTTTTCCCTAAAGGACCTCCGTGGCCTAAGAAAGGATTACACCCGACGACCTGATGAGTCTATAATTAGTTGGTTGGTCCGTCTTTGGGATGCTGCAGGCGAGGCTACAATTCTGGATGGCACTGAAGCCAGGCATTTGGGATCCCTGTCACATGATCCTGTCATCGACCAAGGAATGATGAGAGGGCCTAACCCTCACAGCCTCTGGGCACGGGTCCTGGACAGTGTAGCACAAAGATACCTGTGTGCAGATGATCTTTATATGCAGCAGACCCACTGGAAGACGATAGAACAAGGGATCCAACGCCTGAGAGAAATGGCAGTGGCAGAGATTATCTTCTCAGATGACATAACAACTAGGAATCCGGACTTGGTACCATGTACATCTGTGATGTGGCGAAAACTTGTACGACTTGGGCCCCATGAATATGCTTCTGCTTTAGCAATAATGAAGCGGGACGAGAGGGATGAGACCGTGCTTGATATGGCAAAGAAGCTCCGAGCATATGCAGATGCTGTGCATGGCCCAACACATGCCAGAATTGCAGCTGTGGAAACACGTCTGCAGAAATTAGAAGACAAGATAGAGGAGAATCATAAAAGACTCAGGGAGGAGATTAAAGAGGACCTTCTCCAAATCTCAGCAGTACAAATTAGAGGCCCTGGTATCCAACGCAGACGTTCCCCTGATGGGGAGAGGAGGTACACCCCACGAGCTGAGCTGTGGTTCTTCCTACGTGATTGCGGAGAAAACATGAGGAGATGGGATGGAAAATCTACTGCTGCTCTGGCACAACGGGTGCGTGAATTGAAGGAAGGCAAGACCCAAAGAGGAAGTTCCACCAAAAGGAGAGCAGCTCCAGTTGCCCGTAGCCAAGCTGCCAAGTATGATGATGATGATATATCTGATCCCCTTGAAGGAACCTCTAAGACATATGCCCAAGGAAAGAAGGATAAACAGGCTTAGAGGGGCCCTGCCTCTAGCCAGGGAGAGGCGAGGGAAAATCGTGTCTTCTGGACTGTGTGGATTCGTTGGCCTGGCACATCGGAACCACAAAAGTATAAAGCTTTGGTTGATACTGGTGCCCAATGCACATTAGTCCCATCAAGATATGTGGGGGCAGAATCTGTTTCTATTGCTGGTGTGACAGGTGGATCACAGGACTTTACCTTGGTGGAAGCTGATGTGAGCTTGACTGGACATGAATGGAAAAAACATCCTATTGTGACTGGCCCAGAGGCCCCATGCATTTTGGGCATAGATTACCTCCGAAGGGGGTATTTTAAAGATCCAAAAGGATTCAGGTGGGCATTTGGGATAGCAGCTGTGGTGACAGAGGGCATCCAGCAATTGAACACCTTGTCTGGACTGTCTGAGAATCCAAGTACTGTAGGACTTCTGAAAGGAGAAGAGCAAAAGGTACCAATTGCCACTTCCATAGTGCATCGCCGACAATACAGAACAACTCGAGATGCTGTGGTTCCCATCCATAAAATGATCCGTGAGCTGGAGAGCCAAGGGGTGGTCAGCAAAACCCACTCACCCTTCAACAGCCCCATCTGGCCTGTACGTAAATCGGAAGGAGAATGGAGACTGACCGTAGACTATCGTGCATTGAATGAGGTGACTCCACCGCTGAGCGCTGCCGTGCCGGACATGCTGGAACTGCAGTACGAGCTGGAGTCCAAGGCAGCAAAGTGGTACGCCACTATCGATATCGCCAATGCATTTTTCTCCATTCCTCTGGCAGCAGAGTGCAGGCCTCAGTTCGCTTTCACATGGAGGGGAGTGCAGTACACCTGGAATCGACTGCCCCAGGGGTGGAAGCACAGTCCTACTATCTGCCATGGACTGATCCAGACTACACTAGAAAAAGGTGAGGCTCCAGAACATTTACAATATATTGATGATATCATTGTGTGGGGGAACACAGCAGCAGAAGTGTTCAAGAAAGGAGAGAGAATCATCCAAATCCTCCTGGAAGCCGGCTTCGCCATCAAGAAGAGTAAAGTTAAGGGACCTGCTCGAGAGATCCAGTTCCTGGGAGTGAAGTGGCAAGATGGACGGCGTCAGATTCCTACTGATGTCATCAACAAAATCACAGCTATGTCCCCACCAACTAACAAGAAGGAGACACAAGCTTTCTTAGGCGCCATAGGTTTTTGGAGGATGCACATTCCTGAGTACAGTCAGATTGTGAGCCCTCTTTACCTGGTCACCCGCAAGAAGAACGATTTCCATTGGGGCCCTGAGCAGCAACAAGCTTTTGCCCAGATAAAGCAGGAAATTGCTCATGCAGTAGCCCTTGGCCCAGTCAGGACGGGACCAGATGTGAAGAACGTGCTCTACTCTGCAGCCGGGAACCATGGTCTGTCCTGGAGCCTGTGGCAGAAGGTGCCTGGTGAGACTCGAGGCCGACCATTAGGATTTTGGAGTCGGAGCTACAGAGGGTCTGAAGCTAACTACACCCCAACAGAGAAGGAGATCTTGGCTGCCTACGAAGGGGTCCAAGCAGCCTCAGAGGTGGTTGGCACAGAAGCACAACTCCTTCTGGCACCCCGACTGCCAGTGCTGGGGTGGATGTTCAGAGGAAAGGTTCCCTCAACCCACCATGCCACCAGTGCTACATGGAGCAAGTGGATTGCCCTCATTACACAGCGCACCCGGATTGGAAAACTGAATCGCCCTGGGATTTTGGAAGTAATTACAAATTGGCCTGAAGGTGAAAGTTTTGGTGTCACAGATGAGGAACAAGAACCAGTGACACGGGCTGAAGAAGCTCCACCATATAACCAACTGCCAGCAGAGGAAACACGCTATGCTCTATTCACCGACGGTTCCTGTCGCATTGTGGGGATGAATCGGAGGTGGAAAGCAGCCGTATGGAGCCCCACGCGACGGGTAGCAGAGGCCACTGAAGGAGAGGGTGGATCCAGTCAACTTGCTGAACTCAAAGCGGTTCAACTGGCCTTAGACATTGCTGAAAGAGAGAAGTGGCCAAAGCTTTACCTTTATACCGATTCATGGATGGTAGCCAATGCTCTGTGGGGATGGTTGGAGAGATGGAAAGAGGCTAACTGGCAGCGTAGAGGAAAACCAATTTGGGCTGCTGAAGAGTGGAAAGATATCGCTACCCGGTTAGAGAAATTACCTGTGAAGGTTCGCCATGTAGATGCCCATGTTCCCAGAAGTAGGGCTAATGAAGAGCAGAAAAACAATCAGCAGGTAGATCAGGCTGCAAAGATAGGGGTGTCGAAGATAGACCTTGATTGGGAACACAAGGGAGAGTTGTTCCTGGCTCAATGGGCCCATGATGCCTCAGGTCATCAGGGCAGAGATGCCACATATAAGTGGGCACGAGACCGAGGGGTGGATCTAACCATGGACAGTATTTCTCAAGTTATCCATGACTGTGAGACGTGTGCTGCCATCAAGCAAGCCAAGCGGGTGAAGCCCCTCTGGTATGGGGGGCGGTGGTCCAAGTACAAGTATGGAGAGGCCTGGCAGATTGACTACATCACACTGCCTCAAACCCGCCAGGGCAAGCGCTATGTACTGACCATGGTGGAAGCCACCACTGGATGGTTGGAGACCTACCCTGTGTCTCACGCTACAGCCCGTAACACCATCCTGGGCCTGGAAAAGCAGGTCCTTTGGAGGCATGGCACCCCTGAGAGGATTGAGTCAGACAATGGGACTCATTTCAAGAATAGCCTTATCAACACTTGGGCTAGGGAACATGGCATTGAGTGGGTGTACCATATCCCCTACCATGCACCAGCTGCAGGGAAGGTGGAAAGGTACAATGGACTGTTAAAAACCACCTTGAGAGCATTGGGTGGGGGATCATTCAAAAACTGGGAGCAGCATTTAGCAAAGGCCACTTGGTTAGTTAACACCCGGGGTTCCACCAACCGAGCGGGCCCCGCCCAGTCTGAGTCCCTGAATAAAGTAGATGGAGACAAAGTCCCAGTGGCACATATCAGAGGTTTGTTAGGGAAGGCAGTTTGGATCAATTCTGCCCCGAGTACAGACAAACCCATTCGTGGGATTGTCTTTGCTCAAGGACCAGGTTGTACATGGTGGGTAATGCAGAGAGATGGAACAACACGATGTGTGCCTCAGGGAGATCTGATTGTGGGGTGAGGCAGCATGAGACAGAAGGAAATATGTAAGTGTCAAAGGTCTGAGCAAGTGAGATGGAAGAAAAAGTGTCCGAATAAGTGAAAGATGGAAATTTCTACTTGCTGAAGTTTTTACATGCTGTTTAGTATGTTCACGATATGGAGATAAGGGGTGGAATGTCCTAGGGTGATGTTATGGTGTTTCTATCTCCAATCGTGTGTCCTGATTATGTTTGGTATTATGTCCTGTGCTTCCAGGACTGAGTCTGAGAGTGAAGCTTTGTTTTGTCTTGTTATCAGCCGGCTCACCTCCCCCATGGTCTATGTTTAGGAGAGGTTTTAGCTCGGCTTGCTTGCTTGCTTGCTTGCTTGCTTGCCTGCTTGCTTGCCTGCTTGCTCGCTTCTGCCTTTTTCTTTCCTTCGCTTTGCCCTTGCTTTCTGCTTATTAGTTAGTTCAGCTAGGCAGTCCAACTTTTTCCCTGGACTGTTTTCTCTTCCACCCCGTCCCCTCCCTCTCCTGGATACCATCTGAACGGACGGGGACCTGGGAACCCCCAGAAACACCGGGAGGCTACACTTTGTCACCTGCAGCAGTCATCCCCAGCGCCAGAGACTGATAACTGAGCGACCACTCGCCAGAGAGACTGAGTTTGTCATCCCTTCAGAACGGTGAAAGAGTTTTTTTGTCAGCTGGTGTTGTCTTTTTTCCCTGTGCTGGGGAGTGTCTTGCTTGTTAAATAAACAGGTTTTTTCTCCCACTCTTCTCCGAGGAAATTCTTCCCGAACCCGGTGGGGTGGGGGGGGAGGAGTCGTGGGGTTTGCTGTCTGGGGGCTCCTTCTGGAGGTTTTCCCCCAAATTTGCCCAAAACCAGGACACCATCCCATCCCATCCCATCGCAGGGATCCCCTCCCATCCCAGGGATCCCATCCCATCCCATCCCATCCCATCCCATCCCATCCCATCCCATCAATCCCAGGGATCCCATCCCAGGTATCCCATCCCATCCCAGGGATCCCATCCCAGGGATTCCATCCCATTCCAGGGATGCCATCCCATCCCATCCCAGGCATCCAATCGCATCCCATTTCATCGCAGGGATCCCATCGCAACACATCCCATCCCATCCCATCCCATCCCATCCCATCCCATCCCATCCCATCCCATCCCATCCCATCCCAGGGATCCCATCCCACCCCATCCCAGGGATCCCACCCCATCCCATCCCATCCCACCCAATCCCATCCCAGGCATCCCATACGCGGGATCCCATCCCATCCCATCCCATTTCAGGGATCCCATCCATCCCAACCCATCTCAGCCCAGGGATTGCATCCCATCCCATCCCAGGGATGCCATCTCATCCCAACCTATCCCATCCCGTCCCGTCCCATCCCATCCCATCCCATCCCGCCCCATCCCATCCCATTCCAGAGATCCCATCCCAGGGATGCCATCCCAGGGATCCCATCCCATCCCAGGGATCCCATCCCATCCCATCACATCCCATCCCATGGATCCCATCCTATCCCATCTCATCCCATCCCATCCCATCCCATCCCATCCCATCCCATCCCATACCATCCCATCCCAGGGATCCCATCCCACCCCATCGCAGGGATCCCATCCCATCGTAGGGATCCCATCCCATCCCATCCCAGGGACCCCATCCCAAAGATCCCATCCCATCCCAGGGATCCCATCCCATCCCATCGCATGGATCCCATCCCATCCCATCCCATCCCATTCAACCCCATCCCAGGGATCCCATCCCAGGGATCCCATCCCATCCCATCCCATCGCAGGGATCCCATCCCATCGTAGGGATCACATCCCATCCCATCCCAGGGACCCCATCCCAGGGATCTCATCCCATCCCAGGGATCCCATCCCATCCCATCCCATCCCATCTCATCCCATTCCATCCCATTACATCCCATCCCATCCCATCCCATCCCATCCCATCCCATCACATCCCAGTGATCCAGTCCCAGGGATCCCATCCCATCTCAGGGATCCCATCCCATCCCATCCCATCCCATCCCAGGAATCCCATCCCATCCCATCCCATCCCATCCCATCTCAGGGATCCCATACCATCCCATCTCATCCCAGGGATGGCACCCCATCCCATCTCATCCCAGGGATCCCATCCCATCCCAACCTATCCCAACCCATCCCGTCCCATCCCATCCCATCCCATCCCATCCCATCCCAGAGATCCCATCCGAGGGATAACATCCCATCCCATCCCATCGCAGAGATCCCATCCCATCCCAGGGATCCCATCCCTGGGATCCCATCCCATCCCAGGGATCCCATCCCATCCCATCCCATCCCATCCCATCCCATCCCATCCCATGGATCCCATCCCAACCCAGGGATCCCATCCCATCCCATCCCAGGGATACCATCCCATCCCAACACATCCCATCCCATCCCAGGGATCCCATCCCATCCCATCCCATCCCATCCCATCCCATCCCATCCCATCCCAGGGATCCCCTCCCATCCCAGGGATCCCATCCCATCCCGTCCCATCCCATCCCATCCCATCCCATCCCGTCCCAACCCATCCCATCCCATCCCAGAGATCCCATCCCAGGGATAAGATCCCATCCCATCCCATCGCAGAGATCCCATCTTATCCCAGGGATCCCATCCCTGGGATGCCATCCCATCCCAGAGATCCCATCCCAGGGATCCCATCCCATCCCAGGGATCCCATCCCATCCCATCACATCCCATCCCATGGATCCCATCCTATCCCATCTCATGCCATCCCATCCCATCCCATCCCATCCCATGCCATCCCATCCCATCCCATGCCATCCCATCCCATCCCATCCCATCCCATCCCATCCCATCCCATCCCATCCCATGGATCCCATCCCAACCCAGGGATCCCATCCCATCCCATCCCATCCCATCCCATCCCATCCCATCCCATGCCAGGGATACCATCCCATCCCAACACATCCCATCCCATGTATCCCATCCCAACCCAGGGATCCCATCCCATCCCATCCCATCCCATCCCATCCCATCCCGTCCCATCCCATGCCAGGGATACCATCCCATCCCAACACATCCCATCCCACCCCATCCCATCCCATCCCATCCCAGGGATCCCCTCCCATCCCAGGGATCCCATCCCATCCCATCCCATCCCATCCCATCCCAGGGATCCCCTCCCATCCCAGGGATCCCATCCCATCCCGTCCCATCCCATCCCATCCCATCCCATCCCATCCCATCCCATCCCAGAGATCCCATCCCAGGGATAACATCCCATCCCATCGCAGAGATCCCATCCCATCCCATCACATCCCATCCCATGGATCCCATCCTATCCCATCTCATGCCATCCCATCCCATCCCATCCCATCCCATCCCATCCCATCCCATCCCATCCCATCCCATCCCATCCCAGGGATCCCATCCCACCCCATCCCAGGGATCCCACCCCATCCCATCCCATCCCACCCAATCCCATCCCAGGCATCCAATACGCGGGATCCCATCCCATCCCATCCCATTTCAGGGATCCCATCCATCCCAACCCATCTCAGCCCAGGGATTGCATCCCATCCCATCCCAGGGATGCCATCTCATCCCAACCTATCCCATCCCGTCCCGTCCCATCCCATCCCATCCCGCCCCATCCCATCCCATTCCAGAGATCCCATCCCAGGGATGCCATCCCAGGGATCCCATCCCATCCCAGGGATCCCATCCCATCCCATCACATCCCATCCCATGGATCCCATCCTATCCCATCTCATCCCATCCCATCCCATCCCATACCATCCCATCCCAGGGATCCCATCCCACCCCATCGCAGGGATCCCATCCCATCGTAGGGATCCCATCCCATCCCATCCCAGGGACCCCATCCCAGGGATCTCATCCCATCCCAGGGATCCCATCCCATCCCATCCCATCCCATCTCATCCCATTCCATCCCATTACATCCCATCCCATCCCATCACATCCCAGTGATCCAATCCCAGGGATCCCATCCCATCTCAGGGATCCCATCCCATCCCATCCCATCCCATCCCAGGAATCCCATCCCATCCCATCCCATCCCATCCCATCTCAGGGATCCCATACCATCCCATCTCATCCCAGGGATGGCACCCCATCCCATCTCATCCCAGGGATCCCATCCCATCCCAACCTATCCCAACCCATCCCGTCCCATCCCATACCATCCCATCCCATCCCAGAGATCCCATCCGAGGGATAACATCCCATCCCATCCCATCGCAGAGATCCCATCCCATCCCAGGGATCCCATCCCTGGGATCCCATCCCATCCCAGGGATCCCATCCCATCCCATCCCATCCCATCCCATGGATCCCATCCCAACCCAGGGATCCCATCCCATCCCATCCCAGGGATACCATCCCATCCCAACACATCCCATCCCATCCCAGGGATCCCATCCCATCCCATCCCATCCCATCCCATCCCATCCCATCGCATCCCGTCCCAACCCATCCCATCCCATCCCAGAGATCCCATCCCAGGGATAACATCCCATCCCATCCCATCGCAGAGATCCCATCTTATCCCAGGGATCCCATCCCTGGGATGCCATCACATCCCAGAGATCCCATCCCAGGGATCCCATCCCAGGGATCCCATCCCATCCCATCACATCCCATCCCATGGATCCCATCCTATCCCATCTCATGCCATCCCATCCCATCCCATCCCATCCCATCCCATCCCATCCCATCCCATCCCATCCCATCCCATCCCATCCCATCCCATCCCATCCCATCCCATGGATCCCATCCCAACCCAGGGATCCCATCCCATCCCATGCCATCCCATGCCAGGGATACCATCCCATCCCAACACATCCCATCCCACCCCATCCCATCCCATCCCATCCCATCCCATCCCAGGGATCCCCTCCCATCCCAGGGATCCCATCCCATCCCATCCCATCCCATCCCATCCCATCCCAGGGATCCCCTCCCATCCCAGGGATCCCATCCCATCCCGTCCCATCCCATCCCATCCCATCCCATCCCAGAGATCCCATCCCAGGGATAACATCCCATCCCATCCCATCGCAGAGATCCCATCCCATCCCATCACATCCCATCCCATGGATCCCATCCTATCCCATATCATGCCATCCCATCCCATCCCATCCCATCCCATCCCATCCCATCCCATCCCATCCCATCCCATCCCATCCCATCCCATGGATCCCATCCCAACCCAGGGATCCCATCCCATCCCATCCCATCCCATCCCATCCCATCCCATCCCATGCCAGGGATACCATCCCATCCCAACACATCCCATCCCACCCCATCCCATCCCATCCCATCCCATCCCATCCCAGGGATCCCCTCCCATCCCAGGGATCCCATCCCATCCCATCCCATCCCAGGGATCCCCTCCCATCCCAGGGATCCCATCCCATCCCATCCCATCCCATCCCATCAATCCCAGGGATCCCATCCCAGGTATCCCATCCCATCCCAGGGATCCCATCCCACAGATTCCATCCCATTCCAGGGATGCCATCCCATACGAGGGATCACATTCCAGGGATCCCAACACAGGGATGCCATCCCATCCAATCCCAGGCATCCAATCGCATCCCATTTCATCGCAGGAATCCCATCCCATCCCATCCCATCCCATCCCATCCCATCCCATCCCATCCCATCCCATCAATCCCAGGGATCCCATCCAAGTATCCCATCCCAACCCAGGGATCCCATCCCAGGAATTCCATCCCATCCCAGGGATCCCACCCCAGACGAGGGATCACATTCCAGGGATCCCAACCCAGGGATCCCATCCCACCCAATCCAAGGCATCCAATCCCATCCCATCCCATCAAAGGGATCCAATCCCAGGGATCCCATCCAATCTCAGGGATCCCATCCCATCCCATCCCATCCCATGGATCCCATCCCAACACAGGGATCCCATCCCATCCCATCCCATCCCAAGGATCCCATCCCATTCCATCCCATCCCATCCCATCCCAAGGATCCCATCCCATTCCATCCCATCCCATCCCATCCCATCCCATCCCATCCCATCCATCCCATCTATCCCATCCCATCCCATCCCAACCCATCCCAGGAATCCCATCCCAGGGATCCCATCCCATCCCATTCAAGGGATCCCATCCCATACCAGGGATCCCATCCCATCCCAGGGATCCCATCCCAGGGATCACAACCCATCCCAGGGATGCCACCCCAGGGATCCGATCCCATCGCAGGGATCCCATCCTATCCCAGGAATCCCATCCCATCCCATTCAAGGGATCACATTCCATCCCAGGGATCCCATCCCATCCCAGGGATCCCATCCCATCCCATTCAAGGGATCACATTCCATCCCAGGGATCCCATCCCATCCCAGGGATGTCATCCCAGGGATACCATCCCATCCCATCCCATCGCAGGGATCCCATCCCATCGCAGGGATCCCATCCCATCGCAGAGATCCCATCCCAGGGATCCCATTCCAGGGATCCCATCCCAGGGAATCCATCCCATCCCAGGGATCCCATCCCATCCCATTCCATCCCATCCCATCCCATCCCATCCCATCCCATCCCATCCCATCCCATCCCAGGGATCACATCTCATTCCAGGGATCCCATCCCAGGGATCGCATCCCATCCCAGGAATCCCATCCCAGTGTCCGTTCCCAACCCTGGGATCCCATCCTATCCCAGGAACCCATCCCATCCCATCCCATCCCATCCCATCCCATCCCATCCCATCCCATCAATCCCAGGGATCCCATCCAAGTATCCCATCCCAACCCAGGGATCCCATCCCAGGAATTCCATCCCATCCCAGGGATCCCATCCCAGGGATACCATCCCATCCCATCCCATCGCAGGGATCCCATACCATCGCAGGGATCCCATCCCATCGGAGGGATCCCATCGCAGGGATCCCATCCCATCCCAGGGATCCCATCCCATCCCAGGGAATCCATCCCATCCCAGGGATCCCATCCCAGGGATCCCATCCCATTCCATGCCATGCCATCCCATCCCATCCCATTCCATCCCATCCCATCACATACCAGGGATCCCATCCCAGGGATCGCATCCCATCCCAGGAATCCCATCCCCGGGATCCGATCCCAATCCTGGGATCCCATCCTATCCCAGGGATCCCATCCCATCCCAGGGACCAAAACCCATCCCATACCATCCCATCCCTTCCCACGGATCCCATCCAATCCCATCCCATCCTATGGGTCCCATCCCATCCCATCCCATCCCATCCCATCCCATTCCAGGGATCACATCTCATTCCAGGGATCCCATCCCAGGGATCCCATCCCATCCCAAGGATCCCATCCCATCCAATCCCATCCCATCCCATCCCATCCCATCCCATCCCAGGGATCCCATCCCATCCCATCTCATTCCAGGGATCGCATCCCATCCCATCCCAGGGATCGCATCCCATCCCAGGGATCCCATTCCAGGGATACCATCCCATCCCATCGCAGGGATCCCATCCCATCGCAGGGATCCAATCCCAGGGATCCCCTCCCATCCCAGGGATCCCATCCCATCCCATCCCATCCCATCCCATCCCATCCCATCCCATCAATCCCAGGGATCCCATCCAAGTATCCCATCCCAACCCAGGGATCCCATCCCAGGAATTCCATCCCATCCCAGGGATCCCACCCCAGACGAGGGATCACATTCCAGGGATCCCAACCCAGGGATCCCATCCCATCCAATCCAAGGCATCCAATCCCATCCCATCCCATCAAAGGGATCCAATCCCAGGGATCCCATCCAATCTCAGGGATCCCATCCCATCCCATCCCATCCCATCCCATGGATCCCATCCCAACACAGGGATCCCATCCCATCCCATCCCAAGGATCCCATCCCATCCCATCCCATCCCATCCCATCCGATCCCATCCCATCCATCCCATCTATCCCATCCCATCCCATCCCATCCCATCCCATCCCATGGATCCCATCCCAACACAGGGATCCCATCCCATCCCATTCAAGGGATCCCATCCCATACCAGGGATCCCATCCCATCCCAGGGATCCCATCCCAAGCATCCCATCCCAGGGATCCCATCCCATCCCATCCCATCCCATCCCATCCCATCCCATCCCATCCCATCCCAGGGATCCCATCCCAGGGATCCCATCCCATCCCATCCCAGGGATCGCATCCCATCCCAGGGATCCCATCCCAGGGATACCATCCCATCACATCGCATCGCAGGGATCCCATCCCATCGCAGGGATCCCACCCCATCGCAGGGATCCCATCCCATGGATCCCATCCCATCCCAGGGATCCCAACCCATCCCATCCCATCCCAAGGATCCCATCCCATCCCATCCCATGCCATCCCATCCCATCCCATCCCATCCCATCCCATCCCATCCCATGCCATCCCATCCATCCCATCCCATCCCATCCCATCCCATCCCATCCCATCCCATCCCAGGGATCCCCGCCCATCCCATGGATCCCATCCCATCCCATCCCATCCCAGAGATCCCATCCCATCCCATCGCAGGGAATCCATCCCATCCCAGGGATCCCTATCCCATCCCATTCCATCCCAACCCATCCCATCCCATTCCATCCCATCCCATCACATACCAGTGATCCCATCCCAGGGATCCCATCCCGTCTCAGGGATCCCATCCCATCCCATCCCAGGGATCCCATCCCATCCCAGGGATCCCATCCCATCCCATCCCATCCCACTGATCCCATCCCATCCCATCTCATCCCAGGGATCGCATCCCATCCCATCCCATCCCATCCCATCCCATCCCATCCCATCCCATCCCATCCCATCCCAGGGATCCCATCCCAGGGATACCATCCCATCCCATCCCATCCCATCCCATCCCATCGGAGGGATCCCATCCCATCGCAGGGATCCCATCCCAGGGATCCCATCCCATCGCAGGGATCCAATCCCAGGGATCCCATCCAATCTCAGGGATACCATCCCATCCCATCCCATCCCATGGATCCCATCCCAACCCAGGGATCCCATCCCTTCCCATCCCAAGGATCCCATCCCATCCCAACCCATCCCATCCCATCCCATCCCATCCCATCCCATCCCATCCATCCCATCCCATCCCATCCCAGGGATCACATCTCATTCCAGGGATCCCATCCCAGGGATCGCATCCCATCCCAGGAATCCCATCCCAGGGATCCGATCCCAAACCTGGAATCCCATCCTATCCCAGGGATCCCATCCCATCCCAGGGATCCCATCCCAGGGATCCCATCCCAGGCATCCAATCCCATCCCATCTCATCGCAGGGATCCCATCCCATCCCATCCCATCCCATCCCATCCCATCCCATGGCATCCCAGGGTTCCCATCCCATCCCAACCCATCCCATCCCAAGGATCCCATCACATTCCATCCCATCCCATCCCATCCCATCCCATCCCATCCCATCCCATCCCATCCCATCCCATCCCATCCCATCCCATCCCATCCCATCCATCCCAGCCCATCCCAGCCCATCCCATCCCATCCCATCCCATCCCATCCCATCCCATCCCATCCCATCCCAGGGATCCCATCCCATCCCATTCAAGGGATCCCATCCCATACCAGGGATCCCATCCCATCCCAGGGCTCCCATCCCAGGGATCACAACCCATCCCAGGGATGCCACCCCAGGGATCCGATCCCATCGCAGGGATCCCATCCTATCCCAGGGATCCCATCCCATCCCATGCCATCCCATCCCATACCATCGCAGGAATCCCAATCCCAAGGATCCCATCCCAGGGATGACATCCCATCCCAGGGATGCCATCCCATCCCAGGGATCCCATCGCAGGGATCCCATCCCATCCCATCCGATCCCATCCCAGGAATCCCATCCCATCCCATTCAAGGGATCACATCCCATCCCAGGGATCCCATCCCATCCCAGGGATCCCATCCCAGGGATCCCATCCCATCCCAGGGATCCCATCCATCCCATCCCATCCCATCCCATCAATCCCAGGGATCCCATCCAAGTATCCCATCCCAACCCAGGGATCCCATCCCAGGAATTCCATCCCATCCCATCCCATCCCATCCCATCCCATCCCATCCCATCCCAGGGATTTCATCCCATCCCCTCCCATCCCATCCCATCCCATCCCAGGGGTCCCATCCCATCCCATCCCATCCCATCCCAGGGATCACATCTCATTCCAGGGATCCCATCCCAGGGATCGCATCCCATCCCAGGAATCCCATCCCAGGGATCCGATCCCAACCCTGGGATCCCATCCCGTCTCAGGGATCCCATCCCATCACATCCCAGGGATCCCATCCCATCACATCCCAGGGATCCCATCCCATCCCATCCCATCCCACTGATCCCATCCCATCCCATCTCATCCCAGGGATCGCATCCCATCCCATCCCATCCCATCCCATCCCATCCCATCACAGGGATCCCATCCCAGGGATACCATCCCATCCCATCCCATCCCATCCCATCCCATCCCATCGGAGGGATCCCATCCCATCGCAGGGATCCCATCCCATCGGAGGGATCCCATCCCATCGCAGGGATCCAATCCCAGGGATCCCATCCAATCTAAGGGATACCATCCCATCCCATCCCATCCCATCCCATCCCATCCCATCCCATGGATCCCATCCCAACCCAGGGATCCCATCCCATCCCATCCCAAGGATCCCATCCCAACCCATCCCATCCCATCCCATCCCATCCCATCCCATCCCATCCCATCCCATCCCATCCCATGGATCCCATCCCAACCCAGGGATCCCATCCCATCCCATCCCAGGGATCACATCTCATTCCAGGGATCCCATACCAGGGATCTCATCCCATCCCAGGGATCCCATCCCATCCCATCCCATCCCATCTCATCCCATTCCATCCCATTACATCCCATCCCATCCCATCCCATCACATCCCAGTGATCCAATCCCAGGGATCCCATCCCATCTCAGGGATCCCATCCCATCCCATCCCATCCCAGGAATCCCATCCCATCCCATCCCATCCCATCCCATCCCATCTCAGGGATCCCATACCATCCCATCTCATCCCAGGGATGGCACCCCATCCCATCTCATCCCAGGGATCCCATCCCATCCCAACCTATCCCAACCCATCCCGTCCCATCCCATCCCATCCCATCCCATCCCAGAGATCCCATCCGAGGGATAACATCCCATCCCATCCCATCGCAGAGATCCCATCCCATCCCAGGGATCCCATCCCTGGGATCCCATCCCATCCCAGGGATCCCATCCCATCCCATCCCATCCCATCCCATGGATCCCATCCCAACCCAGGGATCCCATCCCATCCCATCCCAGGGATACCATCCCATCCCAACACATCCCATCCCATCCCAGGGATCCCATCCCATCCCATCCCATCCCATCCCATCCCATCCCATCGCATCCCGTCCCAACCCATCCCATCCCATCCCAGAGATCCCATCCCAGGGATAACATCCCATCCCATCCCATCGCAGAGATCCCATCTTATCCCAGGGATCCCATCCCTGGGATGCCATCACATCCCAGAGATCCCATCCCAGGGATCCCATCCCAGGGATCCCATCCCATCCCATCACATCCCATCCCATGGATCCCATCCTATCCCATCTCATGCCATCCCATCCCATCCCATCCCATCCCATCCCATCCCATCCCATCCCATCCCATCCCATCCCATCCCATCCCATCCCATGGATCCCATCCCAACCCAGGGATCCCATCCCATCCCATGCCATCCCATCCCAGGGATCCCATCCCTGGGATCCCATCCCATCCCAGGGATCCCATCCCATCCCATCCCATCCCATCCCATGGATCCCATCCCAACCCAGGGATCCCATCCCATCCCATCCCAGGGATACCATCCCATCCCAACACATCCCATCCCATCCCAGGGATCCCATCCCATCCCATCCCATCCCATCCCATCGCATCCCGTCCCAACCCATCCCATCCCATCCCAGAGATCCCATCCCAGGGATAACATCCCATCCCATCCCATCGCAGAGATCCCATCTTATCCCAGGGATCCCATCCCTGGGATGCCATCACATCCCAGAGATCCCATCCCAGGGATCCCATCCCAGGGATCCCATCCCATCCCATCACATCCCATCCCATGGATCCCATCCTATCCCATCTCATGCCATCCCATCCCATCCCATCCCATCCCATCCCATCCCATCCCATCCCATCCCATCCCATCCCATCCCATCCCATCCCATGGATCCCATCCCAACCCAGGGATCCCATCCCATCCCATGCCATCCCATGCCAGGGATACCATCCCATCCCAACACATCCCATCCCACCCCATCCCATCCCATCCCATCCCATCCCATCCCATCCCATCCCAGGGATCCCCTCCCATCCCAGGGATCCCATCCCATCCCATCCCATCCCATCCCATCCCATCCCATCCCATCCCATCCCAGGGATCCCCTCCCATCCCAGGGATCCCATCCCATCCCGTCCCATCCCATCCCATCCCATCCCATCCCAGAGATCCCATCCCAGGGATAACATCCCATCCCATCCCATCGCAGAGATCCCATCCCATCCCATCACATCCCATCCCATGGATCCCATCCTATCCCATCTCATGCCATCCCATCCCATCCCATCCCATCCCATCCCATCCCATCCCATCCCATCCCATCCCATCCCATCCCATCCCATCCCATCCCATCCCATGGATCCCATCCCAACCCAGGGATCCCATCCCATCCCATCCCATCCCATCCCATCCCATCCCATCCCAACACATCCCATCCCACCCCATCCCATCCCATCCCATCCCATCCCATCCCATCCCATCCCAGGGATCCCCTCCCATCCCAGGGATCCCATCCCATCCCATCCCATCCCAGGGATCCCCTCCCATCCCAGGGATCCCATCCCATCCCATCCCATCCCATCCCATCAATCCCAGGGATCCCATCCCAGGTATCCCATCCCATCCCAGGGATCCCATCCCACAGATTCCATCCCATTCCAGGGATGCCATCCCATACGAGGGATCACATTCCAGGGATCCCAACACAGGGATGCCATCCCATCCAATCCCAGGCATCCAATCGCATCCCATTTCATCGCAGGAATCCCATCCCATCCCATCCCATCCCATCCCATCCCATCCCATCCCATCCCATCCCATCAATCCCAGGGATCCCATCCAAGTATCCCATCCCAACCCAGGGATCCCATCCCAGGAATTCCATCCCATCCCAGGGATCCCACCCCAGACGAGGGATCACATTCCAGGGATCCCAACCCAGGGATCCCATCCCATCCAATCCAAGGCATCCAATCCCATCCCATCCCATCAAAGGGATCCAATCCCAGGGATCCCATCCAATCTCAGGGATCCCATCCCATCCCATCCCATCCCATCCCATGGATCCCATCCCAACACAGGGATCCCATCCCATCCCATCCCATCCCAAGGATCCCATCCCATCCCATCCCATCCCATCCCATCCGATCCCATCCCATCCATCCCATCTATCCCATCCCATCCCATCCCATCCCAACCCATCCCAGGAATCCCATCCCAGGGATCCCATCCCATCCCATTCAAGGGATCCCATCCCATACCAGGGATCCCATCCCATCCCAGGGATCCCATCCCAAGCATCCCATCCCAGGGATCCCATCCCATCCCATCCCATCCCATCCCATCCCATCCCATCCCAGGGATCCCATCCCATCCCATCCCAGGGATCGCATCCCATCCCAGGGATCCCATCCCAGGGATACCATCCCATCACATCGCATCGCAGGGATCCCATCCCATCCCAGGGATCCCAACCCATCCCATCCCATCCCAAGGATCCCATCCCATCCCATCCCATGCCATCCCATCCCATCCCATCCCATCCCATCCCATCCCATCCCATCCCATGCCATCCCATCCATCCCATCCCATCCCATCCCATCCCATCCCATCCCATCCCATCCCATCCCAGGGATCCCCGCCCATCCCATGGATCCCATCCCATCCCATCCCATCCCAGGGATCCCATCCCATCCCATCGCAGGGAATCCATCCCATCCCAGGGATCCCTATCCCATCCCATTCCATCCCAACCCATCCCATCCCATTCCATCCCATCCCATCACATACCAGTGATCCCATCCCAGGGATCCCATCCCGTCTCAGGGATCCCATCCCATCCCATCCCAGGGATCCCATCCCATCCCAGGGATCCCATCCCATCCCATCCCACTGATCCCATCCCATCCCATCTCATCCCAGGGATCGCATCCCATCCCATCCCATCCCATCCCATCCCATCCCATCCCATCCCATCCCAGGGATCCCATCCCAGGGATACCATCCCATCCCATCCCATCCCATCCCATCCCATCGGAGGGATCCCATCCCATCGCAGGGATCCCATCCCAGGGATCCCATCCCATCGCAGGGATCCAATCCCAGGGATCCCATCCAATCTCAGGGATACCATCCCATCCCATCCCATCCCATGGATCCCATCCCAACCCAGGGATCCCATCCCTTCCCATCCCATCCCATCCCATCCATCCCATCCCATCCCATCCCAGGGATCACATCTCATTCCAGGGATCCCATCCCAGGGATCGCATCCCATCCCAGGAATCCCATCCCAGGGATCCGATCCCAAACCTGGAATCCCATCCTATCCCAGGGATCCCATCCCATCCCAGGGATCCCATCCCAGGGATCCCATCCCAGGCATCCAATCCCATCCCATCTCATCGCAGGGATCCCATCCCATCCCATCCCATCCCATCCCATCCCATCCCATGGCATCCCAGGGTTCCCATCCCATCCCAACCCATCCCATCCCAAGGATCCCATCACATTCCATCCCATCCCATCCCATCCCATCCCATCCCATCCCATCCCATCCCATCCCATCCCATCCCATCCCATCCCATCCCATCCATCCCAGCCCATCCCAGCCCATCCCATCCCATCCCATCCCATCCCATCCCATCCCATCCCATCCCATCCCAGGGATCCCATCCCATCCCATTCAAGGGATCCCATCCCATACCAGGGATCCCATCCCATCCCAGGGCTCCCATCCCAGGGATCACAACCCATCCCAGGGATGCCACCCCAGGGATCCGATCCCATCGCAGGGATCCCATCCTATCCCAGGGATCCCATCCCATCCCATGCCATCCCATCCCATACCATCGCAGGAATCCCAATCCCAAGGATCCCATCCCAGGGATGACATCCCATCCCAGGGATGCCATCCCATCCCAGGGATCCCATCGCAGGGATCCCATCCCATCCCATCCGATCCCATCCCAGGAATCCCATCCCATCCCATTCAAGGGATCACATCCCATCCCAGGGATCCCATCCCATCCCAGGGATCCCATCCCAGGGATCCCATCCCATCCCAGGGATCTCATCCATCCCATCCCATCCCATCCCATCAATCCCAGGGATCCCATCCAAGTATCCCATCCCAACCCAGGGATCCCATCCCAGGAATTCCATCCCATCCCATCCCATCCCATCCCATCCCATCCCATCCCAGGGATTTCATCCCATCCCCTCCCATCCCATCCCATCCCATCCCAGGGGTCCCATCCCATCCCATCCCATCCCATCCCAGGGATCACATCTCATTCCAGGGATCCCATCCCAGGGATCGCATCCCATCCCAGGAATCCCATCCCAGGGATCCGATCCCAACCCTGGGATCCCATCCCGTCTCAGGGATCCCATCCCATCACATCCCAGGGATCCCATCCCATCACATCCCAGGGATCCCATCCCATCCCATCCCATCCCACTGATCCCATCCCATCCCATCTCATCCCAGGGATCGCATCCCATCCCATCCCATCCCATCCCATCCCATCCCATCCCATCCCATCCCATCACAGGGATCCCATCCCAGGGATACCATCCCATCCCATCCCATCCCATCCCATCCCATCCCATCCCATCCCATCGGAGGGATCCCATCCCATCGCAGGGATCCCATCCCATCGGAGGGATCCCATCCCATCGCAGGGATCCAATCCCAGGGATCCCATCCAATCTAAGGGATACCATCCCATCCCATCCCATCCCATCCCATCCCATCCCATCCCATCCCATCCCATCCCATCCCATCCCATGGATCCCATCCCAACCCAGGGATCCCATCCCATCCCATCCCAAGGATCCCATCCCAACCCATCCCATCCCATCCCATCCCATCCCATCCCATCCCATCCCATCCCATCCCATCCCATGGATCCCATCCCAACCCAGGGATCCCATCCCATCCCATCCCAGGGATCACATCTCATTCCAGGGATCCCATACCAGGGATCGCATCCCATCCCAGGAATCCCATCCCAGGGATCCGATCTCAACCCTGGGATCCCATGCTATCCCAGGGATCCCATCCCATCCCAGGGATCCCATCCCAGGGATCCCATCCCAGGGATCCCATCCCATCCCATCCCACTGATCCCATCCCATCCCATCCCAGGGATCCCATCCCATCCCGGGGACCAAAACCCATCCCATACCATCCCATCCCTTCCCAGGGATCCCATCCCATCCCATCCCATCCCAAGGATCCCATCCCATCGCAGGGATCCCATCCCATCCCAGGGATCCCATACCAGGGATCCCATCCCATCCCAGGGATCCCATCCCAGGGATCCCATCCCAGGGATCCCATCCCATCCCATCCCATCACATGCCATCCCATGGTTCCCATCCTATCCCATCTCATCCTATCCCATCCCATCCCATCCCATCCCATCCCATCCCATCCCATCCCATCCCATCCCATCCCATCCCATGGATCCCATCCTAGGAATTCCATCCCGTCCCAGGGATCCCACCCCAGACGAGGGATCACATTCCAGGGATCCCAACCCAGGGATCCCATCCCATCCAATCCCAGGCATCCAATCCCATCCCATCTCATCGCAGGGATCCCATCCCATCCCATCCCATCCCATCCCATCCCATCCCATCCCATCCCATCCCATCCCATGGCATCCCTGGGTTCCCATCCTATCCCAACCCATCCCATCCCATGGATCCCATCCCATCCCAGAGATCCCATCCCAGAGATCCCATGCCATCCCATGTGATCCCATCCCATCCCATCCCATCCCATCCCATCCCAGGGTTCCTATCCCAACCCATCCCATCCCAGGGATCCGATCCCACACCAGGGATACAATACCAGCGATCCTATCGCATACCAGGGATCCCATCCCATCCCAGGGATCCCATCCTATCCCAGGGATCCCATCCGAGGGATCCCAACCCATCTCATCCCATCCATTCCCATCCCATCCATTCCCATCCCAGGAATCCCATCCCATCCCATCCCAGGGATCACATCTCATTCCAGGGATCCCATCCCTGGGATCGCATGCCATCCCAGGAATCCCATCCCAGGGATCCGATCCCCACCCTGGGATCCCATCCTATCCCAGGGATCCCATCCCATCCCAGGGATCCCATCCCAGGCATCCCATCCAAGGGATCCCATCCCATCCCATCCCACTGATCCCATCCCATCCCATACCATCCCATACCATCCCAGGGATTCCATCCCATCTCTGGGACCAAAACCCATCCCATACCATCCCATCCCTTCCCACGGATCCCATCCCATCCCAACCTATCCCATCGCATCCCATACGATCCCATCCCATCCCATCCCATTCCAGGGATCACATCTCATTCCAGGGATCCCATCCCAGGGATCCCATCCCATCCCAGGGATCCCATCCCATCTTATCCCATCCCATCCCATCGCAGGGATCCCATCCCATCCCATCCCATCCCATCCCATCCCATCCCATCCCATCCCAAGGATCCCATCCCATTCCATCCCATCCCATCCCATCCCATCCCATCCCATCCCATCCCATCCCATCCCATCCCATCCCATCCCATCCATCCCATCCCATCCCATCCCACCCCATCCCATCGGATCCCATCCCATCCCAGGGATCCCATCCCAGGCATCCCATCCAAGGGATCCCATCCCATCCCATCCCACTGATCCCATCCCATCCCATCCCATCCCATCCCATCGCAGGGATCCCAATCCCAAGGATCCCATCCCAGGGATCACATCCCATCCCAGGGATCCCATCCCATCCCAGGGATCCCATCGCAGGGATGCCATCCCATCCCATCCGATCCCACCCGAGGAATCCCATCCCATCCCATTCAAGGGATCAAATCCCATCCCAGGGATCCCATCCCATCCCAGGGAATCCATCCCATCCCAGGGATCCCATCCCATCCCATCCCATTCCATCCCATCCCATCCCATCCCATCCTATCCCATCCCATCCCATCCCATCCCATCCCATCCCATCCCATCCCATCCCATCCCATCCCATCCCATCCCAGTGATCCCATCCCAGGGATCCCATCCCGTCTCAGGGATCCCATCCCATCCCATCTCATCCCATCCCATCCCAGGGATCCCATCCCAGGGATACCATCCCATCCCATCCCATCGCAGGGATCCCATACCATCGCAGGGATCCCATCCCATCCCAGGGAATCCATCCCATCCCAGGGATCCCATCCCATCCCATTCCATCCCTTCCCATCCCATCCCATCCCATCCGATCCCATCCCATCCCATTCCATCCCATCCCATCACATACCAGTGATCCCATCCCAGGGAATCCATCCCATCCCAGGGATCCCATCCCATCCCATTCCATCCCATTCCATCCCATCCCATCCCATCCCATTCCAGGGATCACATCTCATTCCAGGGATCCCATCCCAGGGATCCCATCCCATCCCAGGGATCCCATCCCATCTTATCCCATCCCATCCCATCGCAAGGATCCCATCCCATCGCAGGGATCCCATCCCATCGCAGGGATCCCATCGCAGGGATCCCATCCCATCGCAGGGATCCAATCCCAGGGATCCCATCCAATCTCAGGGATCCCATCCCATCCCATTCCATCCCATGGATCCCATCCCAACCCAGGGATCCCATCCCATCCCATCCCAAGGATCCCATTCCATTCCATCCCATCCCATCCCATCCCATCCCATCCATCCCATCCCATCCCATCCCATTGGATCCCATCCCATCCCAGGGATCCCATCCCAGGGATCCCATCCCATCCCATTCAAGGGATCCCATCCCATACCAGGGATCACATCTCATTCCAGCGATCCCATCCCAGGGATCGCATCCCATCCCAGGATTCCCATCCCAGGGATCCGATCCCAACCCTGGGATCCCATCCTATCCCAGGGATCCCATCCCATCCCATCCCATCCCATCGCAGGGATCCCAATCCCAGGGATCCCATCCCAGGGATCCCATCCCATCCCAGGGATCCCATCCCAGGAATCCCATCCCATCCCATTCAAGGGATCACATTGCTTACCAGGGATCCCATCCCATCCCAGGGATCCCATCCCAGGGATCCCATCTCATCCCAGGGATCCCATCCCATCCCATTCCATTCCATCCCATCTCATCCCATCCCATCCCATCCCATCCCATCCCATCCCATCCCATCCCATCCCATCCTTGTGATCCCATTCCAGGGATCCCATCCCATCTCAGGGATCCCATCCCATCCCATCCCAGGGATCCCATCCCATCCCATCTCATCCCATCCCATCGCAGGGTTCCCATCCCAGGGATACCATCGCATCCCATCCCATCCCAGGGATCCCATCCCATCCCATCTCATCCCATCCCATCGCAGGGATCCCATCCCATCGCAGGGATCCCATCCCATCGCAGGGATCCCATCCTATCCCAGGGATCCCATCCCACGGAATCCATCCCATCCCAGGGATCCCATCCCATCCCATTCCATCCCATCCCATCCCATCCCATCCCATTCCATCCCATCCCATCACATACCAGTGATCCCAACCCAGTTATCCCATCCCATCCCAGGGATGCCATCCCATCCCAGGGATGCCATCCCATCCCAGGGATCCCATCCTATCCCAGGGATCCCATCCCAGGGATCCCATCCCAGGGACCAAATCCATCCCATACCATCCCATCCCTTCCCACGGATCCCATCCCATCCCAACCTATCCCATCGCATCCCATCCCATCCCATCCCAACCCATCCCATTCCAGGGATCACATCTCATTCCAGGGATCCCATCCCAGGGATCCCATCCCATCCCAGGGATCCCATCCCATCTTATCCCATCCCATCCCATCCCATCCCATCCCATCCCAGGGATCCTATCCCAGGGATACCATCCCATCCCATCCCATCGCAAGGATCCCATCCCATCGCAGGGATCCCATCCCAGGGATCCCACCCCAGACGAGGGATCACATTCCAGCGATCCCAACCCAGGGATCCCATCCCATCCAATCCCAGGCATCCAATCCCATTCCATCTCATCGCAGGGATCCCATCCCATCCCATCCCATCCCAGGGAATCCATCCCATCCCAGGGATCCCATCCCATCCCATCCCATCCCAGTGATCCCATTCCAGGGATCCCATCCCATCTCTGGGATCCCATCCCACCCCATCCCAGGGATCCCATCCCATCCCATCCCATCCCAGGGATCCCATCCCATCCCATCTCATCCCAGGGATCCCATCCCATCCCATCCCAGGGATCCCATCCCATCCCATCTCATCCCAGGGATCGCATCCCATCCCATCCCAGGGATCCCATCCCATCCCATCTCATCCCATCCCTTCGCAGGGATCCCATCCCAGGGATACCATCCCATCCCATCCCATCGCAGGGATCCCATCCCATCGCAGGGATCCCATCCCATCCCAGGGATCCCATCCTATCCCAGGGATCCCATCCCAGGGATCCCATCCCATCCCAGGGAATCCATCCCATCCCAGGGATCCCATCCCATTCCATCCCATCCCATCCCATCCCATCCCATCCCATCCCATCCCATCCCATCCCATCCCATCCCATCCCATCCCATCCCATCCCAGTGATCCCATTCCAGGGATCCCATCCCATCTCAGGGATCCCATCCCATCCCATCCCAGGGATCCCATCCCATCCCATCTCATCCCAGGGATCCCATCCCATCTCATCCCATCCCATCGCAGGGATCCCATCCCAGGGATACCATCCCATCCCATCCCATCGCAGGGATCCCATCCCATCGCAGGGATCCCATCCCATCCCATTCCATCCCATCCCATCCCATCCCATCCCATTCCATCCCATCCCATCACATACCAGTGATCCCAACCCAGTTATCCCATCCCATCCCAGGGATGCCATCCCATCCCAGGGATGCCATCCCATCCCAGGGATCCCATCCTATCCCAGGGATCCCATCCCAGGGATCCCATCTCATCCCAGGGATCGCATCCCATCCCAGGGATCCCATTCCATCCCATCCCATCCCATCCCATCCCATCCCAGGGATCCCATCCCAGGGATACCATCCCATCCCATCCCAGGGATCCCATCCCATCGCAGGGATCCCATCCCATCGCAGGGATCCAATCCCAGGGATCCCATCCAATCCCAGGGATCCCATCCCATCCCATCCCATCCCATCGCAGGGATCCCAATCCCAAGGATCCCATTCAAGGGATCACATCCCATCCCAAGGATCCCATCCCATCCCATCCCAGGGATCCCATCCCAGGGATCCCATCCCATCCCAGGGATCCCATCCCATCCCAGGGAATCCATCCCATTTCAGGGATCCCATCCCATCCCATTCCATTCCATTCCATCCCATCCCATCCCATCCCATCCCATCCGATCCCATCCCATCCCATCCCATCCCATCCCAGTGATCCCATCCCAGGGATCCCATCCCATCCCAGGGATCCCATCCTATCCCAGGGATCCCATCCCAGGGATCCCATCCCATCCCAGGGACCCCATCCCATCCCATCCCAGGGATCCCATCCCATCCCATCCCCTCCCATCCCATCCCAGGGATCCCATCCCAGGGATACCATCCCATCACATCCCATCGCAGGGATCCCATCCCGTCTCAGGGATCCCATCCCATCACATCCCAGGGATCCCATCTCATCCCAGGGATCCCATCCCATCCCATCCCATCCCACTGATCCCATCCCATCCCATCTCATCCCAGGGATCGCATCCCATCCCATCCCATCCCATCCCATCCCATCCCATCCCAGGGATCCCATCCCAGGGATACCATCCCATGCCATCCCATCCCATCCCATCCCATCCCATCCCATCCCATCCCATCCCATCCCATCCCATCGCAGGGATCCCATCCCATCGCAGGGATCCCATCCCAGGGATCCCATCCCATCGCAGGGATCCAATCCCAGGGATCCCATCCAATCTCAGGGATACCATCCCATCCCATCCCATCCCATCCCATCCCATCCCATCCCATGGATCCCATCCCATCCCAAGGATCCCATCCCATCCCAACCCATCCCATCCCATCCCATCCCATCCCATCCCATCCCATCCATCCCATCCCATCCCATCCCAGGGATCACATCTCATTCCAGGGATCCCATCCCAGGGATCGCATCCCATCCCAGGAATCCCATCCCAGGGATCCGATCCCAAACCTGGAATCCCATCCTATCCCAGGGATCCCATCCCATCCCAGGGATCCCATCCCAGGGATCCCATCCCAGGCATCCAATCCCATCCCATCTCATCGCAGGGATCCCATCCCATCCCATCCCATCCCATCCCATCCCATCCCATCCCATTCCATCCCATGGCATCCCAGGGTTCCCATCCCATCCCAACCCATCCCATCCCAAGGATCCCATCACATTCCATCCCATCCCATCCCATCCCATCCCATCCCATCCCATCCCATCCCATCCCATCCCATCCATCCCAGCCCATCCCATCCCATCCCATCCCATCCCATCCCATCCCATCCCATCCCATCCCATCCCAGGGATCCCATCCCATCCCATTCAAGGGATCCCATCCCATACCAGGGATCCCATCCCATCCCAGGGCTCCCATCCCAGGGATCACAACCCATCCCAGGGATGCCACCCCAGGGATCCGATCCCATCGCAGGGATCCCATCCTATCCCAGGGATCCCATCCCATCCCATGCCATCCCATCCCATACCATCGCAGGAATCCCAATCCCAAGGATCCCATCCCAGGGATGACATCCCATCCCAGGGATGCCATCCCATCCCAGGGATCCCATCGCAGGGATCCCATCCCATCCCATCCGATCCCATCCCAGGAATCCCATCCCATCCCATTCAAGGGATCACATCCCATCCCAGGGATCCCATCCCATCCCAGGGATCCCATCCCAGGGATCCCATCCCATCCCAGGGATCCCATCCCATCCCAGGGAATCCGTCCCATCCCAGGGATCCCATCCATCCCATCCCATCCCATCCCATCCCATCAATCCCAGGGATCCCATCCAAGTATCCCATCCCAACCCAGGGATCCCATCCCAGGAATTCCATCCCATCCCATCCCATCCCATCCCATCCCATCCCAGGGATTTCATCCCATCCCATCCCATCCCATCCCATCCCAGGGATCACATCTCATTCCAGGGATCCCATCCCAGGGATCGCATCCCATCCCAGGAATCCCATCCCAGGGATCCGATCCCAACCCTGGGATCCCATCCCGTCTCAGGGATCCCATCCCATCACATCCCAGGGATCCCATCCCATCCCAGTGATCCCATCCCATCCCATCCCATCCCACTGATCCCTTCCCATCCCATCTCATCCCAGGGATCGCATCCCATCCCATCCCATCCCATCCCATCCCATCACAGGGATCCCATCCCAGGGATACCATCCCATCCCATCCCTTCCCATCCCATCCCATCGGAGGGATCCCATCCCATCGCAGGGATCCCATCCCATCGCAGGGATCCCATCCCATCGCAGGGATCCAATCCCAGGGATCCCATCCAATCTAAGGGATACCATCCCATCCCATCCCATCCCATCCCATCCCATGGATCCCATCCCAACCCAGGGATCCCATCCCATCCCATCCCAAGGATCCCATCCCAACCCATCCCATCCCATCCCATCCCATCCCATCCCATCCCATCCCATCCCATCCCATCCCATCCCATGGATCCCATCCCAACCCAGGGATCCCATCCCATCCCATCCCAGGGATCACATCTCATTCCAGGGATCCCATCCCAGGGATCGCATCCCATCCCAGGAATCCCATCCCAGGGATCCGATCTCAACCCTGGGATCCCATGCTATCCCAGGGATCCCATCCCATCCCAGGGATCCCATCCCAGGGATCCCATCCCAGGGATCCCATCCCATCCCATCCCACTGATCCCATCCCATCCCATCCCAGGGATCCCATCCCATCCCGGGGACCAAAACCCATCCCATACCATCCCATCCCTTCCCAGGGATCCCATCCCATCCCATCCCATCCCAAGGATCCCATCCCATCGCAGGGATCCCATCCCATCCCAGGGATCCCATCCCAGGGATCCCATGCCATCTCAGGGATCCCATCCCAGGGATCCCATCCCATCGCAGGGATCCCATCCCATCCCAGGGATCCCATCCCAGGGATCCCATGCCATCTCAGGGATCCCATCCCAGGGATCCCATCCCAGGGATCCCATCCCATCCCATCCCATCACATGCCATCCCATGGTTCCCATCCTATCCCATCTCATCCTATCCCATCCCATCCCATCCCATCCCATCCCATCCCATCCCATCCCATCCCATCCCATCCCGTCCCATGGATCCCATCCTAGGAATTGCATCCCGTCCCAGGGATCCCACCCCAGACGAGGGATCACATTCCAGGGATCCCAACCCAGGGATCCCATCCCATCCAATCCCAGGCATCCAATCCCATCCCATCTCATCGCAGGGATCCCATCCCATCCCATCCCATCCCATCCCATCCCATCCCATCCCATGGCATCCCTGGGTTCCCATCCCATCCCAACCCATCCCATCCCATGGATCCCATCCCATCCCAGAGATCCCATCCCAGAGAACCCATGCCATCCCATGCGATCCCATGCGATCCCATCCCATCCCAGGGTTCCCATCCCAACCCATCCCATCCCAGGGATCCGATCCCACCCCAGGGATACAATACCAGCGATCCTATCCCATACCAGGGATCCCACCCCATCCCAGGGATCCCATCCTATCCCAGGGATCCCATCCGAGGGATCCCAACCCATCTCATCCCATCCATTCCTATCCCATCCATTCCCATCCCAGGAATCCCATCCCATCCCATCCCAGGGATCACATCTCATTCCAGGGATCCCATCCCTGGGATCGCATGCCATCCCAGGAATCCCATCCCAGGGATCCCATCCCAGGCATCCCATCCAAGGGATCCCATCCCATCCCATCCCATCCCATCCCATCCCACTGATCCCATCCCATCCCATCCCATACCATCCCAGGGATTCCATCCCATCTCTGGGACCAAAACCCATCCCATACCATCCCATCCCTTCCCACGGATCCCATCCCATCCCAACCTATCCCATCGCATCCCATCCCATCCCATCCCATCCCATCCCATTCCAGGGATCACATCTCATTCCAGGGATCCCATCCCAGGGATCCCATCCCATCCCAGGGATCCCATCCCATCTTATCCCATCCCATCCCATCCCATGGATCCCATCCCAACCCAGGGATCCCATCCCCTCCCATCCCAAGGATCCCATCCCAACCCATCCCATCCCATCCCATCCCATCCCATCCCATCCCATCCCATCCCATCCCATCCCATCCATCCCATCCCATCCCATCCCAGGGATCACATCTCATTCCAGGGATCCCATCCCAGGGATCGCATCCCATCCCAGGAATCCCATCCCAGGGATCCGATCCCAACCCTGGGATCCCATGCTATCCCAGGGATCCCATCCCATCCCAGGGATCCCATCCCAGGGATCCCATCCCAGGGATCCCATCCCATCCCATCCCACTGATCCCATCCCATCCCATCCCAGGGATCCCATCCCATCCCGGGGACCAAAACCCATCCCATACCATCCCATCCCTTCCCAGGGATCCCATCCCATCCCATCCCATCCCAAGGATCCCATCCCATCGCAGGGATCCCATCCCATCCCAGGGATCCCATCCCAGGGATCCCATGCCATCTCAGGGATCCCATCCCAGGGATCCCATCCCATCCCATCACATGCCATCCCATGGTTCCCATCCTATCCCATCTCATCCTATCCCATCCCATCCCATCCCATCCCATCCCATCCCATCCCATCCCATGGATCCCATCCTAGGAATTCCATCCCGTCCCAGGGATCCCACCCCAGAGGAGGGATCACATTCCAGGGATCCCAACCCAGGGATCCCATCCCATCCAATCCCAGGCATCCAATCCCATCCCATCTCATCGCAGGGATCCCATCCCATCCCATCCCATCCCATCCCATTCCATCCCATGGCATCCCAGGGTTCCCATCCCATCCCAACCCATCCCATCCCATGGATCCCATCCCATCCCAGAGATCCCATCCCAGGGATCACATCCCATCCCAGGGATCCCATCCCATCACAGGGATCCCATCACAGGGATGCCATCCCATCCCATAGCATCCGATCCCACCCCAGGAATCCCATCCCATCCCATTCAAGGGATCAAATCCCATCCCAGGGATCCCTTCCCATCCCAGGGAATCCATCCCATCCCAGGGATCCCATCCCATCCCATCCCATTCCATCCCATCCCATCCCATCCTATCCCATCCCATCCCATCCCATCCCATCCCATCCCATCCCATCCCATCCCATCCCATCCCATCCCATTCCATCCCATCCCATCCCATCACATACCAGTGATCCCATCCCAGGGAATCCATCCCATCCCAGGGATCCCATCCCATTCCATCCCATCCCATCCCATCCCATCCCATCCCATCCCATCCCAGGGATCCCATCCCATCCCAGGGACCAATACCCATCCCATCCCATCCCATCCCGTCCCATCCCATCCCATCCCATTCCAGGGATCACATCTCATTCCAGGGATCCCATCCCAGGGATCCCATCCCATCCCAGGGATCCCATTCCATCTTATCCCATCCCATCCCATCCCATCCCATCCCATCCCATCCCAGGGATCCCATCCCAGGGATACCATCCCATCCCATCCCATCGCAAGGATCCCATCCCATCGCAGGGATCCCATCCCAGGGATCCCATGCCATCGCAGGGATCCAATCCCAGGGATCCCATCCAATCTCAGGGATCCCATCCCATCCCATCCCATGGATCCCATCCCAACCCAGGGATCCCATCCCATCCCATCCCATCCCAAGGATCCCATTCCATTCCATTCCATCCCATCCCATCCCATCCCATCCCATCCCATCCATCCCATCCCATCCCATCCCATTGGATCCCATCCCATCCCAGGGATCCCATCCCAGGGATCCCATCCCAGGGATCCCATCCCATTCAAGGGATCCCATCCCATACCAGGGATCCCATCCCATCCCAGGGATCCCATCCCAGGGATCACAACCAATCCCAGGGATGCCACCCCAGGGATCCGATCCCATCGCAGGGATCCCATCCTATCCCAGGGATCCCATCCCATTCCATCCCATCCCATCCCATCGCAGGGATCCCAATCCCAAGGATCCCATCCCAGGGATCCCATCCCATCCCAGGGATCCCATCCCCGGAATCCCATCCCATCCCATTCAAGGGATCACATTCCTTACCAGGGATCCCATCCCATCCCAGGGACCCATCCCAGGGATCCCATCCCAGGGATCCCATCCCATCCCAGGGATCCCATCCCATCCCAGGGAATCCATCCCATCCCAGGGATCCCATCCCATTCCATCCCATCCCATCCCATCCCATCCCATCCCATCCCATCCTTGTGATCCCATTCCAGGGATCCCATCCCATCTCAGGGATCCCATCCCATCCCATCCCATCCCAGGGATCCCATCCCATCCCATCTCATCCCAGGGATCGCATCCCATCCCATCCCAGGGATCCCATCCCATCCCATCTCATCCCATCCCATCGCAGGGATCCCATCCCAGGGATACCATCCCATCCCATCCCATCGCAGGGATCCCATCCCATCGCAGGGATCCCATCCCATCTCAGGGATCCCATCCCATGGCAGGGATCCCATCCTATCCCAGGGATCCCATCCCATTCCATCCCATCCCATCCCATCCCATTCCATCCCATCCCATCACATACCAGTGATCCCAACCCAGTTATCCCATCCCATCCCAGGGATGCCATCCCATCCCAGGGATCCCATCCCATCCCAGGGATCCCATCCTATCCCAGGGATCCCATCCCAGGGATCCCATCCCATCCCAGGGACCAAAACCCATCCCATACCATCCCATCCCTTCCCACGGATCCCATCCCATCCCAACCTATCCCATCGCATCCCATCCCATCCCATCCCATCCCATTCCAGGGATCACATCTCATTCCAGGGATCCCATCCCAGGGATCCCATCCCAGCCCAGGGATCCCATCCCATCTTATCCCATCCCATCCCATCCCATCCCATCCCAGGGATCCCATCCCAGGGATACCATCCCATCCCATCCCATCGCAAGGATCCCATCCCATCGCAGGGATCCCATCCCAGGGATCCCATCCCATCGCAGGGATCCAATCCCAGGGATCCCATCCAATCTCAGGGATCCCATCCCATCCCATCCCATCCCATGGATCCCATCCCAACCCAGGGATCCCATCCCATCCCATCCCATCCCAAGGATCCCATTCCATTCCATCCCATCCCATCCCATCCCATCCCATCCCATCCCATCCCATCCCATCCCATCCCATCCCATCCATCCCATCCCATCCCAGGCATCCCATCCCAGGGTTCCCATCCCATCCCATTCAAGGGATCCCATCCCATACCAGGGATCCCATCCCATCCCAGGGATCCCATTTCAGGGATCACAACCCATCCCAGGGATGCCACCCCAGGGATCCGATCCCATCGCAGGGATCCCATCCTTTCCCAGGGATCCCATCCCATCCCATCCCATCCCATCGCAGGGATCCCAATCCCAAGGATCCCATCCCAGGGATCCCATCCCATCCCAGGGATCCCATCCCAGGAATCCCATCCCATCCCATTCAAGGGATCACATTCCTTACCAGGGATCCCATCCCATCCCAGGGATCCCATCCCAGGGATCCCATCCCATCCCAGGGATCCCATCCCATCCCAGGGAATCCATCCCATCCCAGGGATCCCATCCCATCCCAGGGAATCCCATCCCATCCCATCCCAGTGATACCATTCCAGGGATCCCATCCCATCTCAGGGATCCCATCCCATCCCATCCCAGGGATCCCATCCCATCCCATCCCATCCCATCCCATCCCATCCCAGGGATCCCATCCCATCTCATCCCAGGGATCGCATCCCATCCCATCCCAGGGATCCCATCCCATCCCATCTCATCCCATCCCATCGCAGGGATCCCATGCCAGGGATACCATCCCATCCCATCGCAGGGATCCCATCCCATCGCAGGGATCCCATTCCATCGCAGGGATCCCATCCCATCCCATCCCATCTCATCCCATCCCATCGCAGGGATCCCATCCCAGGGATACCATCCCATCCCATCCCATCGCAGGGATCCCATCCCATCGCAGGGATACCATCCCATCGCAGGGATCCCATCCCATCCCAGGGAATCCATCCCATCCCAGGGATCCCATCCCATCCCATTCCATCCCATCCCATCCCATCCCATCCCATCCCATTCCATCCCATCCCATCACATACCAGTGATCCCAACCCAGTTATCCCATCCCATCCCATCCCAGGGATGCCATGCCATCCCAGGGATACCATCCCATCCCAGGGTTCCCATTCTATCCCAGGGATCCCATCCCATCCCATCCCATCCCATCCCATCCCATCCCAGGGATCCCATCCCAGGGATACCATCCCATGCCATCCCATCGCAGGGATCCCATCCCATCGCAGGGATCCCATCCAATCGCAGGGATCCAATCCCAGGGATCCCATCCAATCTCAGGGATCCCATCCCATCCCATCCCATCCCATGGATCCCATCCCAACCCAGGGATCCCATCCCATCCCATCCCAAGGATCCCATCCCATTCCATCCCATCCCATCCCATCCATCCCATCCCATCCCATCCCACCCCATCCCATCGGATCCCACCCCGTCCCAGGTGTCCCATCCCAGGGATCCCATCCCATCCCATCTCAGGGATCCCATCCCAGGCATCCCATCCAAGGGATCCCATCCCATCCCATCCCATCCAACTGATCCCATCCCATCCCATCCCATCCCATCGCAGGGATCTCAATCCCAAGGATCCCATCCCATGGATCACATCCCATCCCAGGGATCCCATCCCATCCCAGGGATCCCATCGCAGGGATGCCATCCCATCCCATCCCATCAGATCCCACCCCAGGAATCCCATCCCATCCCATTCAAGGGATCAAATCCCATCCCAGGGATCCCATCCCATCCCAGGGAATCCATCCCATCCCAGGGATCCCATCCCATCCCATCCCATTCCATCCCATCCCATCCCATCCTATCCCATCCCATCCCATCCCATCCCATCCCATCCCAGTGATCCCATCCCAGGCATCCCATCCCATCTCAGGGATCCCATCCCATCCCATCCCAGGGATCCCATCCCATCCCATCTCATCCCATCCCATCCCAGGGATCCCATCCCAGGGATACCATCCCATCCCATCCCATCGCAGGGATCCCATCCCATCGCAGGGATCCCATCCCAGGGATCCCATCCTATCCCAGGGATCCCATCCCATCCCAGGGATCCCATCCCATCCCATTCCATCCCATCCCATCCCATCCCATCCGATCCCATCCCATCCCATCCCATTCCATCCCATCCCATCACATACCACTGATCCCATCCCAGGGAATCCATCCCATCCCAGGGATCCCATCCCATCCCATTCCATCGCATCCCATTCCATCGCATCCCATCCCATCCCATCCCAGGGATCCCATCCCATCCCAGGGATCCCATCCCATCTTATCCCATCCCATCCCATCCCATCCCATCCCAGGGATCCCATCCCAGGGATACCATCCCATCCCATCCCATCGCAAGGATCCCATCCCATCGCAAGGATCCCATCCCATCGCAGGGATCCCATCCCAGGGATCCCATCCAATCTCAGGGATCCCATCCAATCTCAGGGATCCCATCCCATCCCATCCCATCCCATCCCATGGATCCCATCCCAGCCCAGGGATCCCATCCCATCCCAAGGATCCCATTCCATTCCATCCCATCCCAGCCCATCCCATCCCATCCATCCCATCCCATCCCATCCCATTGGATCCCATCCCATCCCAGGGATCCCATCCCAGGGATCCCATCCCATTCAAGGGATCCCATCCCATACCAGGGATCCCATCCCATCCCAGGGATCCCATCCCAGGGATCACAACCAATCCCAGGGATGCCACCCCAGGGATCCGATCCCATCGCAGGGATCCCATCCTATCCCAGGGATCCCATCCCATCCCATCCCATCCCATCCCATCCCATCGCAGGGATCCCAATCCCAAGGATCCCATCCCAGGGATCCCATCCCATTCCAGGGATCCCATCCCAGGAATCCCATCCCATCCCATTCAAGGGATCAGATTCCTTACCAGGGATCCCATCCCATCCCAGGGATCCCATCCCAGGGATACCATCCCAGGGTTCCCATCCCAGGGATCCCATCCCATCCCAGGGATCCCATCCCATCCCAGGGAATCCATCCCATCCCAGGGATCCCATCCCATCCCATTCCATCCCATCCCATCCCATCCCATCCCATCCCATCCCATCCCATCCCATCCCATCCCATCCCATCCCATCCTTGTGATCCCATTCCAGGGATCCCATCCCATCTCAGGGATCCCATCCATTCCCATGCCAGGGATCCCATCCCATCCCATCCCATCCCATCCCAGGGATCCCATCCCATCCCATCTCATCCCAGGGATCGCATCCCATCCCATCCCAGGGATCCCATTCCATCCCATCTCATCCCATCCCATCGCAGGGATCCCATCCCAGGGATACCATCCCATCCCATCCCATCCCATCGCAGGGATCCCATCCCATCGCAGGGATCCCATCCCATCGCAGGGATCCCATCCCATCGCAGGGATCCCATCCTATCCCAGGGATCCCATCCCAGGGAAACCATCCCATCCCAGGGATCCCATCCCATTCCATCCCATCCCATCCCATCCCATCCCATCCCATCCCATCCCATTCCATCCCGTCCCATCACATACCAGTGATCCCAACCCAGTTATCCCATCCCATCCCAGGGATGCCATCCCATCCCAGGGATCCCATCCTATCCCAGGGGTCCCATCCTATCCCAGCGATCCCATCCCAGGGATCCCATCCCATCCCAGGGACCAAAACCCATCCCATACCATCCCATTCCTTCCCACGGATCCCATCCCATCCCAACCTATCCCATCGCATCCCATCCCATCCCATCCCATCCCATCCCATCCCATCCCATTCCAGGGATCACATCTCATTCCAGGGATCCCATCCCAGGGATACCATCCCATCCCATCCCATCGCAAGGATCCCATCCCATCGCAGGGATCCCATCCCATCGCAGGGATCCCATCCCAGGGATCCCATCCCATCGCAGGGATCCAATCCCAGGGATCCCATCCAATCTCAGGGATCCCATCCCATCCCATCCCATCCCATGGATCCCATCCCATCCCATCTCATCCCATCCCATCGCAGGGATCCCATCCCAGGGATACCATCCCATCCCATCCCATCGCAGGGATCCCATCCCATCGCAGGGATCCCATTCCATCGCATGGATCCCATCCCATCCCATCTCATCCCATCCCATCGCAGGGATCCCATCCCAGGGATACCATCCCATCCCATACCATCGCATGGATCCCATCCCATCCCATCTCATCCCATCCCATCGCAGGGATCCCATCCCAGGGATACCATCCCATCCCATACCAACGCAGGGATCCCATCCCATCGCAGGGATCCCATCCCATCCCAGGGATCCCATCCCATCCCAGGGAATCCATCCCATCCCAGGGATCCCATCCCATCCCATTCCATCCCATCCCATCCCATTCCATCCCATCCCATCACATACCAGTGATCCCAACCCAGTTATCCCATCCCATCCCAGGGATGCCATCCCATCCCAGGGATCCCATCCCATCCCAGGGTTCCCATCCTATCCCAGGGATCCCATCCCAGGGATCCCATCCCATCCCATCCCATCCCATCCCATCCCAGGGATCCCATCCCATCCCATCTCATCCCAGGGATCGCATCCCATCCCATCCCAGGGATCCCATCCCATCCCATCCCATCCCATCCCAGGGATCCCATCCCAGGGATACCATCCCATCCCATCCCATCCCAGGGATCCCATCCCATCCCATCCCATCCCATCCCATCCCATCCCATCCCAGGGATCCCATCCCAGGGATACCATCCCATCCCATCGCAGGGATCCCATCCCATCGCAGGGATCCCATCCCATCGCAGGGATCCCATCCCATCCCAGGGGTCCATTCCCATCACATGGAATCCATCCCATCCCTGGGATCCCATCCCATCCCATTCCATCCCATCCCATCCCATCCCATCCCATCCCATTCCATCCCATCCCATCCCATCACATACCAGTGATCCCATCCCAGGGATCCCATCCCATCTCAGGGATCCCATCCCATCCCAGGGATCCCAGCCCATCCCATCCCATCCCACCCCAGGGATCCCATCCCATCTCATCCCAGGGATCGCACCCCATTCCATCCCAAATATCCCATCCCATCCCATCGCAGGGATCCCATCCCATCGCAGGGATCCAATCCCAGGGATCCCATCCCAACCCACGGATCCCATCCCAACCCACGGATCCCATCCCATCCCATCCCATCAATCCCAGGGATCCCATCCCAGTATCCCATCCCAACCCAGGGATCCCACCCCAGACGAGGGATCACATTCCAGGGATCCCAACCCAGGGATCCCATCCCATCCAATCCCAGGCATCCAATCCCATTCCATCTCATCGCAGGGATCCCATCCCATCCCATCCCATCCATCCCATCCCATCCCATCCCATCCCATCCCATCCCATCGGATCCCATCCCATCCCAGGGATCCCATCCCAGGGGTCCCATCCCATCCCATTCAAGGGATCCCATCCCATACCAGAGATCCCATCCCATCCCAGGGATCCCATCCCAGGGATCCCATCCCATCCCATCCGATCCCATCCCAGGAATCCCATCCCATTCAAGGGATCACATCCCATGCCAAGGATCCCATCCCATCCCAGGGATCCCATCCCAGGGATCCCATCCCATCCCAGGGATCCCATCCCATCCCAGGGAATCCATCCCATCCCAGGGATCCCATCCATCCCATCCCATCCCATCCCATCCCATCCCATCACATACCAGTGATCCCATCCCAGGGATCCCATCCCATCTCAGGGATCCCATCCCATCCCATCCCAGGGATCACATCCCATCCCATCCCATCCCATCCCATCCCATCCCATCCCAGGGATCCCATCCCATCTCATACCAGGGATCGCATCCCAGGGATACCATCCCATCCCATCCCATACCAGGGATCCCATCCCATACCAGGGATCCCATCTCAGGGATCCCATCCCATCCCAGGCATCCCATCCCATCCCATCCCATCCCATCGCACCCCATTCCCATCCCATCCAATCCCATCCCATCCCATCCCATCACAGGGATCCCATCCCAGGGATCCCATCCCATCCCATCGCAGGGATCCCATCCCATCCCAGGCATCCCATCCCATCCCATCCCATCCCATCGCACCCCATTCCCATCCCATCCCAGGCATCCCATCCCATCCCATCCCATCCCATCGCACCCCATTCCCATCCCATCCAATCCCATCCCATCCCATCCCATCCCATCGCAGGGATCCCATCCCAGGGATCCCATCCCATCCCATCTCAGGGATCCCATCCCATCCCAGGCATCCCATCCCATCCCATCCCATCCCATCCCATCCCATCCCATCCCATCCCATCGCACCCCATTCCCATCCCATCCAATCCCATCCCATCCCATCCCATCCCATCCCATCCCAGGGATCCCATCCCAGGGATCACAACCCATCCCAGGGATGCCACCCCAGGGATCCGATCCCATCGCAAGGATCCCATCCTATCCCAGGGATCCCATCCCATCCCATCCCATCCCATCCCATCCCATCCCATCCCATCGCAGGGATCCCAATCCCAAGGATCCCATCCCAGGGATGACATCCCATCTCAGGGATCCCATCCCATCCCAGGGATCCCATCCCAGGGATCCCATCCCATCCCAGGGATCCCATCCCATCCCAGGGAATCCATCCCATCCCAGGGATCCCATCCATCCCATCCCATCCCATCCCATCCCATCACATACCAGTGATCCCATCCCAGGGATCCCATCCCATCTCAGGGATCCCATCCCATCCCATCCCAGGGATCACATCCCATCCCATCCCATCCCATCCCAGGGATCCCATCCCATCTCATACCAGGGATCGCATCCCAGGGATACCATCCCATCCCATCCCATACCAGGGATCCCATCCCATACCAGGGATCCCATCTCAGGGATCCCATCCCATCCCAGGCATCCCATCCCATCCCATCCCATCCCATCGCACCCCATTCCCATCCCATCCAATCCCATCCCATCCCATCCCATCCCATCGCAGGGATCCCATCCCAGGGATCCCATCCCATCCCATCGCAGGGATCCCATCCCATCGCAGGGATCCCATCCCAGGGATCCCATCCCATCCCAGGGATCCCATCCCATCCCAGGGAATCCATCCCATCCCATGGATCACATCCCATCCCAGGGATCCCATCCCATCCCAGGGATCCCATCGCAGGGATGCCATCCCATCCCATCCCATCCGATCCCACCCCAGGAATCCCATCCCATCCCATTCAAGGGATCAAATCCCATCCCAGGGATCCCATCCCATCCCAGGGAATCCATCCCATCCCAGGGATCCCATCCCATCCCATCCCATTCCATCCCATCCCATCCCATCCTATCCCATCCCATCCCATCTCATCCCATCCCAGGGATCCCATCCCAGGGATCCCATCCCATCCCATTCAAGGGATCCCATCCCATACCAGGGATCCCATCCCAGGGATGCCACCCCAGGGATCCGATCCCATCGCAGGGATCCCATCCTATCCCAGGGATCCCATCCCATCCCATCCCATCCCATCGCAGGGATCCCAATCCCAAGGATCCCATCACAGGGATCACATCCCATCGCAGGGAATCCATCCCATCCCAGGGATCCCATCCCATTCCATCCCATCCCATCCCATCCCATCCCATCCCATCCCATCCCATCCCATCACATATCAGTGATCCCATCCCAGGGATCCCATCCCATCTCAGGGATCCCATCCCATCCCATCCCATCCCATGGATCCCATCCCATCCCAACGCATCCCATCACACCCCTTCCCATCGCATCCCATCCCATCCCATCCCATCCCATCTAATCGGATCCCATCCCATCCCAGGGATCCCCTCCCATCCCAGGGATCCCATCCCATCCCATCCCATCCCATCCCATCCCATCCCATCCCATCCCATCCCATCAATCCCAGGCATCCCATCCCAGTATCCCATCCCATCCCAGGGATCCCATCCCAGGAATTCCATCCCATTCCAGGGATCCCACCCCATACGAGGGATCACATTCCAGGGATCCCAACCCAGGGATCCCATCCCATCCAATCCCAGGCATCCAATCCCATCCCATCTCATCGCAGGGATCCCATCCCATCCCATCCCATCCCATCCCATCCCATCCCATCCCATCCCATGGCATCCCAGGGTTCCCATCCCATCCCAACCCATCCCATCCCATGGATCCCATCCCATCCCAGAGATCCCATCCCAGGGATCACATGCCATCCCATGCGATCCCATCCCATCCCATCCCATCCCATCCCAGGGTTCCCATCCCATCCCAACCCATCCCATCCCAGGGATCCGATCCCACCCCAGGGATACAAATCCAGCGATCCTATCCCATACCAGGGATCCCATCCCATCCCAGGGATCCCATCCGAGGGATCCCATCCCATCCCATCCCATCCATTCCCATCCCATCCATTCCCATCCCAGGAATCCCATCCCATCCCATCCCAGGGATCACATCTCATTCCAGGGATCCCATCCCTGGGATCACATGCCATCCCAGGAATCCCATCCCAGGGATCCGATCCCCACCCTGGGATCCCATCCAATCCCAGGGATCCCATCCCATCCCATCCCAGGGATCCCATCCCAGGCATCCCATCCAAGGGATCCCATCCCATCCCATCCCATCCAACTGATCCCATCCCATCCCATCCCATCCCATCCCATCCCATCCCATCCCATCCCAGGGATCCCATCCCATCCCAGGGACCAAAACCCATCCCATACCATCCCAGCCCTTCCCACGGATCCCATCCCATCCCAACCTATCCCATCGCATCCCATTCGATCCCATCCCATCCCATCCCATCCCATCGCAGGGATCCCAATCCCAAGGATCCCATCACAGGGATCACATCCCATCCCAGGGATCCCATCCCATCCCAGCGATCCCATCGCAGGGATGCCGTCCCATCCCATCCGATCCCATCCCAGGAATCCCATCCCATTCAAGGGATCACATCCCATCGCAGGGAATCCATCCCATCCCAGGGATCCCATCCCATTCCATTGCATCCCATCCCATCCCATCACATACCAGTGATCCCATCCCAGGGATCCCATCCCATCTCAGGGATCCCATCCCATCCCATCCCATAGATCCCATCCCATCCCAACGCATCCCATCACACCCCTTCCCATCCCATCCCATCCCATCCCATCCCATCTAATCGGATCCCATCCCATCCCATGGATCCCCTCCCATCCCAGGGATCCCATCCCATCCAATCCCATCCCATCCCATCAATCCCAGCCATCCCATCCCAGTATCCCATCCCATCCCAGGGATCCCATCCCAGGAATTCCATCCCATCCCAGGGATCCCACCCCAGACGAGGGATCACATTCCAGGGATCCCAACCCAGGGATCCCATCCCATCCAATCCCAGGCATCCAATCCCATCCCATCTCATCGCAGGGATCCCATCCCATCCCATCCCATCCCATCCCATCCCATCCCATCCCATCCCATCCCATCCCATCCCATCCCATGGCATCCCATGGTTCCCATCCCATCCCAACCCATCCCATCCCATGGATCCCATCCCATCCCAGAGATCCCATCCCAGGGATCACATGCCATCCCATGCGATCCCATCCCATCCCATCCCATCCCAGGGTTCCCATCCCATCCCAACCCATCCCATCCCAGGGATCCGATCCCACCCCAGGGATACAATACCAGCGATCCTATCCCATACCAGGGATCCCATCCCATCCCAGGGATCCCATCCGAGGGATCCCATCCCATCCCATCCCATCCATTCCCATCCCATCCATTCCCATCCCAGGAATCCCATCCCATCCCATCCCAGGGATCACATCTCATTCCAGGGATCCCATCCCTGGGATCACATGCCATCCCAGGAATCCCATCCCAGGGATCCGATCCCCACCCTGGGATCCCATCCTATCCCAGGGATCCCATCCCATCCCATCCCAGGGATCCCATCCCAGGCATCCCATCCAAGGGATCCCATCCCATCCCATCCCATCCAACTGATCCCATCCCATCCCATCCCATCCCATCCCATCCCAGGGATCCCATCCCATCCCAGGGACCAAAACCCATCCCATACCATCCCAGCCCTTCCCACGGATCCCATCCCATCCCAACCTATCCCATCGCATCCCATTCGATCCCATCCCATCCCATCCCATCCCATCGCAGGGATCCCAATCCCAAGGATCCCATCCCAGGGATCACATCCCATCCCAGGGATCCCATCCCATCCCAGCGATCCCATCGCAGGGATGCCGTCCCATCCCATCCGATCCCATCCCAGGAATCCCATCCCATTCAAGGGATCACATCCCATCGCAGGGAATCCATCCCATCCCAGGGATCCCATCCCATTCCATTCCATCCCATCCCATCCCATCCCATCCCATCACATACCAGTGATCCCATCCCAGGGATCCCATCCCATCTCAGGGATCCCATCCCATCCCATCCCATGGATCCCATCCCATCCCAACGCATCCCATCACACCCCTTCCCATCGCATCCCATCCCATCCCATCCCATCCCATCTAATCGGATCCCATCCCATCCCAGGGATCCCCTCCCATCCCAGGGATCCCATCCCATCCAATCCCATCCCATCCCATCAATCCCAGGCATCCCATCCCAGTATCCCATCCCATCCCAGGGATCCCATCCCAGGAATTCCATCCCATCCCAGGGATCCCACCCCAGACGAGGGATCACATTCCAGGGATCCCAACCCAGGGATCCCATCCCATCCAATCCCAGGCATCCAATCCCATCCCATCTCATCGCAGGGATCCCATCCCATCCCATCCCATCCCATCCCATCCCATCCCATCCCATCCCATTGCATCCCAGGGTTCCCATCCCATCCCAACCCATCCCATCCCATGGATCCCATCCCATCCCAGAGATCCCATCCCAGGGATCACATGCCATCCCATGCGATCCCATCCCATCCCATCCCATCCCATCCCAGGGTTGCCATCCCATCCCAACCCATCCCATCCCAGGGATCCGATCCCACCCCAGGGATACAATACCAGCGATCCTATCCCATACCAGGGATCCCATCCCATCCCAGGGATCCCATCCCATACCATCCCAGGGATCCCATCCCACCCCAGGGACCAAAACCCATCCCATACCATCCCATCCCTTCCCACGGATCCCATCCCATCCCAACCTATCCCATCGCATCCCATCCGATCCCATCCCATCCCATCCCATTCCAGGGATAACATCTCATTCCAGGGATCCCATCGGAGGGATCCCATCGATCCGAGGGATCCCATCCCATCTTATCCCATCCCATCCCATCGCAGGGATCCCATCCCATCCCAGGGACCAAAACCCATCCCATACCATCCCATCCCTTCCCACGGATCCTATGCCATCCCAACCTATCCCATCGCATCCCATCCGATCCCATCCCATCCCATCCCATCCCATTCCAGGGATCACATCTCATTCCAGGGATCCCATCGCAGGGATCCCATCGATCCCAGGGATCCCATCCCATCTTATCCCATCCCATCCCATCGCAGGGGTCCCATCCCATCCCAGGGATCCCATCCCATCGCAGGGATCCAATCTTAGGGATCCCATCCAATCTCAGGGATCCCATCCCATCCCATCCCATCCCATGGATCCCATCCCAACCCAGGGATCCCATCCCATAGCATCTCTAGGATCCCATCCCATTCCATCCCATCCCATCCCATCCCATCCATCCCATCCCATCCCATCCCACCCCATCCCATCGGATCCCATCCCATCCCAGGTATCCCATCCCAGGGATCCCATCCCATCCCATCGCAGGGATCCCATCCCATCGCAGGGATCCCATCCCATCGCAGGGATCCCATCCCATCGCAGGGATCCCATCCTATCCCAGGGATCCCATCCCAGGGAAACCATCCCATCCCAGGGATCCCATCCCATTCCATCCCATCCCATCCCATCCCATCCCATTCCATCCCGTCCCATCACATACCAGTGATCCCAACCCAGTTATCCCATCCCATCCCAGGGATGCCATCCCATCCCAGGGATCCCATCCTATCCCAGGGGTCCCATCCTATCCCAGGGATCCCATCCCAGGGATCCCATCCCATCCCAGGGACCAAAACCCATCCCATACCATCCCATTCCTTCCCACGGATCCCATCCCATCCCAACCTATCCCATCGCATCCCATCCCATCCCATCCCATCCCATCCCATCCCATTCCAGGGATCACATCTCATTCCAGGGATCCCATCCCAGGGATACCATCCCATCCCATCCCATCGCAAGGATCCCATCCCATCGCAGGGATCCCATCCCATCGCAGGGATCCCATCCCAGGGATCCCATCCCATCGCAGGGATCCAATCCCAGGGATCCCATCCAATCTCAGGGATCCCATCCCATCCCATCCCATCCCATGGATCCCATCCCATCCCATCTCATCCCATCCCATCGCAGGGATCCCATCCCAGGGATACCATCCCATCCCATCCCATCGCAGGGATCCCATCCCATCGCAGGGATCCCATTCCATCGCATGGATCCCATCCCATCCCATCTCATCCCATCCCATCGCAGGGATCCCATCCCAGGGATACCATCCCATCCCATACCAACGCAGGGATCCCATCCCATCGCAGGGATACCATCCCATCGCAGGGATCCCATCCCATCCCAGGGATCCCATCCCATCCCAGGGAATCCATCCCATCCCAGGGATCCCATCCCTTCCCATTCCATCCCATCCCATCCCATTCCATCCCATCCCATCACATACCAGTGATCCCAACCCAGTTATCCCATCCCATCCCAGGGATGCCATCCCATCCCAGGGATCCCATCCCATCCCAGGGTTCCCATCCTATCCCAGGGATCCCATCCCAGGGATCCCATCCCATCCCATCCCATCCCATCCCATCCCATCCCAGGGATCCCATCCCATCCCATCTCATCCCAGGGATCGCATCCCATCCCATCCCAGGGATCCCATCCCATCCCATCCCATCCCATCCCAGGGATCCCATCCCAGGGATACCATCCCATCCCATCCCAGGGATCCCATCCCATCCCATCCCATCCCATCCCATCCCATCCCATCCCATCCCAGGGATCCCATCCCAGGGATACCATCCCATCCCATCGCAGGGATCCCATCCCATCGCAGGGATCCCATCCCATCGCAGGGTTCCCATCCCATCCCAGGGGTCCATTCCCATCACATGGAATCCATCCCATCCCTGGGATCCCATCCCATCCCATTCCATCCCATCCCATCCCATCCCATCCCATTCCATCCCATCCCATCCCATCACATACCAGTGATCCCATCCCAGGGATCCCATCCCATCTCAGGGATCCCATCCCATCCCAGGGATCCCAGCCCATCCCATCCCATCCCACCCCAGGGATCCCATCCCATCCCATCTCATCCCAGGGATCGCATCCCATTCCATCCCAAATATCCCATTCCATCCCATCGCAGGGATCCCATCCCATCGCAGGGATCCAATCCCAGGGATCCCATCCCAACCCACGGATCCCATCCCAACCCACGGATCCCATCCCATCCCATCAATCCCAGGGATCCCATCCCAGTATCCCATCCCAACCCAGGGATCCCACCCCAGACGAGGGATCACATTCCAGGGATCCCAACCCAGGGATCCCATCCCATCCAATCCCAGGCATCCAATCCCATTCCATCTCATCGCAGGGATCCCATCCCATCCCATCCCATCCATCCCATCCCATCCCATCCCATCCCATCCCATCGGATCCCATCCCATCCCAGGGATCCCATCCCAGGGGTCCCATCCCATCCCATTCAAGGGATCCCATCCCATACCAGAGATCCCATCCCATCCCAGGGATCCCATCCCAGGGATCCCATCCCATCCCATCCGATCCCATCCCAGGAATCCCATCCCATTCAAGGGATCACATCCCATGCCAAGGATCCCATCCCATCCCAGGGATCCCATCCCAGGGATCCCATCCCATCCCAGGGATCCCATCCCATCCCAGGGAATCCATCCCATCCCAGGGATCCCATCCATCCCATCCCATCCCATCCCATCCCATCCCATCCCATCACATACCAGTGATCCCATCCCAGGGATCCCATCCCATCTCAGGGATCCCATCCCATCCCATCCCAGGGATCACATCCCATCCCATCCCATCCCATCCCATCCCATCCCATCCCAGGGATCCCATCCCATCTCATACCAGGGATCGCATCCCAGGGATACCATCCCATCCCATCCCATACCAGGGATCCCATCCCATACCAGGGATCCCATCTCAGGGATCCCATCCCATCCCAGGCATCCCATCCCATCCCATCCCATCCCATCGCACCCCATTCCCATCCCATCCAATCCCATCCCATCCCATCCCATCCCATCGCAGGGATCCCATCCCAGGGATCCCATCCCATCCCATCGCAGGGATCCCATCCCATCCCAGGCATCCCATCCCATCCCATCCCATCCCATCGCACCCCATTCCCATCCCATCCCAGGCATCCCATCCCATCCCATCCCATCCCATCCCATCCCATCCCATCCCATCGCACCCCATTCCCATCCCATCCAATCCCATCCCATCCCATCCCATCCCATCGCAGGGATCCCATCCCAGGGATCCCATCCCATCCCATCTCAGGGATCCCATCCCATCCCAGGCATCCCATCCCATCCCATCCCATCCCATCCCATCCCATCGCACCCCATTCCCATCCCATCCAATCCCATCCCATCCCATCCCATCCCATCCCATCCCATCCCATCCCAGGGATCCCATCCCAGGGATCACAACCCATCCCAGGGATGCCACCCCAGGGATCCGATCCCATCGCAAGGATCCCATCCTATCCCAGGGATCCCATCCCATCCCATCCCATCCCATCCCATCCCATCCCATCCCATCCCATCCCATCGCAGGGATCCCAATCCCAAGGATCCCATCCCAGGGATGACATCCCATCTCAGGGATCCCATCCCATCCCAGGGATCCCATCCCAGGGATCCCATCCCATCCCAGGGATCCCATCCCATCCCAGGGAATCCATCCCATCCCAGGGATCCCATCCATCCCATCCCATCCCATCCCATCCCATCCCATCCCATACCAGTGATCCCATCCCAGGGATCCCATCCCATCTCAGGGATCCCATCCCATCCCATCCCAGGGATCACATCCCATCCCATCCCATCCCATCCCATCCCATCCCAGGGATCCCATCCCATCTCATACCAGGGATCGCATCCCAGGTATACCATCCCATCCCATCCCATACCAGGGATCCCATCCCATACCAGGGATCCCATCTCAGGGATCCCATCCCATCCCAGGCATCCCATCCCATCCCATCCCATCCCATCGCACCCCATTCCCATCCCATCCAATCCCATCCCATCCCATCCCATCCCATCGCAGGGATCCCATCCCAGGGATCCCATCCCATCCCATCGCAGGGATCCCATCCCATCGCAGGGATCCCATCCCAGGGATCCCATCCCATCCCAGGGATCCCATCCCATCCCAGGGAATCCATCCCATCCCATGGATCACATCCCATCCCAGGGATCCCATCCCATCCCAGGGATCCCATCGCAGGGATGCCATCCCATCCCATCCCATCCGATCCCACCCCAGGAATCCCATCCCATCCCATTCAAGGGATCAAATCCCATCCCAGGGATCCCATCCCATCCCAGGGAATCCATCCCATCCCAGGGATCCCATCCCATCCCATTCCATCCCATCCCATCCCATCCTATCCCATCCCATCCCATCCCATCCCAGGGATCCCATCCCAGGGATCCCATCCCATCCCATTCAAGGGATCCCATCCCATACCAGGGATCCCATCCCAGGGATGCCACCCCAGGGATCCGATCCCATCGCAGGGATCCCATCCTATCCCAGGGATCCCATCCCATCCCATCCCATCCCATCGCAGGGATCCCAATCCCAAGGATCCCATCACAGGGATCACATCCCATCGCAGGGATCCCATCCCATCCCAGGGAATCCATCCCATCACATGGAATCCATCCCATCCCTGGGATCCCATCCCATCCCATTCCATCCCATCCCATCCCATCCCATCCCATTCCATCCCATCCCATCCCATCACATACCAGTGATCCCATCCCAGGGATCCCATCCCATCTCAGGGATCCCATCCCATCCCAGGGATCCCAGCCCATCCCATCCCATCCCACCCCAGGGATCCCATCCCATCTCATCCCAGGGATCGCACCCCATTCCATCCCAAATATCCCATCCCATCCCATCGCAGGGATCCCATCCCATCGCAGGGATCCAATCCCAGGGATCCCATCCCAACCCACGGATCCCATCCCAACCCACGGATCCCATCCCATCCCATCCCATCAATCCCAGGGATCCCATCCCAGTATCCCATCCCAACCCAGGGATCCCACCCCAGACGAGGGATCACATTCCAGGGATCCCAACCCAGGGATCCCATCCCATCCAATCCCAGGCATCCAATCCCATTCCATCTCATCGCAGGGATCCCATCCCATCCCATCCCATCCATCCCATCCCATCCCATCCCATCCCATCCCATCGGATCCCATCCCATCCCAGGGATCCCATCCCAGGGGTCCCATCCCATCCCATTCAAGGGATCCCATCCCATACCAGAGATCCCATCCCATCCCAGGGATCCCATCCCAGGGATCCCATCCCATCCCATCCGATCCCATCCCAGGAATCCCATCCCATTCAAGGGATCACATCCCATGCCAAGGATCCCATCCCATCCCAGGGATCCCATCCCAGGGATCCCATCCCATCCCAGGGATCCCATCCCATCCCAGGGAATCCATCCCATCCCAGGGATCCCATCCATCCCATCCCATCCCATCCCATCCCATCACATACCAGTGATCCCATCCCAGGGATCCCATCCCATCTCAGGGATCCCATCCCATCCCATCCCAGGGATCACATCCCATCCCATCCCATCCCATCCCATCCCATCCCATCCCAGGGATCCCATCCCATCTCATACCAGGGATCGCATCCCAGGGATACCATCCCATCCCATCCCATACCAGGGATCCCATCCCATACCAGGGATCCCATCTCAGGGATCCCATCCCATCCCAGGCATCCCATCCCATCCCATCCCATCCCATCGCACCCCATTCCCATCCCATCCAATCCCATCCCATCCCATCCCATCCCATCACAGGGATCCCATCCCAGGGATCCCATCCCATCCCATCGCAGGGATCCCATCCCATCCCAGGCATCCCATCCCATCCCATCCCATCCCATCGCACCCCATTCCCATCCCATCCCAGGCATCCCATCCCATCCCATCCCATCCCATCGCACCCCATTCCCATCCCATCCAATCCCATCCCATCCCATCCCATCCCATCGCAGGGATCCCATCCCAGGGATCCCATCCCATCCCATCTCAGGGATCCCATCCCATCCCAGGCATCCCATCCCATCCCATCCCATCCCATCCCATCCCATCCCATCCCATCGCATCCCATTCGATCCCATCCCATCCCATCCCATCCCATCGCAGGGATCCCAATCCCAAGGATCCCATCACAGGGATCACATCCCATCCCAGGGATCCCATCCCATCCCAGCGATCCCATCGCAGGGATGCCGTCCCATCCCATCCGATCCCATCCCAGGAATCCCATCCCATTCAAGGGATCACATCCCATCGCAGGGAATCCATCCCATCCCAGGGATCCCATCCCATTCCATTGCATCCCATCCCATCCCATCCCATCCCATCACATACCAGTGATCCCATCCCAGGGATCCCATCCCATCTCAGGGATCCCATCCCATCCCATCCCATAGATCCCATCCCATCCCAACGCATCCCATCACACCCCTTCCCATCCCATCCCATCCCATCCCATCCCATCTAATCGGATCCCATCCCATCCCATGGATCCCCTCCCATCCCAGGGATCCCATCCCATCCAATCCCATCCCATCCCATCAATCCCAGCCATCCCATCCCAGTATCCCATCCCATCCCAGGGATCCCATCCCAGGAATTCCATCCCATCCCAGGGATCCCACCCCAGACGAGGGATCACATTCCAGGGATCCCAACCCAGGGATCCCATCCCATCCAATCCCAGGCATCCAATCCCATCCCATCTCATCGCAGGGATCCCATCCCATCCCATCCCATCCCATCCCATCCCATCCCATCCCATCCCATCCCATCCCATGGCATCCCAGGGTTCCCATCCCATCCCAACCCATCCCATCCCATGGATCCCATCCCATCCCAGAGATCCCATCCCAGGGATCACATGCCATCCCATGCGATCCCATCCCATCCCATCCCATCCCATCCCAGGGTTCCCATCCCATCCCAACCCATCCCATCCCAGGGATCCGATCCCACCCCAGGGATACAATACCAGCGATCCTATCCCATACCAGGGATCCCATCCCATCCCAGGGATCCCATCCGAGGGATCCCATCCCATCCCATCCCATCCATTCCCATCCCATCCATTCCCATCCCAGGAATCCCATCCCATCCCATCCCAGGGATCACATCTCATTCCAGGGATCCCATCCCTGGGATCACATGCCATCCCAGGAATCCCATCCCAGGGATCCGATCCCCACCCTGGGATCCCATCCTATCCCAGGGATCCCATCCCATCCCATCCCAGGGATCCCATCCCAGGCATCCCATCCAAGGGATCCCATCCCATCCCATCCCATCCAACTGATCCCATCCCATCCCATCCCATCCCATCCCATCCCATCCCAGGGATCCCATCCCATCCCAGGGACCAAAACCCATCCCATACCATCCCAGCCCTTCCCACGGATCCCATCCCATCCCAACCTATCCCATCGCATCCCATTCGATCCCATCCCATCCCATCCCATCCCATCGCAGGGATCCCAATCCCAAGGATCCCATCCCAGGGATCACATCCCATCCCAGGGATCCCATCCCATCCCAGCGATCCCATCGCAGGGATGCCGTCCCATCCCATCCGATCCCATCCCAGGAATCCCATCCCATTCAAGGGATCACATCCCATCGCAGGGAATCCATCCCATCCCAGGGATCCCATCCCATTCCATTCCATCCCATCCCATCCCATCCCATCCCATCACATACCAGTGATCCCATCCCAGGGATCCCATCCCATCTCAGGGATCCCATCCCATCCCATCCCATGGATCCCATCCCATCCCAACGCATCCCATCACACCCCTTCCCATCGCATCCCATCCCATCCCATCCCATCTAATCGGATCCCATCCCATCCCAGGGATCCCCTCCCATCCCAGGGATCCCATCCCATCCAATCCCATCCCATCCCATCAATCCCAGGCATCCCATCCCAGTATCCCATCCCATCCCAGGGATCCCATCCCAGGAATTCCATCCCATCCCAGGGATCCCACCCCAGACGAGGGATCACATTCCAGGGATCCCAACCCAGGGATCCCATCCCATCCAATCCCAGGCATCCAATCCCATCCCATCTCATCGCAGGGATCCCATCCCATCCCATCCCATCCCATCCCATCCCATCCCATCCCATCCCATCCCATTGCATCCCAGGGTTCCCATCCCATCCCAACCCATCCCATCCCATGGATCCCATCCCATCCCAGAGATCCCATCCCAGGGATCACATGCCATCCCATGCGATCCCATCCCATCCCATCCCATCCCATCCCATCCCATCCCAGGGTTGCCATCCCATCCCAACCCATCCCATCCCAGGGATCCGATCCCACCCCAGGGATACAATACCAGCGATCCTATCCCATACCAGGGATCCCATCCCATCCCAGGGATCCCATCCCATACCATCCCAGGGATCCCATCCCACCCCAGGGACCAAAACCCATCCCATACCATCCCATCCCTTCCCACGGATCCCATCCCATCCCAACCTATCCCATCGCATCCCATCCGATCCCATCCCATCCCATCCCATTCCAGGGATAACATCTCATTCCAGGGATCCCATCGGAGGGATCCCATCGATCCGAGGGATCCCATCCCATCTTATCCCATCCCATCCCATCGCAGGGATCCCATCCCATCCCAGGGACCAAAACCCATCCCATACCATCCCATCCCTTCCCACGGATCCTATCCCATCCCAACCTATCCCATCGCATCCCATCCGATCCCATCCCATCCCATCCCATTCCAGGGATCACATCTCATTCCAGGGATCCCATCGCAGGGATCCCATCGATCCCAGGGATCCCATCCCATCTTATCCCATCCCATCCCATCGCAGGGGTCCCATCCCATCCCAGGGATCCCATCCCATCGCAGGGATCCAATCTTAGGGATCCCATCCAATCTCAGGGATCCCATCCCATCCCATCCCATCCCATCCCATGGATCCCATCCCAACCCAGGGATCCCATCCCATAGCATCTCTAGGATCCCATCCCATTCCATCCCATCCCATCCCATCCCATCCATCCCATCCCATCCCATCCCACCCCATCCCATCGGATCCCATCCCATCCCAGGTATCCCATCCCAGGGATCCCATCCCATCCCATCGCAGGGATCCCATCCCATCGCAGGGATCCCATCCCATCGCAGGGATCCCATCCTATCCCAGGGATCCCATCCCAGGGAAACCATCCCATCCCAGGGATCCCATCCCATTCCATCCCATCCCATCCCATCCCATCCCATTCCATCCCGTCCCATCACATACCAGTGATCCCAACCCAGTTATCCCATCCCATCCCAGGGATGCCATCCCATCCCAGGGATCCCATCCTATCCCAGGGGTCCCATCCTATCCCAGGGATCCCATCCCAGGGATCCCATCCCATCCCAGGGACCAAAACCCATCCCATACCATCCCATTCCTTCCCACGGATCCCATCCCATCCCAACCTATCCCATCGCATCCCATCCCATCCCATCCCATCCCATCCCATCCCATTCCAGGGATCACATCTCATTCCAGGGATCCCATCCCAGGGATACCATCCCATCCCATCCCATCGCAAGGATCCCATCCCATCGCAGGGATCCCATCCCATCGCAGGGATCCCATCCCAGGGATCCCATCCCATCGCAGGGATCCAATCCCAGGGATCCCATCCAATCTCAGGGATCCCATCCCATCCCATCCCATCCCATGGATCCCATCCCATCCCATCTCATCCCATCCCATCGCAGGGATCCCATCCCAGGGATACCATCCCATCCCATCCCATCGCAGGGATCCCATTCCATCGCATGGATCCCATCCCATCCCATCTCATCCCATCCCATCGCAGGGATCCCATCCCAGGGATACCATCCCATCCCATACCAACGCAGGGATCCCATCCCATCGCAGGGATACCATCCCATCGCAGGGATCCCATCCCATCGCAGGGATCCCATCCCATCCCAGGGAATCCATCCCATCCCAGGGATCCCATCCCTTCCCATTCCATCCCATCCCATCCCATTCCATCCCATCCCATCACATACCAGTGATCCCAACCCAGTTATCCCATCCCATCCCAGGGATGCCATCCCATCCCAGGGATCCCATCCCATCCCAGGGTTCCCATCCTATCCCAGGGATCCCATCCCAGGGATCCCATCCCATCCCATCCCATCCCATCCCATCCCAGGGATCCCATCCCATCCCATCTCATCCCAGGGATCGCATCCCATCCCATCCCAGGGATCCCATCCCATCCCATCCCATCCCAGGGATCCCATCCCAGGGATACCATCCCATCCCATCCCATCCCAGGGATCCCATCCCATCCCATCCCATCCCATCCCATCCCATCCCATCCCATCCCAGGGATCCCATCCCAGGGATACCATCCCATCCCATCGCAGGGATCCCATCCCATCGCAGGGATCCCATCCCATCGCAGGGTTCCCATCCCATCCCAGGGGTCCATTCCCATCACATGGAATCCATCCCATCCCTGGGATCCCATCCCATCCCATTCCATCCCATCCCATCCCATCCCATCCCATTCCATCCCATCCCATCCCATCACATACCAGTGATCCCATCCCAGGGATCCCATCCCATCTCAGGGATCCCATCCCATCCCAGGGATCCCAGCCCATCCCATCCCATCCCACCCCAGGGATCCCATCCCATCCCATCTCATCCCAGGGATCGCATCCCATTCCATCCCAAATATCCCATCCCATCCCATCGCAGGGATCCCATCCCATCGCAGGGATCCAATCCCAGGGATCCCATCCCAACCCACGGATCCCATCCCAACCCACGGATCCCATCCCATCCCATCAATCCCAGGGATCCCATCCCAGTATCCCATCCCAACCCAGGGATCCCACCCCAGACGAGGGATCACATTCCAGGGATCCCAACCCAGGGATCCCATCCCATCCAATCCCAGGCATCCAATCCCATTCCATCTCATCGCAGGGATCCCATCCCATCCCATCCCATCCATCCCATCCCATCCCATCCCATCCCATCCCATCGGATCCCATCCCATCCCAGGGATCCCATCCCAGGGGTCCCATCCCATCCCATTCAAGGGATCCCATCCCATACCAGAGATCCCATCCCATCCCAGGGATCCCATCCCAGGGATCCCATCCCATCCCATCCGATCCCATCCCAGGAATCCCATCCCATTCAAGGGATCACATCCCATGCCAAGGATCCCATCCCATCCCAGGGATCCCATCCCAGGGATCCCATCCCATCCCAGGGATCCCATCCCATCCCAGGGAATCCATCCCATCCCAGGGATCCCATCCATCCCATCCCATCCCATCCCATCCCATCCCATCCCATCACATACCAGTGATCCCATCCCAGGGATCCCATCCCATCTCAGGGATCCCATCCCATCCCATCCCATACCAGGGATCCCATCCCATACCAGGGATCCCATCTCAGGGATCCCATCCCATCCCAGGCATCCCATCCCATCCCATCCCATCCCATCGCACCCCATTCCCATCCCATCCAATCCCATCCCATCCCATCCCATCCCATCGCAGGGATCCCATCCCAGGGATCCCATCCCATCCCATCGCAGGGATCCCATCCCATCCCAGGCATCCCATCCCATCCCATCCCATCCCATCGCACCCCATTCCCATCCCATCCCAGGCATCCCATCCCATCCCATCCCATCCCATCCCATCCCATCGCACCCCATTCCCATCCCATCCAATCCCATCCCATCCCATCCCATCCCATCGCAGGGATCCCATCCCAGGGATCCCATCCCATCCCATCTCAGGGATCCCATCCCATCCCAGGCATCCCATCCCATCCCATCCCATCCCATCCCATCCCATCGCACCCCATTCCCATCCCATCCAATCCCATCCAATCCCATCCCATCCCATCCCATCCCATCCCATCCCAGGGATCCCATCCCAGGGATCACAACCCATCCCAGGGATGCCACCCCAGGGATCCGATCCCATCGCAAGGATCCCATCCTATCCCAGGGATCCCATCCCATCCCATCCCATCCCATCCCATCCCATCCCATCCCATCCCATCGCAGGGATCCCAATCCCAAGGATCCCATCCCAGGGATGACATCCCATCTCAGGGATCCCATCCCATCCCAGGGATCCCATCCCAGGGATCCCATCCCATCCCAGGGATCCCATCCCATCCCAGGGAATCCATCCCATCCCAGGGATCCCATCCATCCCATCCCATCCCATCCCATCCCATCCCATACCAGTGATCCCATCCCAGGGATCCCATCCCATCTCAGGGATCCCATCCCATCCCATCCCAGGGATCACATCCCATCCCATCCCATCCCATCCCATCCCATCCCAGGGATCCCATCCCATCTCATACCAGGGATCGCATCCCAGGGATACCATCCCATCCCATCCCATACCAGGGATCCCATCCCATACCAGGGATCCCATCTCAGGGATCCCATCCCATCCCAGGCATCCCATCCCATCCCATCCCATCCCATCGCACCCCATTCCCATCCCATCCAATCCCATCCCATCCCATCCCATCCCATCGCAGGGATCCCATCCCAGGGATCCCATCCCATCCCATCGCAGGGATCCCATCCCATCGCAGGGATCCCATCCCAGGGATCCCATCCCATCCCAGGGATCCCATCCCATCCCAGGGAATCCATCCCATCCCATGGATCACATCCCATCCCAGGGATCCCATCCCATCCCAGGGATCCCATCGCAGGGATGCCATCCCATCCCATCCCATCCGATCCCACCCCAGGAATCCCATCCCATCCCATTCAAGGGATCAAATCCCATCCCAGGGATCCCATCCCATCCCAGGGAATCCATCCCATCCCAGGGATCCCATCCCATCCCATTCCATCCCATCCCATCCCATCCTATCCCATCCCATCCCATCCCATCCCAGGGATCCCATCCCAGGGATCCCATCCCATCCCATTCAAGGGATCCCATCCCATACCAGGGATCCCATCCCAGGGATGCCACCCCAGGGATCCGATCCCATCGCAGGGATCCCATCCTATCCCAGGGATCCCATCCCATCCCATCCCATCCCATCGCAGGGATCCCAATCCCAAGGATCCCATCACAGGGATCACATCCCATCCCAGGGATCCCATCCCATCCCAGGGAATCCATCCCATCCCATGGATCACATCCCATCCCAGGGATCCCATCCCATCCCAGGGATCCCATCGCAGGGATGCCATCCCATCCCATCCCATCCGATCCCACCCCAGGAATCCCATCCCATCCCATTCAAGGGATCAAATCCCATCCCAGGGATCCCATCCCATCCCAGGGAATCCATCCCATCCCAGGGATCCCATCCCATCCCATCCCATTCCATCCCATCCCATCCCATCCTATCCCATCCCATCCCATCCCATCTCATCCCATCCCAGGGATCCCATCCCAGGGATCCCATCCCATCCCATTCAAGGGATCCCATCCCATACCAGGGATCCCATCCCAGGGATGCCACCCCAGGGATCCGATCCCATCGCAGGGATCCCATCCTATCCCAGGGATCCCATCCCATCCCATCCCATCCCATCGCAGGGATCCCAATCCCAAGGATCCCATCACAGGGATCACATCCCATCGCAGGGAATCCATCCCATCCCAGGGATCCCATCCCATTCCATCCCATCCCATCCCATCCCATCCCATCCCATCCCATCCCATCCCATCCCATCCCATCCCATCACATATCAGTGATCCCATCCCAGGGATCCCATCCCATCTCAGGGATCCCATCCCATCCCATCCCATGGATCCCATCCCATCCCAACGCATCCCATCACACCCCTTCCCATCGCATCCCATCCCATCCCATCCCATCTAATCGGATCCCATCCCATCCCAGGGATCCCCTCCCATCCCAGGGATCCCATCCCATCCCATCCCATCCCATCCCATCCCATCCCATCCCATCCCATCAATCCCAGGCATCCCATCCCAGTATCCCATCCCATCCCAGGGATCCCATCCCAGGAATTCCATCCCATCCCAGGGATCCCACCCCATACGAGGGATCACATTCCAGGGATCCCAACCCAGGGATCCCATCCCATCCAATCCCAGGCATCCAATCCCATCCCATCTCATCGCAGGGATCCCATCCCATCCCATCCCATCCCATCCCATCCCATTCCATCCCATGGCATCCCAGGGTTCCCATCCCATCCCAACCCATCCCATCCCATGGATCCCATCCCATCCCAGAGATCCCATCCCAGGGATCACATGCCATCCCATGCGATCCCATCCCATCCCATCCCATCCCATCCCATCCCATGCCAGGGTTCCCATCCCATCCCAACCCATCCCATGCCAGGGATCCGATCCCACCCCAGGGATACAAATCCAGCGATCCTATCCCATACCAGGGATCCCATCCCATCCCAGGGATCCCATCCGAGGGATCCCATCCCATCCCATCCCATCCATTCCCATCCCATCCATTCCCATCCCAGGAATCCCATCCCATCCCATCCCAGGGATCACATCTCATTCCAGGGATCCCATCCCTGGGATCACATGCCATCCCAGGAATCCCATCCCAGGGATCCGATCCCCACCCTGGGATCCCATCCAATCCCAGGGATACCATACCATCCCATCCCAGGGATCCCATCCCAGGCATCCCATCCAAGGGATCCCATCCCATCCCATCCCATCCAACTGATCCCATCCCATCCCATCCCATCCCATCCCATCCCATCCCATCCCAGGGATCCCATCCCATCCCAGGGACCAAAACCCATCCCATACCATCCCAGCCCTTCCCACGGATCCCATCCCATCCCAACCTATCCCATCGCATCCCATTCGATCCCATCCCATCCCATCCCATCCCATCGCAGGGATCCCAATCCCAAGGATCCCATCACAGGGATCACATCCCATCCCAGGGATCCCATCCCATCCCAGCGATCCCATCGCAGGGATGCCGTCCCATCCCATCCGATCCCATCCCAGGAATCCCATCCCATTCAAGGGATCACATCCCATCGCAGGGAACCCATCCCATCCCAGGGATCCCATCCCATTCCATTCCATCCCATCCCATCCCATCCCATCCCATCACATACCAGTGATCCCATCCCAGGGATCCCATCCCATCTCAGGGATCCCATCCCATCCCATCCCATGGATCCCATCCCATCCCAACGCATCCCATCACACCCCTTCCCATCGCATCCCATCCCATCCCATCCCATCTAATCGGATCCCATCCCATCCCAGGGATCCCCTCCCATCCCAGGGATCCCATCCCATCCAATCCCATCCCATCCCATCAGTCCCAGCCATCCCATCCCAGTATCCCATCCCATCCCAGGGATCCCATCCCAGGAATTCCATCCCATCCCAGGGATCCCACCCCAGACGAGGGATCACATTCCAGGGATCCCAACCCAGGGATCCCATCCCATCCAATCCCAGGCATCCAATCCCATCCCATCTCATCGCAGGGATCCCATCCCATCCCATCCCATCCCATCCCATCCCATCCCATCCCATCCCATCCCATCCCATCCCATCCCATGGCATCCCAGGGTTCCCATCCCATCCCAACCCATCCCATCCCATGGATCCCATCCCATCCCAGAGATCCCATCCCAGGGATCACATGCCATCCCATGCGATCCCATGCGATCCCATCCCATCCCATCCCAGGGTTCCCATCCCATCCCAACCCATCCCATCCCAGGGATCCGATCCCACCCCAGGGATACAATACCAGCGATCCTATCCCATACCAGGGATCCCATCCCATCCCAGGGATCCCATCCGAGGGATCCCATCCCATCCCATCCCATCCATTCCCATCCCATCCATTCCCATCCCAGGAATTCCATCCCATCCCATCCCAGGGATCACATCTCATTCCAGGGATCCCATCCCTGGGATCACATGCCATCCCAGGAATCCCATCCCAGGGATCCGATCCCCACCCTGGGATCCCATCCTATCCCAGGGATCCCATCCCATCCCATCCCAGGGATCCCATCCCAGGCATCCCATCCAAGGGATCCCATCCCATCCCATCCCATCCAACTGATCCCATCCCATCCCATCCCATCCCATCCCAGGGATCCCATCCCATCCCAGGGACCAAAACCCATCCCATACCATCCCAGCCCTTCCCACGGATCCCATCCCATCCCAACCTATCCCATCGCATCCCATTCGATCCCATCCCATCCCATCCCATCCCATCGCAGGGATCCCAATCCCAAGGATCCCATCACAGGGATCACATCCCATCCCAGGGATCCCATCCCATCCCAGCGATCCCATCGCAGGGATGCCGTCCCATCCCATCCGATCCCATCCCAGGAATCCCATCCCATTCAAGGGATCACATCCCATCGCAGGGAATCCATCCCATCCCAGGGATCCCATCCCATTCCATTCCATCCCATCCCATCCCATCCCATCCCATCCCATCACATACCAGTGATCCCATCCCAGGGATCCCATCCCATCTCAGGGATCCCATCCCATCCCATCCCATGGATCCCATCCCATCCCAACACATCCCATCACACCCCTTCCCATCGCATCCCATCCCATCCCATCCCATCCCATCCCATCTAATCGGATCCCATCCCATCCCAGGGATCCCCTCCCATCCCAGGGATCCCATCCCATCCAATCCCATCCCATCCCATCAATCCCAGGCATCCCATCCCAGTATCCCATCCCATCCCAGGGATCCCATCCCAGGAATTCCATCCCATCCCAGGGATCCCACCCCAGACGAGGGATCACATTCCAGGGATCCCAACCCAGGGATCCCATCCCATCCAATCCCAGGCATCCAATCCCATCCCCTCTCATCGCAGGGATCCCATCCCATCCCATCCCATCCCATCCCATCCCATCCCATTGCATACCAGGGTTCCCATACCATCCCAACACATCCCATCCCATGGATCCCATCCCATCCCAGAGATCCCATCCCAGGGATCACATGCCATCCCATGCGATCCCATCCCATCCCATCCCATCCCATCCCAGGGTTCCCATCCCATCCCAACCCATCCCATCCCAGGGATCCGATCCCACCCCAGGGATACAATACCAGCGATCCTATCCCATACCAGGGATCCCATCCCATCCCAGGGATCCCATCCCATACCATCCCAGGGATCCCATCCCATCCCAGGGACCAAAACCCATCCCATACCATCCCATCCCTTCCCACGGATCCCATCCCATCCCAACCTATCCCATCGCATCCCATCCCATCCCATCCCATCCCATCCCATTCCAGGGATCACATCTCATTCCAGGGATCCCATCGGAGGGATCCCATCGATCCCAGGGATCCCATCCCATCTTATCCCATCCCATCCCATCGCAGGGATCCCATCCCATCCCAGGGACCAAAACCCATCCCATACCATCCCATCCCTTCCCACGGATCCCATCCCATCCCAACCTATCCCATCGCATCCCATCCGATCCCATCCCATCCCATCCCATCCCAGGGATCCCATCCCATCGCAGGGATCCAATCTTAGGGATCCCATCCAATCTCAGGGATCCCATCCCATCCCATCCCATCCCATGGATCCCATCCCAACCCAGGGATCCCATCCCATAGCATCCCTAGGATCCCATCCCATTCCATCCCATCCCATCCCATCCCATCCATCCCATCCCATCCCATCCCACCCCATCCCATCGGATCCCATCCCATCCCAGGTATCCCATCCCAGGGATCCCATCCCATCCCATCCCAGGGATCCCATCCCAGGCATCCCATCCAAGGGATCCCATCCCATCCCATCCCATCCCACTGATCCCATCCCATCCCATCCCATCCCATCCCATCCCATCCCATCGCAGGGATACCAATCCCAAGGATCCCATCCCAGGGATCACATCCCATCCCAGGGATCCCATCCCATCCCAGGGATCCCATCACAGGGATGCCATCCCATCCCATAGCATCCGATCCCACCCCAGGAATCCCATCCCATCCCATTCAAGGGATCAAATCCCATCCCAGGGATCCCATCCCATCCCAGGGAATCCATCCCATCCCAGGGATCCCATCCCATCCCATCCCATTCCATCCCATCCCATCCCAGGGATCCCATCCCAGGGATCCCATCCCAGGGATCCCCTCCCATCTCAGGGATCCCATCCCATCCTATCCCAGGGATCCCATCCCATCCCATCTCATCCCATCCCATCCCAGGGATCCCATCCCAGGGATACCATCCCATCCCATCCCATCGCAGGGATCCCATCCCATCGCAGGGATCCCATCCCAGGGATCCCATCCTATCCCAGGGATCCCATCCCATCCCAGGGAATCCATCCCATCCCAGGGATCCCATCCCATCCCATTCCATCCCATCCCATCCCATACCATCCCATCCCATCCCATCCCATCCCATTCCATCCCATCCCATTCCAGGGATCACATCTCATTCCAGGGATCCCATCCCAGGGATCCCATCCCATCCCAGGGATTCCATCCCATCTTATCCCATCCCATCCCATCCCATCCCATCCCAGGGATCCCATCCCAGGGATACCATCCCATCCCATCCCATCGCAAGGATCCCATGCCATCGCAGGGATCCCATCCCAGGGATCCCATGCCATCGCAGGGATCCAATCCCAGGGATCCCATCCAATCTCAGGGATCCCATCCCATCCCATCCCATCCCATCCCATGGATCCCATCCCAACCCAGGGATCCCATCCCATCCCATCCCATCGCAAGGATCCCATTCCATTCCATCCCATCCCATCCCATCCCATCCCATCCCATCCCATCCATCCCATCCCATCCCATCCCATTGGATCCCATCCCATCCCAGGGATCCCATCCCAGGGATCCCATCCCATTCAAGGGATCCCATCCCATACCAGGGATCCCATCCCATCCCAGGGATCCCATCCCAGGGATCACAACCAATCCCAGGGATGCCACCCCAGGGATCCGATCCCATCGCAGGGATCCCATCCTATCCCAGGGATCCCATCCCATCCCATCCCATCCCATCCCATCCCATCCCATCGCAGGGATCCCAATCCCAAGGATCCCATCCCAGGGATCCCATCCCAGGGATCCCATCCCCGGAATCCCATCCCATCCCATTCAAGGGATCAAATTCCTTACCAGGGATCCCATCCCATCCCATCCCACCCCATCCCATCGGATCCCATCCCATCCCAGGTGTCCCATCCCAGGGATCCCATCCCATCCCATCTCAGGGATCCCATCCCAGGCATCCCATCCAAGGGATCCCATCCCATCCCATCCCATCCCATCCAACTGATCCCATCCCATCCCATCCCATCCCATCGCAGGGATCCCAATCCCAAGGATCCCATCCCATGGATCACATCCCATCCCAGGGATCCCATCCCATCCCAGGGATCCCATCGCAGGGATGCCATCCCATCCCATCCCATCAGATCCCACCCCAGGAATCCCATCCCATCCCATTCAAGGGATCAAATCCCATCCCAGGGATCCCATCCCATCCCAGGGAATCCATCCCATCCCAGGGATCCCATCCCATCCCATCCCATTCCATCCCATCCCATCCCATCCTATCCCATCCCATCCCATCCCATCCCATCCCATCCCATCCCATCCCATCCCAGTGATCCCATCCCAGGCATCCCATCCCATCTCAGGGATCCCATCCCATCTCATCCCATCCCATCCCAGGGATCCCATCCCAGGGATACCATCCCATCCCATCCCATCGCAGGGATCCCATCCCATCGCAGGGATCCCATCCCAGGGATCCCATCCTATCCCAGGGATCCCATCCCATCCCAGGGAATCCATCCCATCCCAGGGATCCCATCCCATCCCATTCCATCCCATCCCATCCCATCCCATCCGATCCCATCCCATCCCATCCCATCCCATCCCATCCCATCCCATTCCATCCCATCCCATCACATACCAGTGATCCCATCCCAGGGAATCCATCCCATCCCAGGGATCCCATCCCATCCCATTGCATCGCATCCCATCCCATCCCATCCCATCCCATCCCATCCCATCCCATCCCATCCCAGGGATCCCATCCCATCCCAGGGACCAAAACCCATCCCATCCCATCCCATCCCGTCCCATCCCATCCCATTCCAGGGATCACATCTCATTCCAGGGATCCCATCCCAGGGATCCCATCCCATCCCAGGGATCCCATCCCATCTTATCCCATCCCATCCCATCCCATCCCAGGGATCCCATCCCAGGGATACCATCCCATCCCATCCCATCGCAAGGATCCCATCCCATCGCAGGGATCCCATCCCAGGGATCCCATGCCATCGCAGGGATCCAATCCCAGGGATCCCATCCAATCTCAGGGATCCCATCCCATCCCATCCCATCCCATCCCATCCCATCCCATCCCATGGATCCCATCCCAACCCAGGGATCCCATCCCATCCCAAGGATCACATTCCATTCCATCCCATCCCAGCCCATCCCATCCCATCCATCCCATCCCATCCCATCCCATTGGATCCCATCCCATCCCAGGGATCCCATCCCAGGGATCCCATCCCATTCAAGGGATCCCATCCCATACCAGGGATCCCATCCCATCCCAGGGATCCCATCCCAGGGATCACAACCAATCCCAGGGATGCCACCCCAGGGATCCGATCCCATCGCAGGGATCCCATCCTATCCCAGGGATCCCATCCCATCCCATCCCATCCCATCCCATCCCATCCCATCGCAGGGATCCCAATCCCAAGGATCCCATCCCAGGGATCCCATCCCATTCCAGGGATCCCATCCCAGGAATCCCATCCCATCCCATTCAAGGGATCAGATTCCTTACCAGGGATCCCATCCCATCCCAGGGATCCCATCCCAGGGATCCCATCCCAGGGATCCCATCCCATCCCAGGGATCCCATCCCATCCCAGGGAATCCATCCAATCCCAGGGATCCCATCCCATCCCATTCCATCCCATCCCATCCCATCCCATCCCATCCCATCCCATCCCATCCCATCCCATCCCATCCCATCCCATCCCATCCCATCCCATCCCATCCCATCCCATCCTTGTGATCCCATTCCAGGGATCCCATCCCATCTCAGGGATCCCATCCATTCCCATGCCAGGGATCCCATCCCATCCCATCCCATCCCATCCCATCCCAGGGATCCCATCCCATCCCATCTCATCCCAGGGATCGCATCCCATCCCATCCCAGGGATCCCATTCCATCCCATCTCATCCCATCCCATCGCAGGGATCCCATCCCAGGGATACCATCCCATCCCATCCCATCGCAGGGATCCCATCCCATCGCAGGGATCCCATCCCATCGCAGGGATCCCATCCTATCCCAGAGATCCCATCCCAGGGAATCCATCCCATCCCAGGGATCCCATCCCATTCCATCCCATCCCATCCCATCCCATCCCATTCCATCCCATCCCATCACATACCAGTGATCCCAACCCAGTTATCCCATCCCATCCCAGGGATGCCATCCCATCCCAGGGATCCCATCCTATCCCAGGGGTCCCATCCTATCCCAGGGATCCCATCCCAGGGATCCCATCCCATCCCAGGGACCAAAACCCATCCCATACCATCCCATTCCTTCCCACGGATCCCATCCCATCCCAACCTATCCCATCGCATCCCATCGCATCCCATCCCATCCCATCCCATCCCATCCCATTCCAGGGATCACATCTCATTCCAGGGATCCCATCCCAGGGATCCCATCCCATCCCAGGGATCCCATCCCATACCAGGGATCCCATCCCATCCCAGGGATCCCATCCCAGGGATCACAACCAATCCCAGGGATGCCACCCCAGGGATCCGATCCCATCGCAGGGATCCCATCCTATCCCAGGGATCCCATCCCATCCCATCCCATCCCATCCCATCCCATCGCAGGGATCCCAATCCCAAGGATCCCATCCCAGGGATCCCATCCCATTCCAGGGATCCCATCCCAGGAATCCCATCCCATCCCATTCAAGGGATCAGATTCCTTACCAGGGATCCCATCCCATCCCAGGGATCCCATCCCAGGGATCCCATCCCAGGGATCCCATCCCATCCCAGGGATCCCATCCCATCCCAGGGAATCCATCCCATCCCAGGGATCCCATCCCATCCCATCCCATTCCATCCCATCCCATCCCATCCCATCCCATCCCATCCCATCCCATCCCATCCCATCCCATCCCATCCTTGTGATCCCATTCCAGGGATCCCATCCCATCTCAGGGATCCCATCCATTCCCATGCCAGGGATCCCATCCCATCCCATCCCAGGGATCCCATCCCATCCCATCTCATCCCAGGGATCGCATCCCATCCCATCCCAGGGATCCCATTCCATCCCATCTCATCCCATCCCATTGCAGGGATCCCATCCCAGGGATACCATCCCATCCCATCCCATTCCATCCCATCCCATCCCATCCCATCTCATCCCATCCCATCGCAGGGATCCCATCCCAGGGATACCATCCCATCCCATCCCATCGCAGGGATCCCATCCCATCGCAGGGATCCCATCCTATCCCAGGGATCCCATCCCAGGGAATCCATCCCATCCCAGGGATCCCATCCCATTCCATCCCATCCCATCCCATCCCATCCCATCCCATCCCATCCCATCCCATCCCATCCCATTCCATCCCATCCCATCACATACCAGTGATCCCAACCCAGTTATCCCATCCCATCCCAGGGATGCCATCCCATCCCAGGGATCCCATCCTATCCCAGGGGTCCCATCCTATCCCAGGGATCCCATCCCAGGGATCCCATCCCATCCCAGGGACCAAAACCCATCCCATACCATCCCATTCCTTCCCACGGATCCCATCCCATCCCAACCTATCCCATCGCATCCCATCCCATCCCATCCCATCCCATCCCATCCCATCCCATCCCATCCCATTCCAGGGATCACATCTCATTCCAGGGATCCCATCCCAGGGATCCCATCCCATCCCAGGGATCCCATCCCATCTTATCCCATCCCATCCCATCCCATCCCAGGGATCCCATCCCAGGGATCCCATCCCATCCCATCCCATCGCAAGGATCCCATCCCAGGGATCCCATCCCATCCCATCCCATCGCAAGGATCCCATCCCATCGCAGGGATCCCATCCCATCGCAGGGATCCCATCCCAGGGATCCCATCCCATCGCAGGGATCCAATCCCAGGGATCCCATCCAATCTCAGGGATCCCATCCCATCCCATCCTATCCCATGGATCCCATCCCATCCCATCTCATCCCATCCCATCGCAGGGATCCCATCCCAGGGATACCATCCCATCCCATCCCATCGCAGGGATCCCATCCCATCGCAGGGATCCCATTCCATCGCAGGGATCCCATCCCATCCCATCTCATCCCATCCCATCGCAGGGATCCCATCCCAGGGATACCATCCCATCCCATACCATCGCAGGGATCCCATCCCATCGCAGGGATCCCATCCCATCGCAGGGATCCCATCCCATCCCAGGGATCCCATCCCATCCCAGGGAATCCATCCCATCCCAGGGATCACATCCCATGCCATTCCATCCCATCCCATCCCATTCCATCCCATCCCATCACATACCAGTGATCCCAACCCAGTTATCCCATCCCATCCCAGGGATGCCATCCCATCCCAGGGATCCCATCCCATCCCAGGGTTCCCATCCTATCCCAGGGATCCCATCCCAGGGATCCCATCCCATCCCATCCCATCCCATCCCATCCCATCCCAGGGATCCCATCCCATCCCATCTCATCCCAGGGATCGCATCCCATCCCATCCCAGGGATCCCATCCCATCCCATCCCATCCCATCCCAGGGATCCCATCCCAGGGATACCATCCCATCCCATCCCATCCCAGGGATCCCATCCCATCCCATCGCATCCCATCCCATCCCATCCCAGGGATCCCATCCCAGGGATACCATCCCATCCCATCCCATCGCAGGGATCCCATCCCATCGCAGGGATCCCATCCCATCGCAGGGATCCCATCCCATCCCAGGGGTCCCATCCCATCACATGGAATCCATCCCATCCCTGGGATCCCATCCCATCCCATTCCATCCCATCCCATCCCATCCCATCCCATCCCATCCCATCCCATCCCATCCCATTCCATTCCATCCCATCCCATCACATACCAGTGATCCCATCCCAGGGATCCCATCCCATCTCAGGGATCCCATCCCATCCCAGGGATCCCAGCCCATCCCATCCCATCCCATCCCACCCCAGGGATCCCATCCCATCCCATCTCATCCCAGGGATCGCATCCCATTCCATCCCAAATATCCCATCCCATTCCATCGCAGGGATCCCATCCCATCGCAGGGGTCCAATCCCAGGGATCCCATCCCAACCCACGGATCCCATCCCAACCCACGGATCCCATCCCATCCCATCCGAACCCATCCCATCAATCCCAGGGATCCCATCCCAGTATCCCATCCCAACCCAGGGATCCCACCCCAGACGAGGGATCACATTCCAGGGATCCCAACCCAGGGATCCCATCCCATCCAATCCCAGGCATCCAATCCCATCCCATCTCATCGCAGGGATCCCATCCCATCCCATCCATCCCATCCCATCCCATCCCATCCCATCCCATCCCATCCCATCCCATCCCATCGGATCCCATCCCATCCCAGGGATCCCATCCCAGGGGTCCCATCCCATCCCATTCAAGGGATCCCATCCCATACCAGAGATCCCATCCCATCCCAGGGATCCCATCCCAGGGATCCCATCCCATCCCATCCGATCCCATCCCAGGAATCCCATCCCATTCAAGGGATCACATCCCATGCCAAGGATCCCATCCCATCCCAGGGATCCCATGCCAGGGATCCCATCCCATCCCAGGGATCACATCCCATCCCATCCCATCCCATCCCATCCCATCCCATCCCATCCCATCCCATCCCGGGGATCCCATCCCATCTCATACCAGGGATCGCATCCCAGGGATACCATCCCATCCCATCCCATACCAGGGATCCCATCCCATACCAGGGATCCCATCTCAGGGATCCCATCCCATCCCAGGCATCCCATCCCATCCCATCCCATCGCACCCCATTCCCATCCCATCCAATCCCATCCCATCCCATCCCATCCCATCGCAGGGATCCCATCCCAGGGATCCCATCCCATCCCATCGCAGGGATCCCATCCCATCCCAGGCATCCCATCCCATCCCATCCCATCGCACCCCATTCCCATCCCATCCAATCCCATCCCATCCCATCCCATCCCATCGCAGGGATCCCATCCCAGGGATCCCATCCCATCCCATCTCAGGGATCCTATCCCATCCCAGGCATCCCATCCCATCCCATCCCATCCCATCCCATCCCATCGCACCCCATTCCCATCCCATCCAATCCCATCCCATCCCATCCCATCCCATCCCATCCCATCCCATCCCAGGGATCCCATCCCAGGGATCACAACCCATCCCAGGGATGCCACCCCAGGGATCCGATCCCATCGCAAGGATCCCATCCTATCCCAGGGATCCCATCCCATCCCATCCCATCCCATCCCATCCCATCCCATCGCAGGGATCCCAATCCCAAGGATCCCATCCCAGGGATGACATCCCATCTCAGGGATCCCATCCCATCCCAGGGATCCCATCCCAGGGATCCCATCCCATCCCAGGGATCCCATCCCATCCCAGGGAATCCATCCCATCCCAGGGATCCCATCCATCCCATCCCATCCCATCCCATCCCATCCCATCCCATCCCATCACATACCAGTGATCCCATCCCAGGGATCCCATCCCATCTCAGGGATCCCATCCCATCCCAGGGATCACATCCCATCCCATCCCATCCCATCCCATCCCATCCCATCCCATCCCAGGGATCCCATCCCATCTCATACCAGGGATCGCATCCCAGGGATCCCATCCCATCTTATCCCATCCCATCCCATTCCATCCCATCCCATCCCATCCCATCCCATGGATCCCATCCCAACCCAGGGATCCCATCCCATCCCATCCCATCCCATCCCAAGGATCCTATTCCATTCCATTCCATTCCATCCCATCCCATCCCATCCCATCCCATCCATCCCATCCCATCCCATCCCATCCCATTGGATCCCATCCCATCCCAGGGATCCCATCCCAGGGATGCCATCCCATTCAAGGGATCCCATCCCATACCAGGGATCCCATCCCATCCCAGGGATCCCATCCCAGGGATCACAACCAATCCCAGGGATGCCACCCCAGGGATCCGATCCCATCGCAGGGATCCCATCCTATCCCAGGGATCCCATCCCAACCCACGGATCCCATCCCAACCCACGGATCCCATCCCATCCCATCCCATCCCATCCCATCCCATCACATACCAGTGATCCCATCCCAGGGATCCCATCCCATCTCAGGGATCCCATCCCATCCCATCCCATGGATCCCATCCCATCCCAACGCATCCCATCACACCCCTTCCCATCGCATCCCATCCCATCCCATCCCATCTAATCGGATCCCATCCCATCCCAGGGATCCCCTCCCATCCCAGGGATCCCATCCCATCCCATCCCATCCCATCCCATCCCATCCCATCCCATCCCATCCCATCCCATCAATCCCAGGCATCCCATCCCAGTATCCCATCCCATCCCAGGGATCCCATCCCAGGAATTCCATCCCATCCCAGGGATCCCACCCCATACGAGGGATCACATTCCAGGGATCCCAACCCAGGGATCCCATCCCATCCAATCCCAGGCATCCAATCCCATCCCATCTCATCGCAGGGATCCCATCCCATCCCATCCCATCCCATCCCATCCCATCCCATTCCATCCCATGGCATCCCAGGGTTCCCATCCCATCCCAACCCATCCCATCCCATGGATCCCATCCCATCCCAGAGATCCCATCCCAGGGATCACATGCCATCCCATGCGATCCCATCCCATCCCATCCCATCCCATCCCATCCCATGCCAGGGTTCCCATCCCATCCCAACCCATCCCATCCCAGGGATCCGATCCCACCCCAGGGATACAATACCAGCGATCCTATCCCATACCAGGGATACCATCCCATCCCAGGGATCCCATCCGAGGGATCCCATCCCATCCCATCCCATCCATTCCCATCCCATCCATTCCCATCCCAGGGATCCCATCCCATCCCATCCCAGGAATCCCATCCCATCCCATTCCAGGGATCCCATCCCATCCCAGTGAACACATCCCATCCCAGAGATCCCATCCCATTCCAGGGATCCCATCCCATCCCAGTGAACACATCCCATCCCAGAGATCCCATCCCATCCCAGGGATCCCATCCCATCCAATCCCATCCGAACCCATCCCATGTATCCCATCCCAGGGATACCATCCGATCCCATCCCAGCGCAGGGATCCCATCCCATCCCATCCCATCCCATCCCATCCCATCCCATCCCATCCCATCCAATCCCATCCCATCCCATCCCTGGGATCCCATTCCAGGGATCCCATTCCAGGGATCCCATTCCATCCCAGGGATCCCATCCCATCCCATCCCATCCCGTCCCGTCCCATCCCATCCCAGGGATCCCATCCCATCCCAACCCATCCCATCCCATCCCAGGGATCCCATCCCAGGGAGCCCATCCCATCCCCGGGATCCCATCCCAGAGATTCCATCCCATCCCAGGGATCCCATCCCATAAGAGGGATCACATTCCAGGGATCCCATCCCATGCCAGGGATCCCATCCCAGGGATTCCATCCCATCCCAGGGATCCCATCCCATCCCTGGGATCCCATCCCATCCCAACCCATCCCATCCCATCCCATCCTCTCCCATCACAGGGATCCTATCCCATCCCAAGTAACCCATCCCATGGATCCCATCCCAGGGATCCCATCCCATCCCAGGTATCCCATCCCATTCCAACCCATCCCAACCCATTCCAGGGATCCCATCCTATCCCAGGGATTCCATCCCAGGGATCCCATCCCATCCCATCCCATCCCATCCAATCCCATCCCATCCCATCCCTGGGATCCCATTCCAGGGATCCCATTCCAGGGATCCCATCCCATCTCAGGGATCCCTTCCCATCCCATCCCGTCCCGTCCCATCCCATCCCAGGGATCCCATCCCATCCCAACCCATCCCATCCCAGGGATCCCATCCCAGGGAGCCCATCCCATCCCCGGGATCCCATCCCAGGGATTCCATCCCATCCCAGGGATCCCATCCCATAAGAGGGATCACATTCCAGGGATCCCATCCCTGGGATCCCATCTCATCACATCCCAGGGTTCCCAACCCATCCCAACCCATGCCATCCCATCCAATCCCATCCCATCCCATTCCATTCCATCCCATCCCATCCCATCCCACCCCATCCCATCCCATCCCATCCCATCCCATCCCATCCCATCCCATCCCATCCCATCCCAGGGATCCCATCCCAGGGTTCCCATCTCAACCCAGGGATCCAATCCCAGCGATCCTATCCCATCCCATCCCATCCCATCCCATCCCATCCCATCCCATCCCATCCCATCCCAGGGATCCCATTCCAGGGATCCCATTCCAGGGATCCCATCCCATCTCAGGGATCCCATCCCATCCCGTCCCGTCCCGTCCCATCCCATCCCAGGGATCCCATCCCATCCCAACCCATCCCATCCCAGGGATCCCATCCCAGGTAGCCCATCCCATCCCCGGGATCCCATCCCAGGGATTCCATCCCATCCCAGGGATCACATCCCATAAGAGGGATCACATTCCAGGGATCCCATCCCTGGGATCCCATCTCATCACATCCCAGGGTTCCCAACCCATCCCAACCCATGCCATCCCATCCAATCCCATCCCATCCCATTCCATTCCATCCCATCCCATCCCATCCCACCCCATCCCATCCCATCCCATCCCATCCCATCCCATCCCAGGGATCCCATCCCATCCCATCCCAGGGATCCCATCCCATCCCATAGCAGGGATCCCATCCCATCCCATCCCATCCCATCAAATTACATATCATCCCTGCTATCTCATGCCGGGTTTTCCATCCCATCCCAGGGATCCCATCCCAACCAATCCCATCCCAGGGATCCCATCCCATCCCATCCCAGGGATCCCATCCCATCCCAGGGATCCCATACCATCCCATCCCATCCCCGGGATCCCATCCCAGCCCATCTCATCCCAGGGATCCCATGCCATGCCATCCCATCCCATCCCAGGGATCCCATCCCATCCAAACCCATCCCATCCCAACCCATCCCATCCCAGGGATACCATCCCATCCCATCCCAGGGATACCATCCCATCCCATCCCAGGGATCCCATCCCATCCCAGGGATCCCATCCCATCCCCGGGATCCCTTCCCAGGGATCCCATCCCATCCCAGGGATCCCATCCCAGGGATTCCATCTCATCCCAGGGATCCCATCCCATCCCAGGGATCCCATCCCATCCCAGGGATCACATTCCAGGGATCCCATCCCAGGGATCCCATCCCATCCCAGGGATCCCATCCCATCCCAACCCATCCCATCCCATCCCATCCTCTCCCATCCCAGGGATCCTATCCCATCCCAAGTAACCCATCCCATGGATCCCATCCCAGGGATCCCATCCCATCCCAGGGATCCCATCCCATTCCAACCCATCCCAACCCATTCCAGGGATCCCATCCCATCCCAGGGATCCCATCCCATTCCAACCCATCCCATCCCATCCCAGGGATCCCATCCCATCCCATCCCCTCCCCTCCCATCCCATCGATCCCATCCCATCCCAACCCATTCTAGCCCATCCCATCCCATCCCATCCGATCCCATCCCATCCAATCCCATCCAATCCCATCCCATGTATCCCATCCCAGGGATACCATCCGATCCCATCCCAGCGCAGGGATCCCATCCCATCCCATCCAATCCCATCCCATCCCATCCCAGGGATCCCATCCCATCCCAACCCATCCGATCCCATCCCAGGGATCCCATCCCATACGAGGGATCACATTCCAGGGATCCCATCCCTGGGATCCCATCTCATCCCATCCCAGGGATTAAGTCCCATCCCATCCCATCCCAGGGTTCCCAACCGATCCCAACCCATGCCATCCCATCCAATCCCATCCCATCCCATTCCATTCCATCCCATCCCATCCCATCCCATCCCACCCCATCCCATCCCATCCCATCCCATCCCATCCCATCCCATCCCATCCCATCCCATCCCATCCCAGGGATCCCATACCAGGGTTCCCATCTCATCCCAGGGATCCAATCCCAGCGATCCTATCCCATCCCATCCCATCCCATCCCATCCCATCCCATCCCATCCCATCCCATCCCATCCTATACCATCCCATCCCAACCCATCCCATCCCATCCCATCCCATCCCATCCCATCACATCCCATCCCACTGTAGCCCATCCCATCCCTTCCCACCCCATCCCATCCCGTCCCATCACATCCCATCCCAGATATCCGATCCCAGGGAGCCCATCCCATCCCAGGGATCCCATCCCATCCCATCCCATCCCATCCCATCCCATCCCATCCCATCCCAGGGATCCCATCCCAGGGATCCCATCCCATCCCCGGGTCCCCATCCCAGGGATTCCATCCCATCCCATCCCATCCCATCGATCCCATCCGATCCCAGAGATCCCATCCCATACCCGGGTCCCCATCCCAGGGATTCCATCCCATCCCAACCCATCCCATCCCATCGATCCCATCCGATCCCAGAGATCCCATCGCAGGGATCCCATCCCATCGCAGGGATCCCATCCCATCCCGTCCCATCCCATCCTACCCCATCCCATCCCATCCCATTCCATCCCATCCCAGGGATCCCATACCAGGTATCCCATCCCATCCCAGGCGTCCCATTCCGTACCATCCCAGGGATCCCATCCCATCCCATCCCATCCCATCCCATCCCAGGGATCACATCACATCCCATCCCATCTCAGGGATCCCATCCCATCCCATCCCCGGGACCCCATCCCAGGGATTCCATCCCATTCCAACCCATCCCACCCCACCTCTTCCCATCCCATCCCATTCCATCCCGTCCCGTCCCATCCCATCCCAGGGATCCCATCCCATCCCAACCCATCCCATCCCATCCCAGGGATCCCATCCCAGGGAGCCCATCCCATCCCCGGGATCCCATCCCAGGGATTCCATCCCATCCCAGGGATCCCATCCCATAAGAGGGACCACATTCCAGGGATCCCATCCCTGGGATCCCATCTCATCCCATCCCAGGGATCAAGTCCCATCCCATCAAATCCCAGGGTTCCCAACCCATCCCAACCCATCCCATCCCATCCCATCCCATCCCATCCCATCCCATCCCATCCCATCACATCCCATCACATCACATATCATCCCTGCTATCTCATGCCGGGTTTTCCATCCCATCCCAGGGATCCCATCCCAACCAATCCCATCCCAGGGATCCCATCCCATCCCATCCCAGGGATCCCATCCCATCCCAGGGATCCCATCCCATCCAATCCCATCCGAACCCATCCCAGGGATACCATCCCAGGGATCCCATCCCATCCCATCCCATCACATCACATATCATCCCTGCTATCCCATGCCAGGTTTTCCATCACATCCCAGGGATCCCATCCCAACCAATCCCATCCCAGGGATCCCATCCCATCCCATCCCAGGGATCCCATCCCAGCCCATGTCATCCCAGGGATCCCATGCCATGCCATCCCATCCCATCCCATCCCAGGGATCCCATCCCATCCAAACCCATCCCATCCCAGGCATCCCATCCCAGGGATCCTATCCCATCCCAGGGATCCCATCCCAGGGATCTCATCCCATCCCAGGGATCCCATCCCATCCCAGGGATCCAATCCCATCCCAGCTATCCCATCCCAGCGATTACATCCCATCCCAGGGATCCCATCTAATCCCAACCCATCCCATACCATCCCATCCTCTCCCATTCCAGGGATCCTATCCCATCCCAAGTAACCCATCCCATGAATCCCATGCCAGGGATCCCATCCCATCCCAGGGATCCCATTCCATTCCAACCCATCGAACCCATTCCAGGGATCCGATCCCATCCCAGGGATCCCATCCCATCCCATCCCATCCCATCCCATCCCATGCCTGGGATCCCATCCCAGGGATCTCATCCCAGGGATCCCATCCCATTCCCGGGTCCCCATCCCAGGGATTCCATCCCATCCCAGGGATCCCATTCCATAAGAGGGATCACATTCCAGGGATCCCATCCCTGGGATCCCTTACCAGGGATCCCATCCCATGCCAGGGATCCCATCCCAGGGATTCCATCCCATCCCAGGGATCCCATCCCATCCCTGGGATCCCATCCCATCCCAACCCATCCCATCCCATCCCATCCTCTCCCATCACAGGGATCCTATCCCATCCCAAGTAACCCATCCCATGGATCCCATCCCAGGGATCCCATCCCATCCCAGGGATCCCATCCCATTCCAACCCATCCCAACCCATTCCAGGGATCCCATCCTATCCCAGGGATTCCATCCCAGGGATCCCATCCCATCCCATCCCATCCCATCCAATCCCATCCCATCCCATCCCTGGGATCCCATTCCAGGGATCCCATTCCAGGGATCACATCCCATCTCAGGGATCCCTTCCCATCCCATCCCGTCCCGTCCCATCCCATCCCAGGGATCCCATCCCATCCCAACCCATCCCATCCCAGGGATCCCATCCCAGGGAGCCCATCCCATCCCCGGGATCCCATCCCAGGGATTCCATCCCATCCCAGGGATCCCATCCCATAAGAGGGATCACATTCCAGGGATCCCATCCCTGGGATCCCATCTCATCACATCCCAGGGTTCCCAACCCATCCCAACCCATGCCATCCCATCCAATCCCATCCCATCCCATTCCATTCCATCCCATCCCATCCCATCCCACCCCATCCCATCCCATCCCATCCCATCCCATCCCATCCCATCCCATCCCATCCCATCCCATCCCATCCAAGGGATCCCATCCCAGGGTTCCCATCTCAACCCAGGGATCCAATCCCAGCGATCCTATCCCATCCCATCCCATCCCATCCCAGGGATCCAATCCCAGCGATCCTATCCCATCCCATCCCATCCCATCCCATCCTATCCCATCCCATCCCATCCCAGGGATCCCATTCCAGGGATCCCATTCCAGGGATCCCATCCCATCTCAGGGATCCCATCCCATCCCATCCCGTCCCGTCCCATCCCATCCCAGGGATCCCATCCCATCCCAACCCATCCCATCCCAGGGATCCCATCCCAGGGAGCCCATCCCATCCCCGGGATCCCATCCCAGGGATTCCATCCCATCCCAGGGATCCCATCCCATAAGAGGGATCACATTCCAGGGATCCCATCGCAGGGATCCCATCCCATCGCAGGGATCCCATCCCATCCCGTCCCATCCCATCCTACCCCATCCCATCCCATCCCATCCCATTCCATCCCATCCCAGGGATCCCATACCAGGTATCCCATCCCATCCCAGGGGTCCCATTCCGTACCATCCCAGGGATCCCATTCCATCCCATCCCATCCCATCGATCCCATCCCATCCCAACCCATTGTAGCCAATCCCATCCCATCCCACCCCATCCCATCCCATCCCAGGGATCCCATCCCATCCCTTCCCCGGGACCCCATCCCAGGGATCACATCCCATCCCATCCCATCCCATCCCATCCCATCCCATCCCATCCCATCCCAGGGATCCCATCCCATCTCATACCAGGGATCGCATCCCAGGGATCCCATCCCATCTTATCCCATCCCATCCCATTCCATCCCATCCCATCCCATCCCATCCCATGGATCCCATCCCAACCCAGGGATCCCATCCCATCCCATCCCATCCCATCCCAAGGATCCTATTCCATTCCATTCCATTCCATCCCATCCCATCCCATCCCATCCCATCCATCCCATCCCATCCCATCCCATCCCATTGGATCCCATCCCATCCCAGGGATCCCATCCCAGGGATGCCATCCCATTCAAGGGATCCCATCCCATACCAGGGATCCCATCCCATCCCAGGGATCCCATCCCAGGGATCACAACCAATCCCAGGGATGCCACCCCAGGGATCCGATCCCATCGCAGGGATCCCATCCTATCCCAGGGATCCCATCCCAACCCACGGATCCCATCCCAACCCACGGATCCCATCCCATCCCATCCCATCCCATCCCATCCCATCACATACCAGTGATCCCATCCCAGGGATCCCATCCCATCTCAGGGATCCCATCCCATCCCATCCCATGGATCCCATCCCATCCCAACGCATCCCATCACACCCCTTCCCATCGCATCCCATCCCATCCCATCCCATCTAATCGGATCCCATCCCATCCCAGGGATCCCCTCCCATCCCAGGGATCCCATCCCATCCCATCCCATGCCATCCCATCCCATCCCATCCCATCCCATCCCATCCCATCAATCCCAGGCATCCCATCCCAGTATCCCATCCCATCCCAGGGATCCCATCCCAGGAATTCCATCCCATCCCAGGGATCCCACCCCATACGAGGGATCACATTCCAGGGATCCCAACCCAGGGATCCCATCCCATCCAATCCCAGGCATCCAATCCCATCCCATCTCATCGCAGGGATCCCATCCCATCCCATCCCATCCCATCCCATTCCATCCCATGGCATCCCAGGGTTCCCATCCCATCCCAACCCATCCCATCCCATGGATCCCATCCCATCCCAGAGATCCCATCCCAGGGATCACATGCCATCCCATGCGATCCCATCCCATCCCATCCCATCCCATCCCATCCCATGCCAGGGTTCCCATCCCATCCCAACCCATCCCATCCCAGGGATCCGATCCCACCCCAGGGATACAATACCAGCGATCCTATCCCATACCAGGGATCCCATCCCATCCCAGGGATCCCATCCGAGGGATCCCATCCCATCCCATCCCATCCATTCCCATCCCATCCATTCCCATCCCAGGGATCCCATCCCATCCCATCCCAGGAATCCCATCCCATCCCATTCCAGGGATCCCATCCCATCCCAGTGAACACATCCCATCCCAGAGATCCCATCCCATTCCAGGGATCCCATCCCATCCCAGTGAACACATCCCATCCCAGAGATCCCATCCCATCCCAGGGATCCCATCCCATCCAATCCCATCCGAACCCATCCCATGTATCCCATCCCAGGGATACCATCCGATCCCATCCCAGCGCAGGGATCCCATCCCATCCCATCCCATCCCATCCCATCCCATCCCGTCCCGTCCCATCCCATCCCAGGGATCCCATCCCATCCCAACCCATCCCATCCCATCCCAGGGATCCCATCCCAGGGAGCCCATCCCATCCCCGGGATCCCATCCCAGAGATTCCATCCCATCCCAGGGATCCCATCCCATAAGAGGGATCACATTCCAGGGATCCCATCCCTGGGATCCCTTACCAGGGATCCCATCCCATGCCAGGGATCCCATCCCAGGGATTCCATCCCATCCCAGGGATCCCATCCCATCCCTGGGATCCCATCCCATCCCAACCCATCCCATCCCATCCCATCCTCTCCCATCACAGGGATCCTATCCCATCCCAAGTAACCCATCCCATGGATCCCATCCCAGGGATCCCATCCCATCCCAGGGATCCCATCCCATTCCAACCCATCCCAACCCATTCCAGGGATCCCATCCTATCCCAGGGATTCCATCCCAGGGATCCCATCCCATCCCATCCCATCCAATCCCATCCCATCCCATCCCTGGGATCCCATTCCAGGGATCCCATTCCAGGGATCCCATCCCATCTCAGGGATCCCTTCCCATCCCATCCCGTCCCGTCCCATCCCATCCCAGGGATCCCATCCCATCCCAACCCATCCCATCCCATCCCAGGGATCCCATCCCAGGGAGCCCATCCCATCCCCGGGATCCCATCCCAGGGATTCCATCCCATCCCAGGGATCCCATCCCATAAGAGGGATCACATTCCAGGGATCCCATCCCTGGGATCCCATCTCATCACATCCCAGGGTTCCCAACCCATCCCAACCCATGCCATCCCATCCAATCCCATCCCATCCCATTCCATTCCATCCCATCCCATCCCATCCCACCCCATCCCATCCCATCCCATCCCATCCCATCCCATCCCATCCCATCCCATCCCATCCCATCCCATCCCAGGGATCCCATCCCAGGGTTCCCATCTCAACCCAGGGATCCAATCCCAGCGATCCTATCCCAGCCCATCCCATCCCATCCCATCCCATCCCATCCCAGGGATCCCATTCCAGGGATCCCATTCCAGGGATCCCATCCCATCTCAGGGATCCCATCCCATCCCGTCCCGTCCCGTCCCATCCCATCCCAGGGATCCCATCCCATCCCAACCCATCCCATCCCAGGGATCCCATCCCAGGGAGCCCATCCCATCCCCGGGATCCCATCCCAGGGATTCCATCCCATCCCAGGGATCACATCCCATAAGAGGGATCACATTCCAGGGATCCCATCCCTGGGATCCCATCTCAACACATCCCAGGGTTCCCAACCCATCCCAACCCATGCCATCCCATCCAATCCCATCCCATTCCATTCCATCCCATCCCATCCCATCCCACCCCATCCCATCCCATCCCATCCCATCCCATCCCATCCCATCCCATCCCATCCCAGGGATCCCATCCCATCCCAACCCAGGGATCCCATCCCATCCCATAGCAGGGATCCCATCCCATCCCATCCCATCCCATCCCATCCCATCAAATTACATATCATCCCTGCTATCTCATGCCGGGTTTTCCATCCCATCCCAGGGATCCCATCCCAACAAATCCCATCCCAGGGATCCCATCCCATCCCATCCCAGGGATCCCATCCCATCCCAGGGATCCCATCCCATCCCATCCCATCCCCGGGATCCCATCCCAGCCCATCTCATCCCAGGGATCCCATGCCATGCCATCCCATCCCATCCCAGGGATCCCATCCCATCCAAACCCATCCCATCCCATCCCAACCCATCCCATCCCAGGGATACCATCCCATCCCATCCCAGGGATACCATCCCATCCCATCCCAGGGATCCCATCCCATCCCAGGGATCCCATCCCATCCCCGGGATCCCTTCCCAGGGATCCCATCCCATCCCAGGGATCCCATCCCAGGGATTCCATCTCATCCCAGGGATCCCATCCCATCCCAGGGATCCCATCCCATACGAGGGATCACATTCCAGGGATCCCATCCCAGGGATCCCATCCCATCCCAGGGATCCCATCCCATCCCAACCCATCCCATCCCATCCCATCCTCTCCCATCCCAGGGATCCTATCCCATCCCAAGTAACCCATCCCATGGATCCCATCCCAGGGATCCCATCCCATCCCAGGGATCCCATCCCATTCCAACCCATCCCAACCCATTCCAGGGATCCCATCCCATCCCAGGGATCCCATCCCATTCCAACCCATCCCATCCCATCCCAGGGATCCCATCCCATCCCATCCCCTCCCCTCCCATCCCATCGATCCCATCCCATCCCAACCCATTCTAGCCCATCCCATCCCATCCCATCCGATCCCATCCCATCCAATCCCATCCAATCCCATCCCATGTATCCCATCCCAGGGATACCATCCGATCCCATCCCAGCGCAGGGATCCCATCCCATCCCATCCAATCCCATCCCATCCCATCCCAGGGATCCCATCCCATCCCAACCCATCCCATCCCATCCCAGGGATCCCATCCCATACGAGGGATCACATTCCAGGGATCCCATCCCTGGGATCCCATCTCATCCCATCCCAGGGATTAAGTCCCATCCCATCCCATCCCAGGGTTCCCAACCGATCCCAACCCATGCCATCCCATCCAATCCCATCCCATCCCATTCCATTCCATCCCATCCCATCCCATCCCATCCCACCCCATCCCATCCCATCCCATCCCATCCCATCCCAGGGATCCCATACCAGGGTTCCCATCTCATCCCAGGGATCCAATCCCAGCGATCCTATCCCATCCCATCCCATCCCATCCCATCCCATCCCATCCCATCCCATCCTATACCATCCCATCCCAACCCATCCCATCCCATCCCATCCCATCCCATCACATCCCATCCCACTGTAGCCCATCCCATCCCTTCCCACCCCATCCCATCCCGTCCCATCACATCCCATCCCAGATATCCGATCCCAGGGAGCCCATCCCATCCCAGGGATCCCATCCCATCCCATCCCATCCCATCCCATCCCATCCCATCCCAGGGATCCCATCCCAGGGATCCCATCCCATCCCCGGGTCCCCATCCCAGGGATTCCATCCCATCCCATCCCATCCCATCGATCCCATCCGATCCCAGAGATCCCATCCCATACCCGGGTCCCCATCCCAGGGATTCCATCCCATCCCAACCCATCCCATCCCATCGATCCCATCCGATCCCAGAGATCCCATCGCAGGGATCCCATCCCATCGCAGGGATCCCATCCCATCCCGTCCCATCCCATCCTACCCCATCCCATCCCATCCCATTCCATCCCATCCCAGGGATCCCATACCAGGTATCCCATCCCATCCCAGGCGTCCCATTCCGTACCATCCCAGGGATCCCATCCCATCCCATCCCATCCCAGGGATCACATCACATCCCATCCCATCTCAGGGATCCCATCCCATCCCATCCCCGGGACCCCATCCCAGGGATTCCATCCCATTCCAACCCATCCCACCCCACCCCTTCCCATCCCATCCCATTCCATCCCGTCCCGTCCCATCCCATCCCAGGGATCCCATCCCATCCCAACCCATCCCATCCCATCCCAGGGATCCCATCCCAGGGAGCCCATCCCATCCCCGGGATCCCATCCCAGGGATTCCATCCCATCCCAGGGATCCCATCCCATAAGAGGGACCACATTCCAGGGATCCCATCCCTGGGATCCCATCTCATCCCATCCCAGGGATCAAGTCCCATCCCATCAAATCCCAGGGTTCCCAACCCATCCCAACCCATCCCATCCCATCCCATCCCATCCCATCCCATCCCATCACATCCCATCACATCACATATCATCCCTGCTATCTCATGCCGGGTTTTCCATCCCATCCCAGGGATCCCATCCCATCCCAGGGATCCCATCCCATCCAATCCCATCCGAACCCATCCCAGGGATACCATCCCAGGGATCCCATCCCATCCCATCCCATCACATCACATATCATCCCTGCTATCCCATGCCAGGTTTTCCATCACATCCCAGGGATCCCATCCCAACCAATCCCATCCCAGGGATCCCATCCCATCCCATCCCAGGGATCCCATCCCAGCCCATGTCATCCCAGGGATCCCATGCCATGCCATCCCATCCCATCCCATCCCAGGGATCCCATCCCATCCAAACCCATCCCATCCCAGGCATCCCATCCCAGGGATCCTATCCCATCCCAGGGATCCCATCCCAGGGATCTCATCCCATCCCAGGGATCCCATCCCATCCCAGGGATCCAATCCCATCCCAGCTATCCCATCCCAGCGATTACATCCCATCCCAGGGATCCCATCTAATCCCAACCCATCCCATACCATCCCATCCTCTCCCATTCCAGGGATCCTATCCCATCCCAAGTAACCCATCCCATGAATCCCATGCCAGGGATCCCATCCCATCCCAGGGATCCCATTCCATTCCAAGCCATCGAACCCATTCCAGGGATCCGATCCCATCCCAGGGATCCCATCCCATCCCATCCCATCCCATCCCATGCCTGGGATCCCATCCCAGGGATCTCATCCCAGGGATCCCATCCCATTCCCGGGTCCCCATCCCAGGGATTCCATCCCATCCCAGGGATCCCATTCCATAAGAGGGATCACATTCCAGGGATCCCATCCCTGGGATCCCTTACCAGGGATCCCATCCCATGCCAGGGATCCCATCCCAGGGATTCCATCCCATCCCAGGGATCCCATCCCATCCCTGGGATCCCATCCCATCCCAACCCATCCCATCCCATCCCATCCTCTCCCATCACAGGGATCCTATCCCATCCCAAGTAACCCATCCCATGGATCCCATCCCAGGGATCCCATCCCATCCCAGGGATCCCATCCCATTCCAACCCATCCCAACCCATTCCAGGGATCCCATCCTATCCCAGGGATTCCATCCCAGGGATCCCATCCCATCCCATCCCATCCCATCCAATCCCATCCCATCCCATCCCTGGGATCCCATTCCAGGGATCCCATTCCAGGGATCCCATCCCATCTCAGGGATCCCTTCCCATCCCATCCCGTCCCGTCCCATCCCATCCCAGGGATCCCATCCCATCCCAACCCATCCCATCCCAGGGATCCCATCCCAGGGAGCCCATCCCATCCCCGGGATCCCATCCCAGGGATTCCATCCCATCCCAGGGATCCCATCCCATAAGAGGGATCACATTCCAGGGATCCCATCCCTGGGATCCCATCTCATCACATCCCAGGGTTCCCAACCCATCCCAACCCATGCCATCCCATCCAATCCCATCCCATCCCATTCCATTCCATCCCATCCCATCCCATCCCACCCCATCCCATCCCATCCCATCCCATCCCATCCCATCCCATCCCATCCCATCCCATCCCATCCAAGGGATCCCATCCCAGGGTTCCCATCTCAACCCAGGGATCCAATCCCAGCGATCCTATCCCATCCCATCCCATCCCATCCCAGGGATCCAATCCCAGCGATCCTATCCCATCCCATCCCATCCCATCCTATCCCATCCCATCCCATCCCAGGGATCCCATTCCAGGGATCCCATTCCAGGGATCCCATCCCATCTCAGGGATCCCATCCCATCCCATCCCGTCCCGTCCCATCCCATCCCAGGGATCCCATCCCATCCCAACCCATCCCATCCCAGGGATCCCATCCCAGGGAGCCCATCCCATCCCCGGGATCCCATCCCAGGGATTCCATCCCATCCCAGGGATCCCATCCCATAAGAGGGATCACATTCCAGGGATCCCATCGCAGGGATCCCATCCCATCGCAGGGATCCCATCCCATCCCGTCCCATCCCATCCTACCCCATCCCATCCCATCCCATCCCATTCCATCCCATCCCAGGGATCCCATACCAGGTATCCCATCCCATCCCAGGGGTCCCATTCCGTACCATCCCAGGGATCCCATTCCATCCCATCCCATCCCATCGATCCCATCCCATCCCAACCCATTGTAGCCAATCCCATCCCATCCCACCCCATCCCATCCCATCCCAGGGATCCCATCCCATCCCTTCCCCGGGACCCCATCCCAGGGATTCCATCCCATTCCAACCCATCCCACCCCATCCCATCCCATCCCATTCCATCCCATCCCAGGGATCCCATCCCATCCCAGGAATCCCATCCCATCCCATTCCAGGGATCCCATCCCATCCCAGTGAACACATCCCATCCCAGAGATCCCATCCCATTCCAGGGATCCCATCCCATCCCAGTGAACACATCCCATCCCAGAGATCCCATCCCATCCCAGGGATCCCATCCCATCCAATCCCATCCGAACCCATCCCATGTATCCCATCCCAGGGATACCATCCGATCCCATCCCAGCGCAGGGATCCCATCCCATCCCATCCCATCCCATCCCATCCAATCCCATCCCATCCCATCCCTGGGATCCCATTCCAGGGATCCCATTCCAGGGATCCCATTCCATCCCAGGGATCCCATCCCATCCCATCCCATCCCGTCCCGTCCCATCCCATCCCAGGGATCCCATCCCATCCCAACCCATCCCATCCCATCCCAGGGATCCCATCCCAGGGAGCCCATCCCATCCCCGGGATCCCATCCCAGGGATTCCATCCCATCCCAGGGATCCCATCCCATAAGAGGGACCACATTCCAGGGATCCCATCCCTGGGATCCCATCTCATCACATCCCAGGGTTCCCAACACATCCCAACCCATGCCATCCCATCCAATCCCATCCCATCCCATTCCATTCCATCCCATCCCATCCCACCCCATCCCATCCCATCCCATCCCATCCCATCCCATCCCATCCCATCCCATCCCATCCCAGGGATCCCATCCCAGGGTTCCCATCTCATCCCAGGGATCCAATCCCAGCGATCCTATCCCATCCCATCCCATCCCATCCCATCCCATCCTATCCCATCCCATCCCAACCCATCCCATCCCATCCCATCCCATCCCATCTCATCCCAGGGATCACATCCCATGCCAGGGATCCCATGTCAGAGATCCCATCCCATCTCACGGATGCCATCCCAGGGATTCGATCCCAACCCAGGGATCCCATCCCATCCCAGGAATCCCATTGCAGGGATCCCATCCCATCCCATCCCAGGAATCCCATCCCATCCCATTCCAGGGATCCCATCCCATCCCAGTGAACACATCCCATCCCAGAGATCCCATCCCATTCCAGCGATCCCATCCCATCCCAGTGAACACATCCCATCCCAGAGATCCCATCCCATCCCAGGGATCCCATCCCATCCAATCCCATCCGAAGCCATCCCAGGGATACCATCCCAGGGATACCATCCCATCCCATCCCAGCGCAGGGATCCCATCCTATCCCAGCGCAGGGATCCCATCCCATCCCATTCCATTCCCTCACATATCATCCCTGCTATCTCATGCCGGGTTTTCCATCCCATCCCAGGGATCCCATCCCATCCCATAGCAGGGATCCCATCCCATCCCATCCCATCCCATCCCATCCCATCCCATCCCATCCCATCACATCACATATCATCCCTGCTATCTCATGCCGGGTTTTCCATCCCATCCCAGGGATCCCATCCCAACCAATCCCATCCCAGGGATCCCATCCCATCCCATCCCAGGGATCCCATCCCATCCCAGGGATCCCATCCCATCCAATCCCATCCGAACCAATCCCAGGGATACCATCCCAGGGATCCCATCCCATCCCATCCCATCCCATCCCATCCCATCACATCACATATCATCCCTGCTATCCCATGCCAGGTTTTCCATCACATCCCAGGGATCCCATCCCAACCAATCCCATCCCAGGGATCCCATCCCATCCCATCCCAGGGATCCCATCCCAGCCCATGTCATCCCAGGGATCCCATGCCATGCCATCCCATCCCATCCCATCCCAGGGATCCCATCCCATCCAAACCCATCCCATCCCAGGCATCCCATCCCAGGGATCCTATCCCATCCCAGGGATCCCATCCCAGGGATCTCATCCCATCCCAGGGATCCCATCCCATCCCAGGGATCCAATCCCATCCCAGCTATCCCATCCCAGCGATTACATCCCATCCCAGGGATCCCATCTCATCCCAACCCATCCCATACCATCCCATCCTCTCCCATTCCAGGGATCCTATCCCATCCCAAGTAACCCATCCCATGAATCCCATGCCAGGGATCCCATCCCATCCCATGGATCCCATTCCATTCCAACCCATCGAACCCATTCCAGGGATCCCATCCCATCCCAGGGATCCCATCCCATCCCATCCCATGCCTGGGATCCCATCCCAGGGATCTCATCCCAGGGATCCCATCCCATTCCCGGGTCCCCATCCCAGGGATTCCATCCCATCCCAGGGATCCCATCCCATAAGAGGGATCACATTCCAGGGATCCCATCCCTGGGATCCCTTACCAGGGATCCCATCCCATGCCAGGGATCCCATCCCAGGGATTCCATCCCATCCCAGGGATCCCATCCCATCCCTGGGATCCCATCCCATCCCAACCCATCCCATCCCATCCCATCCTCTCCCATCACAGGGATCCTATCCCATCCCAAGTAACCCATCCCATGGATCCCATCCCAGGGATCCCATCCCATCCCAGGGATCCCATCCCATTCCAACCCATCCCAACCCATTCCAGGGATCCCATCCTATCCCAGGGATTCCATCCCAGGGATCCCATCCCATCCCATCCCATCCCATCCAATCCCATCCCATCCCATCCCTGGGATCCCATTCCAGGGATCCCATTCCAGGGATCCCATCCCATCTCAGGGATCCCTTCCCATCCCATCCCGTCCCGTCCCATCCCATCCCAGGGATCCCATCCCATCCCAACCCATCCCATCCCAGGGATCCCATCCCAGGGAGCCCATCCCATCCCAGGGATCCCATCCCAGGGATTCCATCCCATCCCAGGGATCCCATCCCATAAGAGGGATCACATTCCAGGGATCCCATCCCTGGGATCCCATCTCATCACATCCCAGGGTTCCCAACCCATCCCAACCCATGCCATCCCATCCAATCCCATCCCATCCCATTCCATTCCATTCCATCCCATCCCATCCCACCCCATCCCATCCCATCCCATCCCATCCCATCCCATCCCATCCCATCCCAGGGATCCCATCCCAGGGTTCCCATCTCAACCCAGGGATCCAATCCCAGCGATCCTATCCCATCCCATCCCATCCCATCCCATCCTATCCCATCCCATCCCATCCCAGGGATCCCATTCCAGGGATCCCATTCCAGGGATCCCATCCCATCTCAGGGATCCCATCCCATCCCATCCCGTCCCGTCCCATCCCATCCCAGGGATCCCATCCCATCCCAACCCATCCCATCCCAGGGATCCCATCCCAGGGAGCCCATCCCATCCCCGGGATCCCATCCCAGGGATTCCATCCCATCCCAGGGATCCCATCCCATAAGAGGGATCACATTCCAGGGATCCCATCCCTGGGATCCCATCTCATCACATCCCAGGGTTCCCAACCCATCCCAACCCATGCCATCCCATCCAATCCCATCCCATTCCATTCCATCCCATCCCATCCCATCCCACCCCATCCCATCCCATCCCATCCCATCCCATCCCATCCCATCCCATCCCATCCCATCCCAGGGATCCCATCCCATCCCATCCCAGGGATCCCATCCCATCCCATCCCATCCCATCAAATTACATATCATCCCTGCTATCTCATGCCGGGTTTTCCATCCCATCCCAGGGATCCCATCCCAACCAATCCCATCCCAGGGATCCCATCCCATCCCATCCCAGGGATCCCATCCCATCCCAGGGATCCCATCCCATCCCATCCCATCCCCGGGATCCCATCCCAGCCCATCTCATCCCAGGGATCCCATGCCATGCCATCCCATCCCATCCCAGGGATCCCATCCCATCCAAACCCATCCCATCCCATCCCAACCCATCCCATCCCAGTGATACCATCCCATCCCATCCCAGGGATCCCATCCCATCCCCGGGATCCCTTCCCAGGGATCCCATCCCATCCCAGGGATCCCATCCCAGGGATTCCATCTCATCCCAGGGATCCCATCCCATCCCAGGGATCCCATCCCATACGAGGGATCACATTCCAGGGATCCCATCCCAGGGATCCCATCCCATCCCAGGGATCCCATCCCATCCCAACCCATCCCATCCCATCCCATCCTCTCCCATCCCAGGGATCCTATCCCATCCCAAGTAACCCATCCCATGGATCCCATCCCAGGGATCCCATCCCATCCCAGGGATCCCATCCCATTCCAACCCATCCCAACCCATTCCAGGGATCCCATCCCATCCCAGGGATCCCATCCCAGGGATCCCATTCCATCCCAGGGATCCCATCCCAGGGATCCCATCCCAGGGATCCCATCCCATCCCATCCCCTCCCCTCCCATCCCACCGATCCCATCCCATCCCAACCCATTCTAGCCCATCCCATCCCATCCGATCCCATCCCATCCAATCCCATCCGATCCCATCCCATGTATCCCATCCCAGGGATACCATCCGATCCCATCCCAGCGCAGGGATCCCATCCCATCCCATCCCATCCCATCCCATCCCATCCAATCCCATGCCATCCCATCCCTGGGATCCCATTCCAGGGATCCCATTCCAGGGATCCCATCCCAGGGATCCCATGCCATCCCATCCCGTCCTGTCCCATCCCATCCCAGGGATCCCATCCCATCCCAACCCATCCCATCCCATCCCAGGGATCCCATCCCAGGGAGCCCATCCCATCCCCGGGATCCAATCCCAGGGATTCCATCCCATCCCAGGGATCCCATCCCATAAGAGGGACCACATTCCAGGGATCCCATCCCTGGGATCCCATCTCATCCCATCCCAGGGATCAAGTCCCATCCCATCAAATCCCAGGGTTCCCAACCCATCCCAACCCATGCCATCCCATCCAATCCCATCCCATCCCATTCCATTCCATCCCATCCCATCCCACCCCATCCCATCCCATCCCATCCCATCCCATCCCATCCCATCCCATCCCATCCCAGGGATCCCATCCCAGGGATCCCATCCCATCCCCGGGTCCCCATCCCAGGGATTCCATCCCATCCCAACCCATCCCATCCCATCGATCCCATCCCATCCCCGGGTCCCCATCCCAGGGATTCCATCCCATCCCAATCCATCCCATCCCATCCCATCCCATCCTACCCCATCCCATCCCATCCCATTCCATCCCATCCTAGGGATCCCATACCAGGCATCCCATCCCATCCCCGGGATCCCTTCCCAGGGATCCCATCCCATCCCAGGGATCCCATCCCAGGGATTCCATCCCATCCCAGGGATCCCATCCCATCCCAGGGATCCCATCCCAGGGATTCCATCCCATCCCAGGGATCCTATCCCATCCCAAGTAACCCATCCCATGGATCCCATCCCAGGGATCCCATCCCATCCCAGGGATTCCATCCCATTCCAACCCATCCCAACGCATTCCAGGGATCCCATCCCAGGGATCCCATCCCATTCCATCCCAACCCGTACCATCCCATCCCATCCCAGGGATCCCATCCCATCCCATCCCCTCCCCTCCCATCCCATCCATCCCATCCCATCCCAACCCATTCTAGCCCATCCCATCCCATCCCATCCGATCCCATCCCATCCAATCCCATCCAATCCTATCCCATGTATCCCATCCCAGGGATACCATCCGATCCCATCCCAGCGCAGGGATCCCATCCCATCCCATCCAATCCCATCCCATCCCATCCCATCCCAGGGATCCCATCCCATCCCAACCCATCCCATCCCATCCCAGGGATCCCATCCCATACGAGGGATCACATTCCAGGGATCCCATCCCTGGGATCCCATCTCATCCCATCCCAGGGATTAAGTCCCATCCCATCCCATCCCAGGGTTCCCAACCGATCCCAACCCATGCCATCCCATCCAATCCCATCCCATCCCATTCCATTCCATCCCATCCCATCCCATCCCATCCCATCCCACCCCATCCCATCCCATCCCATCCCATCCCATCCCATCCCATCCCATCCCATCCCATCCCATCCCAGGGATCCCATACCAGGGTTCCCATCTCATCCCAGGGATCCAATCCCAGCGATCCTATCCCATCCCATCCCATCCCATCCCATCCCATCCCATCCCATCCCATCCCATCCCATCCTATACCATCCCATCCCATCCCAACCCATCCCATCCCATCCCATCCCATCCCATCCCATCCCATCCCATCACATCACATCCCATCCCACTGTAGCCCATCCCATCCCTTCCCACCCCATCCCATCCCGTCCCATCACATCCCATCCCAGATATCCGATCCCAGGGAGCCCATCCCATCCCAGGGATCCCATCCCATCCAATCCCATCCCATCCCATCCCATCCCATCCCATCCCATCCCATCCCATCCCATCCCATCCCAGGGATCCCATCCCAGGGATCCCATCCCATCCCCGGGTCCCCATCCCAGGGATTCCATCCCATCCCATCCCATCCCATCGATCCCATCCGATCCCAGAGATCCCATCCCATACCCGGGTCCCCATCCCAGGGATTCCATCCCATCCCAACCCATCCCATCCCATCGATCCCATCCGATCCCAGAGATCCCATCGCAGGGATCCCATCCCATCGCAGGGATCCCATCCCATCCCGTCCCATCCCATCCTACCCCATCCCATCCCATCCCATTCCATCCCATCCCAGGGATCCCATACCAGGTATCCCATCCCATCCCAGGCGTCCCATTCCGTACCATCCCAGGGATCCCATTCCATCCCATCCCATCCCATCGATCCCATCCCATCCCAACCCATTGTAGCCAATCCCATCCCATCCCACCCCATCCCATCCCATCCCAGGGACAACATCCCAGGGATCCCATCCCATCCCATCCCATCCCAGGGATCACATCACATCCCATCCCATCTCAGGGATCCCATCCCATCCCATCCCCGGGACCCCATCCCAGGGATTCCATCCCATTCCAACCCATCCCACCCCACCCCTTCCCATCCCATCCCATTCCATCCCATCCCAGGGATCCCATCCCATCCCGTCACATCCCATCCCATCCCATCCCATCCCATCCCATCCCATCACATCTCATGCCAGATATCTCATCCCAGGGATCCCATCCCGTCCCAGGGATACCATACCATCCCATCCCATCGCAGGGATCCCATCCCATCCCATCCCATCCCATCCCATCCCATCCCATCCCATTCCATCCCATCCCATCCCATCTCATACCAGATATCCCATCCCAGGGATCCCATCCCATCCCAGGGATTCCATTCCATCCCATCCCATCCCAGGCATCCCATCCCATTCCAACCCATCCCATCCCACCCCATCCCATTCCATCCCATCCCATCCCATCCCATCCCATCCCATCCCATCCCATCCCATCCCATCCCAGGGATCCCATCCCAGGGATCCCATCCCATCCCATCCTATCCCATCCCATCCCATCCCATCCCATCCCATCCCATCCCATCCCATCCCATCCCATCCCATCCCATCCCATCTCATCCCATGGATCCCATCCCATCCCAGGGATGCCATCCCATCAAATCCCATCCAATCCCAGGGGTCTCATCCCATCCCATCCCATCCCAGAGATCCCATCCCAGGGATCCCATCCCATCCCAGGGATCCCATCATATCCCATTCCAGGGATCCCATCCCATCCCATTCCATCCCATCCCATCCCATCCCATCCCATCCCATCCCATCCCATCCCATCCCATCCCATCCCATCCCATCCCATCCCATCCCATCCCATCCCATCCCATTGTAGCCCATCCCATCCCTTCCCACCCCATCCCATCCCATCCCATCCCATCCCATCCCATCCCATCCCATCCCATCCCATCCCATCCCATTGTAGCCCATCCCATCCCTTCCCACCCCATCCCATCCCATCCCGTCCCATTGCATCCCATCCCAGATATCCCATCCCAGGGATCCCATCCCATCCCATCCCAGGGAGCCCATCCCATCCCATTCCGGGGATCCCATCCCATCCCATCCCATCCCATCCCATCCCATCCCATCCTAGGGATCCCATACCAGGTATCCCATCCCATCCGAGGGATCCCATTCCGTACCATCCCAGGGATCCCATTCCATCCCATCCTATCCCATAGATCCCATCCCATCCCAACCCATTGTAGCCAATCCCATCCCACCCCATCCCATCCCATCCCAGGTATCCCATTCCGTACCATCCCAGGGACACCATCCCAGGGATACCATACCATCCCATCGCAGGGATCCCATCCCATCCCATCCCATCTCATCCCATAGCATCCCAGGGATCCCATCCCATCCCAAGTACCCCATCCCATCCCATCTCATCCCGCTGATCCCATGCCATGGCATCCCATCCCATCCAAACCCATGCCAACACATCCCATCCCATCCCAACACAACCCATCCCATCCCATCCCATCCCATCCCATCCCATCCCATTGTAGCCCATCCCATCCCTTCCCACCCCATCCCATCCCATCCCGTCCCATCACATCCCATCCCAGATATCCCATCCCAGGGATCCCATCCCATCCCAGGGATCCCATCCCATCCCATCCATCCCATCCCATCCCATCCCATCCCATCCCATCCCATCCCATCCCATCCCATCCCATCCCATCCCATCCCATTCTAGGGATCCCATACCAGGTATCCCATCGCATCCCAGAGATCCCATTCCGTACCATCCCAGGGATCCCATTCCATCCCATCCCATCCCATCCCAACGATCCCATCCCATCCCAACCCATTGTAGCCAATCCCATCCCATCCCACCCCATCCCATCCCATCCCATCCCATCCCATCCCATCGCAGGGATCCCATCCCATCCCATCACATCCCATCCCAGCGATCTCATCCCAGGGATTCCATCCCATCCCAGGTATCCCATCCCAACCAATCCCAACCCAGGGATCCCATCCCATCCAATCCCAGGGATCCCATCCCATCCCATCCCATCCCATCCCATCTCACCCCATCCCATCCCAGGGATCCCATCCCATCCCACGGATCCCATCCCATCCCATCCCAGGTATCCCATCCCATCCCCTCCGCTCCCATCCCATAGATCCCATCCCATCCCAAGCCATTCTAGCCCATCCCATCCCATCCGATCCCATCCCATGCAAACACATCCGATCCCATCCCATGTATCCCATCCCAGGGATACCATCCGATCCCATCCCATCCCATCCCATCCATCCCAGCGATCTCATCCCAGGTATTCCATCCCATCCCAGGGATCCCATCCCAACAAATCCCATCACAGGGATCCCATCCCATCCCATCCCAGTGATCCCATCCCATCCAATCCCATCCCATCCCATGCATTCCCATCCCATGAATCCCATCCCATCCCAGGGATCCCATCCCTTCCCATCCCATTCCATCCCATTCCATCCCATCCCATCCCATCCCAACCCATCCCAGGGATCCCATCACAGGGATCCCATCCCAGGGATCCCATCCCATCCGATTCCATCCCCGGGATCCCATCCCAGGGATTCCATCCCATCCCAGGGATCCCATCCCATACGAGGGATCACATTCCAGGGATCCCATCGCAAGGATCCCATCTCATCCCATCCCAGGGATCCAATCCCATCACATCTCATCCCAGGGATCCCAGAAGATCCCATCCAACGGTTCCCAACCTATCCCAACCCATCCCATCCCATGGATCCCATACCAGGGATCCCATCCCAGGGATCCCATCCCATCCCAGGGATGCCATCCCATCCCATCCCATCCCATCCCAGGGATCCCCTCCCATCCCATTCCGTCCCAGGGATCCCATCCCGGGGATCCCATCCCAGGGATCCCATCCCATCCCAGGGATGCCATCCCATCCCATCCCATCCCATCCCAGGGATCCCATCCCATCCCATCGCATCCCATCCCATCCTATCCCATCCCTTCCCATCCCATCCCATCCCATCCCATCCCATCCCATCCCATCCCATCCCATCCCATCCCATCCCAGGGATCCCATCCCATCCCAGGGATCCCATCCCATTCCATCCCATCCCATCTCATCCCAGGGATCACATCCCATCCCAGGGATCCCATGTCAGAGATCCCATCCCATCTCATGGATGCCATCCCAGGGATTCTATCCGAACGCAGGAATCCCATACTATCCCAGGGATCCCATTCCAGGGATCCCATCCCATCCCATCCCAGGAATCCCATCCCGTCCCATTCCAGGGATCCCATCCCATTCCAGGGATCCCATCCCATCCCAGTGAACACATCACAACCCAGGGATCCCATCCCATCCCAGGGATCCCATCCGATCCAATCCCAGTGATCCCATCCCATCCCAACCAATCCCATCCCACCCCATCCCATCCCATTCCATCCCATCCCATCCCATACCATCCCAGGGACCCCATCCCATCCCAGGGATCCCATCCCATCCCAGGGATCCAATCCCATCCCAACCCATCCCATCCCATCCCATCCCAGGGATCGCATCCCATCCCATCCAATCCGATCCCATCCCATGCCATCCCAGAGATCCCATCCCATCCCAGGGATCCCATCCCATCCCAGGGATCCCATCCCATCCCATCCCATCCCATCCCATCCCATCCCATCCCATCCTATGAATCCCACACCAGGGATCCAATCCCATCCCAGTGATCCAATCCCAGCGATTCTATCCCAACCCAGGGATCCCGTCCCATCCCATCCCATCCCAGGGATCCCATCCCATGGAACCCATCCCATCACATTCCATCCCATCCCATCCCATCCCATCCTAGGGATCCCATACCAGGTATCCCATCCCATCCCAGGGATCCCATTCCGTACCATCCCAGGGATCCCATTTCATCCCATCCCATCCCATCGATCCCATCCCATCCCAACCCATTGTAGCCAATCCCATCCCATCCCACCCCATCCCATCCAATCCCATCCCATCCCATCCCATCCCATCCCATCCCATCCCTGGGATCCCATTCCAGGGATCCCCTTCCAGGGATCCCATCCCAGGGACCCCATCTCATCCCATCCCAGGGATCCAATCGAATCCCATCTCATCCCAAGGATCCCATCCCATCGCAGGGATCCCATCCCATCCCATCCCATCCCATCCCATCCCATCCCATCCCAGGGATCCCATACCAGGTATCCCATCCCATCCCAGGGATCCCAGTCCGTACCATCCCAAGGATCACATTCCATCCCATTCCATCCCATCCCATCCATCCCATCCCATCACAACCCATTGTAGGCAATCCCATCCCATCCCATCCCATCCCATCCCATCCCATCCCATTCCAGGGATCCCGTCCCATCCAAACCCATCCCATCCCATCCCATCCCATCCCATCCCATCCCATCCCATTGTAGCCCATCCCATCCCTTCCCACCCCATCCCATCCCATCCCGTCCCATCACATCCCATCCCAGATATCCCATCCCAGGGATCCCATCCCATCCCAGGGATACCATCCCATCCCATCCCAGGGATCCCATCCGATCCCATCCCATCCCATCCAATCCCATCCCATCCCATCCCATCCCATCCCATCCCATCCCATCCCATCCCAGGGATCCCATACCAGAGATCCCATCCAATCCCCGGGTCCCCATCCCAGGGATTCCATCCCATCCCAACCCATCCCATCCCATGGATACCATCCCATCCCAGAGATCCCATCCCAGGGATCCCATCCCATCCCAGGGATCCCATCCCAACCCATCCCATCCCATCCTACCCCATCCCATCCCATCCTATCCCATCCCATCCCCTCCAATCCCATCCTAGGGATCCCATACCAGGTATCCCATCCCATCCCAGGGATCCCATTCCGTACCATCCCAGGGATCCCATTTCATCCCATCCCGTCCCATCGATCCCATCCCATCCCAACCCATAGTAGCCAATCCCATCCCACCCCATGCCATCCAATCCCATCCCATCCCATTCCATCCCACCCCATCCCATCCCATCCCATCCCATCCCATCCCATCCCATCCCATCCCATCCCAGCGATCTCATCCCAGGGATTCCATCCCACCCAAGGTATCCCATCCCAACCAGTCCCAACCCAGGGATCCCATCCCATTCCATCCCATCTCATCCCATCCCATCCCAGGGATCCCATCCCATCCCACGTATCCCATCCCATCCCATCTCATCCCGCGGATCCCATGCCATGGCATCCCATCCCATCCCATCCCATCCCATCCCATCCCATCCCATCCCATCCCATCCCATCCCATCCCATCCCATCCCATCCCATTGTAGCCCATCCCATCCCTTCCCACCCCATCCCATCACATCCCGTCCCATCACATCTCATCCCAGGGATCCCATCCCATCCCATCCCAGGGATCCCATCCCATCCCATCCCATCCCAGGAATCCCATACCAGTGATCCCATCCCATCCCCGGGTCCCCATCCCAGGGATTCCATCCCATCCCAACCCATCCCATCCCATGGATACCATCCCATCCCAGAGATCCCATCCCAGGGATCCCATCCCATCCATGGGATCCCATCCCATCCCAACCCATCGCATCCCATCATACCCCATCCCATCCCATCCTATCCCATCCCATCCCATCCCATCCCATCCCATCCCATACCATCCTAGTGATCCCATACCAGGCATCCCATCCCATCCCAGGGATCCTATTTCATCCCATCCCATCCCATCCCATCGATCCCATCCCGTCCCAACCCATCGTAGCCAATCCCATCCCATCCCTCCCCATCCCATCCAACCCCATCCCATCCCATCCCATCCCATCCCATCGCAGGGATCCCATCCCATCCCATCCCATCCCATCACATCCCACCCCAGCGATCTCATCCCAGGGATTCCATCCCATCCCAGGTATACCATCCCAACCAATCCTAACCCAGGGATCCCATCCCATTCAATCCCAGGGATCCCATCCCATCCCATCCCAACCCATTGTAGCCAATCCCATCCCATCCCACCCCATCCCATCCAATCCCATCCCATCCCATCCAATCCCATCCCATCCCATCCCGTCCCATCCCATCCCATCCCATCCCATCCCATCCCATCCCATGCCATCCCAGGTATCCCATCCCAACCAATACAAAACCAGGGATCCCATCCCATCCCATCCAATCCCAGGGATCCCATCCATCCCATCCCATCCCATCTCACCCCATCCCATCCCAGGGATCACATCCCATCCCACGGATCCCATCCCATCCCATCCCAGGCATCCCATCCGATCCCATGCCAGGGATCCCATCCCATCGCATCCCATCCCATCCCAGGGATCCCATCCCAGGGATCCCATCCCATCCCATCCCATCCCATCCCAGGGATCCCATCTCATCCCAGGGATCCAATCCCAGAGATCCTCTCCCATCCCATCCCATCCCAGGGATCCCATCCCATGGAACCCATCCCAATCCAGGGATCCCATCCCATCCCATCCCATCCCATCCCAGGGATACCATCCCAGGGATCCCATCCCAGGGATCCCATCCCATCCCCGGGATCCCATTCCAGGGATTCAATCCCATCCCAGGGATCCCAACCCATACGAGGGATCACAATCCAGGGATCCCATCCCTGGGACCCCATCTCATCCCATCCCAGGGATCCAATCGAATCCCATCTCATCCCAAGGATCCCATCCCATCGCAGGGATCCCATCCCATCCCATCCCATCCCATCCCATCCCATCCCATCCCATCCCAGGGATCCCATACCAGATATCCCATCCCATCCGAGGGATCCCATTCCGTACCATCCCAAGGATCCCATTCCATCCCATTCCATCCCATCCCATCCATCCCATCCCATCACAACCCATTGTAGCCAATCCCATCCCATCCCACCCCACCCATTCCAATCCCATCCCATCCCATCCCATCTCATCCCATCCCATCCCATCCCATCCCATCCCATCCCATCCCATCCCATCCCATCCCATCCCATCCCATCCCAGGGATCCCATCCCATCCCAGGGATCCCATCCCAACCCATCCCATCCCATCCTACCCCATCCCATCCCATCCTACCCCATCCCATCCCCTCCAATCCCATCCTAGGGATCCCATACCAGGTATCCCATCCCATCCCAGGGATCCCATTCCGTACCATCCCAGGGATCCCATTTCATCCCATCCCGTCCCATCGATCCCATCCCATCCCAACCCATTGTAGCCAATCCCATCCCACCCCATGCCATCCAATCCCATCCCATCCCATTCCATCCCACCCCATCCCATCCCATCCCATCCCATCCCATCCCATCCCATCCCATCCCATCCCATCCCATCCCATCCCATCCCAGCGATCTCATCCCAGGGATTCCATCCCACCCAAGGTATCCCATCCCAACCAGTCCCAACCCAGGGATCCCATCCCATTCCATCCCATCTCATCCCATCCCATCCCAGGGATCCCATCCCATCCCACGTATCCCATCCCATCCCATCTCATCCCGCGGATCCCATGCCATGGCATCCCATCCCATCCCATCCCATCCCATCCCATTGTAGCCCATCCCATCCCTTCCCACCCCATCCCATCACATCCCGTCCCATCACATCTCATCCCAGGGATCCCATCCCATCCCATCCCAGGGATCCCATCCCATCCCATCCCATCCCATCCCAGGAATCCCATACCAGTGATCCCATCCCATCCCCGGGTCCCCATCTCAGGGATTCCATCCCATCCCAACCCATCCCATCCCATGGATACCATCCCATCCCAGAGATCCCATCCCAGGGATCCCATCCCATCCATGGGATCCCATCCCAACCCATCGCATCCCATCATACCCCATCCCATCCCATCCTATCCCATCCCATCCCATCCCATCCCATCCCATCCCATCCTAGTGATCCCATACCAGGCATCCCATCCCATCCCAGGGATCCTATTTCATCCCATCCCATCCCATCCCATCGATCCCATCCCGTCCCAACCCATCGTAGCCAATCCCATCCCATCCCTCCCCATCCCATCCAACCCCATCCCATCCCATCCCATCCCATCCCATCGCAGGGATCCCATCCCATCCCATCCCATCCCATCACATCCCATCCCAGCGATCTCATCCCAGGGATTCCATCCCATCCCAGGTATACCATCCCAACCAATCCTAACCCAGGGATCCCATCCCATTCAATCCCAGGGATCCCATCCCATCCCATCCCATCCCAACCCATTGTAGCCAATCCCATCCCATCCCACCCCATCCCATCCCATCCCATCCCATCCAATCCCATCCCATCCCATCCCGTCCCATCCCATCCCATCCCATCCCATCCCATCCCATCCCATCCCATGCCATCCCAGGTATCCCATCCCAACCAATCCCAAACCAGGGATCCCATCCCATCCCATCCAATCCCAGGGATCCCATCCATCCCATCCCATCCCATCTCACCCCATCCCATCCCAGGGATCACATCCCATCCCAGGGATCCCATCCCATCCCATCCCAGGCATCCCATCCCATCCCATGCCAGGGATCCCATCCCATCGCATCCCATCCCATCCCAGGGATCCCATCCCAGGGATCCCATCCCATCCCATCCCAGGGATCCCATCTCATCCCAGGGATCCAATCCCAGAGATCCTCTCCCATCCCATCCCATCCCAGGGATCCCATCCCATGGAACCCATCCCAATCCAGGGATCCCATCCCATCCCATCCCATCCCATCCCAGGGATACCATCCCAGGGATCCCATCCCAGGGATCCCATCCCATCCCCGGGATCCCATTCCAGGGATTCAATCCCATCCCAGGGATCCCAACCCATACGAGGGATCACAATCCAGGGATCCCATCCCTGGGACCCCATCTCATCCCATCCCAGGGATCCAATCGAATCCCATCTCATCCCAAGGATCCCATCCCATCGCAGGGATCCCATCCCATCCCATCCCAGGGATCCCATACCAGGTATCCCATCCCATCCCAGGGATCCCATTCCGTACCATCCCAAGGATCCCATTCCATCCCATTCCATCCCATCCCATCCATCCCATCCCATCACAACCCATTGTAGCCAATCCCATCCCACCCCACCCATTCCAATCCCATCCCATCCCATCCCATCTCATCCCATCCCATCCCATCCCATCCCATCCCATCCCATCCCATCCCAGGGACACCATCCCAGCTATACCATACCATCCCATCCCATCGCAGGGATCCCATCCCATCCCATCCCGTCCCATCCCATCCCATCCCATCCCATCCCATCCCAGGGATCCCATCCCATTGCAACCCATCCCATCCCATCCCATCCCAGGGATCCCATCCCAGGGATCCCATCCCATCCCCGGGTCCCCATCCCAGGGATTCCATCCCATCCCAACCCATCCCATCCCATCGATCCCATCCCATCCCCGGGTCCCCATCCCAGGGATTCCATCCCATCCCAATCCATCCCATCCCATCCCATCCCATCCCATCCTACCCCACCCCATCCCATCCCATGGATACCATCCCATCCCAGAGATCCCATCCCAGGGATCCCATCCCATCCCAGGGATCCCATCCCAACCCATCCCATCCCATCCCATCCCATCCCATCCCATCCCAGGGATCCCATCCCATTGCAACCCATCCCATCCCATCCCATCCCAGGGATCCCATCCCAGGGATCCCATCCCATCCCCGGGTCCCCATCCCAGGGATTCCATCCCATCCCAACCCATCCCATCCCATCGATCCCATCCCATCCCCGGGTCCCCATCCCAGGGATTCCATCCCATCCCAATCCATCCCATCCCATCCCATCCCATCCTACCCCACCCCATCCCATCCCATGGATACCATCCCATCCCAGAGATCCCATCCCAGGGATCCCATCCCATCCCAGGGATCCCATCCCAACCCATCCCATCCCATCCTACCCCATCCCATCCCATCCTATCCCATCCCATCCCCTCCAATCCCATCCTAGGGATCCCATACCAGGTATCTCATCCCATCCCAGGGATCCCATTCCGTACCATCCCAGGGATCCCATTTCATCCCATCCCGTCCCATCGATCCCATCCCATCCCAACCCATTGTAGCCAATCCCATCCCACCCCATGCCATCCAATCCCATCCCATCCCATCCCATTCCATCCCACCCCATCCCATCCCATCCCATCCCATCCCATCCCATCCCATCCCATCCCATCCCATCCCATCCCATCCCATCCCAGCGATCTCATCCCAGGGATTCCATCCCACCCAAGGTATCCCATCCCAACCAGTCCCAACCCAGGGATCCCATCCCATTCCATCCCATCTCATCCCATCCCATCCCAGGGATCCCATCCCATCCCACGTATCCCATCCCATCCCATCTCATCCCGCGGATCCCATGCCATGGCATCCCATCCCATCCCATCCCATCCCATCCCATCCCATCCCATCCCATCCCATCCCATCCCATCCCATCCCATCCCATTGTAGCCCATCCCATCCCTTCCCACCCCATCCCATCACATCCCGTCCCATCACATCTCATCCCAGGGATCCCATCCCATCCCAGGGATCCCATCCCATCCCATCCCATCCCAGGAATCCCATACCAGTGATCCCATCCCATCCCCGGGTCCCCATCCCAGGGATTCCATCCCATCCCAACCCATCCCATCCCATGGATACCATCCCATCCCAGAGATCCCATCCCAGGGATCCCATCCCATCCCAGGGATCCCATCCCAACCCATCCCATCCCATCCTACCCCATCCCATCCCATCCTATCCCATCCCATCCCCTCCAATCCCATCCTAGGGATCCCATACCAGGTATCTCATCCCATCCCAGGGATCCCATTCCGTACCATCCCAGGGATCCCATTTCATCCCATCCCGTCCCATCGATCCCATCCCATCCCAACCCATTGTAGCCAATCCCATCCCACCCCATGCCATCCAATCCCATCCCATCCCATCCCATTCCATCCCACCCCATCCCATCCCATCCCATCCCATCCCATCCCATCCCATCCCATCCCATCCCATCCCAGCGATCTCATCCCAGGGATTCCATCCCACCCAAGGTATCCCATCCCAACCAGTCCCAACCCAGGGATCCCATCCCATTCCATCCCATCTCATCCCATCCCATCCCAGGGATCCCATCCCATCCCACGTATCCCATCCCATCCCATCTCATCCCGCGGATCCCATGCCATGGCATCCCATCCCATCCCATCCCATCCCATCCCATCCCATCCCATCCCATCCCATCCCATCCCATTGTAGCCCATCCCATCCCTTCCCACCCCATCCCATCACATCCCGTCCCATCACATCTCATCCCAGGGATCCCATCCCATCCCAGGGATCCCATCCCATCCCATCCCATCCCAGGAATCCCATACCAGTGATCCCATCCCATCCCCGGGTCCCCATCCATGGGATCCCATCCCATCCCAACCCATCGCATCCCATCATTCCCCATCCCATCCCATCCTATCCCATCCCATCCCATCCCATCCCATCCTAGTGATCCCATACCAGGCATCCCATCCCATCCCAGGGATCCTATTTCATCCCATCCCATCCCATCCCATCGATCCCATCCCGTCCCAACCCATCGTAGCCAATCCCATCCCATCCCTCCCCATCCCATCCAACCCCATCCCATCCCATCCCATCCCATCCCATCCCATCGCAGGGATCCCATCCCATCCCATCCCATCCCATCACATCCCATCCCAGCGATCTCATCCCAGGGATTCCATCCCATCCCAGGTATACCATCCCAACCAATCCTAACCCAGGGATCCCATCCCATTCAATCCCAGGGATCCCATCCCATCCCATCCCATCCCAACCCATTGTAGCCAATCCCATCCCATCCCACCCCATCCCATCCAATCCCATCCCATCCCATCCAATCCCATCCCATCCCATCCCGTCCCATCCCATCCCGTCCCATCCCATCCCATCCCATCCCATCCCATCCCATGCCATCCCAGGTATCCCATCCCAACCAATACCAAACCAGGGATCCCATCCCATCCCATCCAATCCCAGGGATCCCATCCATCCCATCCCATCCCATCTCACCCCATCCCATCCCAGGGATCACATCCCATCCCACGGATCCCATCCCATCCCATCCCAGGCATCCCATCCGATCCCATGCCAGGGATCCCATCCCATCGCATCCCATCCCATCCCAGGGATCCCATCCCAGGGATCCCATCCCATCCCATCCCATCCCAGGGATCCCATCTCATCCCAGGGATCCAATCCCAGAGATCCTCTCCCATCCCATCCCATCCCAGGTATCCCATCCCATGGAACCCATCCCAATCCAGGGATCCCATCCCATCCCATCCCATCCCATCCCATCCCATCCCATCCCATCCCAGGGATACCATCCCAGGGATCCCATCCCAGGGATCCCATCCCATCCCCGGGATCCCATTCCAGGGATTCAATCCCATCCCAGGGATCTCAACCCATACGAGGGATCACAATCCAGGGATCCCATCCCTGGGACCCCATCTCATCCCATCCCAGGGATCCAATCGAATCCCATCTCATCCCAAGGATCCCATCCCATCCCCGGGATCCCATCCCATCCCATCCCATCCCATCCCATCCCATCCCATCCCATCCCAGGGATCCCATACCAGGTATCCCATCCCATTCCAGGGATCCCATTCCGTACCATCCCAAGGATCCCATTCCATCCCATTCCATCCCATCCCATCCATCCCATCCCATCACAACCCATTGTAGCCAATCCCATCCCATCCCACCCCACCCATTCCAATCCCATCCCATCCCATCCCATCTCATCCCATCCCATCCCATCCCATCCCATCCCATCCCATCCCAGGGACACCATCCCAGCTATACCATACCATCCCATCCCATCGCAGGGATCCCATCCCATCCCATCCCGTCCCATCCCATCCCATCCCATCCCATCCCATCCCATCCAAACCCATCCCATCCCATCCCATCCCATTGTAGCCCATCCCATCCCTTCCCACCCCATCCCATCCCAACCCGTCCCATCACATCCCATCCCAGATATCCCATCCCAGGGATCCCATCCCATCCCAGGGATACCATCCCATCCCATCCCAGGGATCCCATCCGATCCCATCCCATCCCATCCCATCCAATCCCATCCCATCCCATCCCATCCCATCCCATCCCATCCCATCCCATCCCATCCCATCCCATCCCATCCCATCCCAGGGATCCCATATCAGAGATCCCATCCAATCCCCGGGTCCCCATCCCAGGGATTCCATCCCATCCCAACCCATCCCATCCCATGGATACCATCCCATCCCAGAGATCCCATCCCAGGGATCCCATCCCATCCCAGGGATCCCATCCCAACCCATCCCATCCCATCCTACCCCATCCCATCCCATCCTATCCCATCCCATCCCCTCCAATCCCCTCCTAGGGATCCCATATCAGGTATCCCATCCCATCCCAGGGATCCCATTCCGTACCATCCCAGGGATCCCATTTCATCCCATCCCGTCCCATCGATCCCATCCCATCCCAACCCATTGTAGCCAATCCCATCCCACCCCATGCCATCCAATCCCATCCCATCCCATTCCATCCCACCCCATCCCATCCCATCCCATCCCATCCCATCCCATCCCATCCCATCCCATCCCAGCGATCTCATCCCAGGGATTCCATCCCACCCAAGGTATCCCATCCCAACCAGTCCCAACCCAGGGATCCCATCCCATTCCATCCCATCTCATCCCATCCCATCCCAGGGATCCCATCCCATCCCACGTATCCCATCCCATCCCATCTCATCCCGCGGATCCCATGCCATGGCATCCCATCCCATCCCATCCCATCCCATCCCATCCCATCCCATCCCATCCCATCCCATCCCATTGTAGCCCATCCCATCCCTTCCCACCCCATCCCATCACATCCCGTCCCATCACATCTCATCCCAGGGATCCCATCCCATCCCATCCCCGGGTCCCCATCCCAGGGATTCCATCCCATCCCAACCCATCCCATCCCATGGATACCATCCCATCCCAGAGATCCCATCCCAGGGATCCCATCCCATCCATGGGATCCCATCCCATCCCAACCCATCGCATCCCATCATACCCCATCCCATCCCATCCCATCCCATCCCATCCCATCCCATCCCATCCCATCCCATCCTAGTGATCCCATACCAGGCATCCCATCCCATCCCAGGGATCCTATTTCATCCCATCCCATCCCATCCCATCCCATCCCATCCCATCGATCCCATCCCGTCCCAACCCATCGTAGCCAATCCCATCCCATCCCTCCCCATCCCATCCAACCCCATCCCATCCCATCTCATCCCATCCCATCGCAGGGATCCCATCCCATCCCATCCCATCCCATCCCATCCCATCCCATCACATCCCATCCCAGCGATCTCATCCCAGGGATTCCATCCCATCCCAGGTATACCATCCCAACCAATCCTAACCCAGGGATCCCATCCCATCCAATCCCAGGGATCCCATCCCATCCCATCCCATCCCATCCCATCCCATCCCATCCCATCCCATCCCATCTCAACCCATCCCATCCCAGGGATCACATCCCATCCCACGGATCCCATCCCATCCCATCCCAGGCATCCCATCCGATCCCATCCAAGGGATCCCATCCCATCCCATCCCATCCCATCCCAGGGATCCCATCCCATCCCATCCCATCCCAGGGATCCCATCCCAGAGATTCCATCCCATCCCAGGGATGCCATCCCAGGGATTCGATCCCAAACCAGGGATCCCATCCTATCCCAGGGATCCCTTCCCAGGGATTCCATCCCATCCCAGGGATCCCATCCAATCCCAGGGATCACATTCCAGGGATCCCATCCCAGGGATCCCATCCCATCCCAGGGATCCCATCCCATCCCATCCCATCCCATCCCAGGGATCCCATACCAGGGATCCCATCCCATCCCCGGGTCCCCATCCCAGGGATTCCATCCCATCCCAACCCATCCCAACCCATCCCATCCCATGGATACCATCCGATCCCTGAGATCCCATCCCAGGGATCCCATCCCATCCCAGGGATCCCATCCCATCCTACCCCATCCCATCCCATCCTATCCCATCGCATCCCATCTCATCCCATCCCATCCTAGGGATCCCATACCAGGTATCCCATCCCATCCCAGGGATCCCATTCCATCCCATCCCATCCCATCCCATCCCATGGATCCCATCCCATCCCAACCCATTGTAGCCAATCCCATCCCATCCCACCCCATCCCATCCAATCCCATCCCATCCCACCCCATCCCAACCCATCCCATCCCATCCCATCCCATCCAATCCCATCCCATCCCATCCCTGGGATCCCATTCCAGGGATCCCATTCCAGGGATCCCATCCCAGGGATCCCATCCCATCCCATCCCGTCCCGTCCCATCCCATCCCAGGGATCCCATCCCATCCCAACCCATCCCATCCCATCCCAGGGATCCCATCCCAGGGAGCCCATCCCATCCCCGGGATCCCATCCCAGGGATTCCATCCCATCCCAGGGATCCCATCCCATAAGAGGGACCACATTCCAGGGATCCCATCCCTGGGATCCCATCTCATCCCATCCCAGGGATCAAGTCCCATCCCATCAAATCCCAGGGTTCCCAACCCATCCCAACCCATGCCATCCCATCCAATCCCATCCCATCCCATTCCATTCCATCCCATCCCATCCCACCCCATCCCATCCCATCCCATCCCACCCCATCCCATCCCATCCCATCCCATCCCATCCCATCCCAGGGATCCCATCCCAGGGATCCCATCCCATCCCCGGGTCCCCATCCCAGGGATTCCATCCCATCCCAACCCATCCCATCCCATCGATCCCATCCCATCCCCGGGTCCCCATCCCAGGGATTCCATCCCATCCCAATCCATCCCATCCCATCCTACCCCATCCCATCCCATCCCATTCCATCCCATCCCAGGGATCCCATACCAGGCATCCCATCCCCTCCCATCCCCGGGATCCCTTCCCAGGGATCCCATCCCATCCCAGGGATCCCATCCCAGGGGTTCCATCCCATCCCAGGGATCCCATCCCATCCCAGGGATCCCATCCCATCCCAGGGATCCCATCCCATACGAGGGATCACATTCCAGGGATCCCATCCCAGGGATCCCATCCCATCCCAGGGATCCCATCCCATCCCAACCCATCCCATCCCATCCCATCCTCTCCCATCCCAGGGATCCTATCCCATCCCAAGTAACCCATCCCATGGATCCCATCCCAGGGATCCCATCCCATCCCAGGGATCCCATCCCATTCCAACCCATCCCAACCCATTCCAGGGATCCCATCCCAGGGATCCCATCCCATCCCATTCCATCCCATCCCGTACCATCCCATCCCATCCCAGGGATCCCATCCCAGGGATCCCATCCCATCCCAGGGATCCCATCCCAGGGATCCAATCCCATCCCATCCCCTCCCCTCCCATCCCATCGATCCCATCCCATCCCAACCCATTCTAGCCCATCCCATCCCATCCGATCCCATCCCATCCAATCCCATCCAATCCCATCCCATGTATCCCATCCCAGGGATACCATCCGATCCCATCCCAGCGCAGGGATCCCATCCCATCCCATCCCATCCCATCCAATCCCATCCCATCCCATCCCTGGGATCCCATTCCAGGGATCCCATTCCAGGGATCCCATCCCATCCCAGGGATCCCATCCCATCCCAACCCATCCCATCCCATCCCAGGGATCCCATCCCAGGGAGCCCATCCCATCCCCGGGATCCCATCCCAGGGATTCCATCCCATCCCAGGGATCCCATCCCATACGAGGGATCACATTCCAGGGATCCCATCCCTGGGATCCCATCTCATCCCATCCCAGGGATCAAGTCCCATCCCATCCCATCCCAGGGTTCCCAACCGATCCCAACCCATGCCATCCCATCCAATCCCATCCCATCCCATTCCATTCCATCCCATCCCATCCCATCCCACCCCATCCCATCCCATCCCATCCCATCCCATCCCATCCCATCCCATCCCATCCCATCCCAGGGATCCCATACCAGGGTTCCCATCTCATCCCAGGGATCCAATCCCAGCGATCCTATCCCATCCCATCCCATCCCATCCCATCCCATCCCATCCCATCCCATCCTATACCATCCCCTCCCATCCCATCCCATCCCATCCCATCCCATCCCATCCCATCCCACTGTAGCCCATCCCATCCCTTCCCACCCCATCCCATCCCGTCCCATCACATCCCATCCCAGATATCCCATCCCAGGGATCCCATCCCATCCCATCCCAGGGAGCCCATCCCATCCCAGGGATCCCATCCCATCCCATCCAATGCCATCCCATCCCATCCCATCCCATCCCAGGGATCCCATCCCAGGGATCCCATCCCATCCCCGGGTCCCCATCCCAGGGATTCCATCCCATCCCATCCCATCCCATCCAATCCCATCCGATCCCAGAGATCCCATCCCAGGGATCCCATCCTATCGCAGGGATCCCATCCCATCCCATCCCATGCCTGGGATCCCATCCCAGGGATCTCATCCCAGGGATCCCATCCCATCCCCGGGTCCCCATCCCAGGGATTCCATCCCATCCCAACCCATCCCATCCCATCGATCCCATCCCATACCCGGGTCCCCATCCCAGGGATTCCATCCCATCCCAACCCATCCCATCCCATCGATCCCATCCGATCCCAGAGATCCCATCGCAGGGATCCCATCCCATCGCAGGGATCCCATCCCATCCCGTCCCATCCCATCCTACCCCATCCCATCCCATCCCATTCCATCCCATCCCAGGGATCCCATACCAGGTATCCCATCCCATCCCAGGGATCCCATTCCGTACCATCCCAGGGATCCCATTTCATCCCATCCCGTCCCATCGACCCCATCCCATCCCAACCCATTGTAGCCAATCCCATCCCACCCCATGCCATCCAATCCCATCCCATCCCATTCCATCCCACCCCATCCCATCCCATCCCATCCCATCCCATCCCATCCCATCCCATCCCATCCCATCCCAGCGATCTCATCCCAGGGATTCCATCCCACCCAAGGTATCCCATCCCAACCAGTCCCAACCCAGGGATCCCATCCCATTCCATCCCATCTCATCCCATCCCATCCCAGGGATCCCATCCCATCCCACGTATCCCATCCCATCCCATCTCATCCCGCGGATCCCATGCCATGGCATCCCATCCCATCCCATCCCATCCCATCCCATCCCATCCCATCCCATCCCATCCCATTGTAGCCCATCCCATCCCTTCCCACCCCATCCCATCACATCCCGTCCCATCACATCTCATCCCAGGGATCCCATCCCATCCCATCCCCGGGTCCCCATCCCAGGGATTCCATCCCATCCCAACCCATCCCATCCCATGGATACCATCCCATCCCAGAGATCCCATCCCAGGGATCCCATCCCATCCATGGGATCCCATCCCATCCCAACCCATCGCATCCCATCATACCCCATCCCATCCCATCCCATCCCATCCCATCCCATCCCATCCCATCCCATCCCATCCCATCCCATCCCATCCCATCCCATCCTAGTGATCCCATACCAGGCATCCCATCCCATCCCAGGGATCCTATTTCATCCCATCCCATCCCATCCCATCGATCCCATCCCGTCCCAACCCATCGTAGCCAATCCCATCCCATCCCTCCCCATCCCATCCAACCCCATCCCATCCCATCTCATCCCATCCCATCGCAGGGATCCCATCCCATCCCATCCCATCCCATCCCATCACATCCCATCCCAGCGATCTCATCCCAGGGATTCCATCCCATCCCAGGTATACCATCCCAACCAATCCTAACCCAGGGATCCCATCCCATCCAATCCCAGGGATCCCATCCCATCCCATCCCATCCCATCCCATCTCAACCCATCCCATCCCAGGGATCACATCCCATCCCACGGATCCCATCCCATCCCATCCCAGGCATCCCATCCCATCCCATCCCAGGGATCCCATCCCATCCCATCCCATCCCAACCCATTCCAGGGATCCCATCCCATGGAACCCATCCCAACCCAGGGATCCCATCCCATTCCAACCCATCCCATCCCATCCCATCCCAGGGATCCCATCCCAGAGATTCCATCCCATCCCAGGGATGCCATCCCAGGGATTCGATCCCAAACCAGGGATCCCATCCTATCCCAGGGATCCCTTCCCAGGGATTCCATCCCATCCCAGGGATCCCATCCAATCCCAGGGATCACATTCCAGGGATCCCATCCCAGGGATCCCATCCCATCCCAGGGATCCCATCCCATCCCATCCCATCCCATCCCATCCCAGGGATCCCATACCAGGGATCCCATCCCATCCCCGGGTCCCCATCCCAGGGATTCCATCCCATCCCAACCCATCCCAACCCATCCCATCCCATGGATACCATCCGATCCCTGAGATCCCATCCCAGGGATCCCATCCCATCCCAGGGATCCCATCCCATCCTACCCCATCCCATCCCATCCTATCCCATCGCATCCCATCTCATCCCATCCCATCCTAGGGATCCCATACCAGGTATCCCATCCCATCCCAGGGATCCCATTCCATCCCATCCCATCCCATCCCATCCCATGGATCCCATCCCATCCCAACCCATTGTAGCCAATCCCATCCCATCCCACCCCATCCCATCCAATCCCATCCCATCCCACCCCATCCCAACCCATCCCATCCCATCCCATCCCATCCAATCCCATCCCATCCCATCCCTGGGATCCCATTCCAGGGATCCCATTCCAGGGATCCCATCCCAGGGATCCCATCCCATCCCATCCCGTCCCGTCCCATCCCATCCCAGGGATCCCATCCCATCCCAACCCATCCCATCCCATCCCAGGGATCCCATCCCAGGGAGCCCATCCCATCCCCGGGATCCCATCCCAGGGATTCCATCCCATCCCAGGGATCCCATCCCATAAGAGGGACCACATTCCAGGGATCCCATCCCTGGGATCCCATCTCATCCCATCCCAGGGATCAAGTCCCATCCCATCAAATCCCAGGGTTCCCAACCCATCCCAACCCATGCCATCCCATCCAATCCCATCCCATCCCATTCCATTCCATCCCATCCCATCCCACCCCATCCCATCCCATCCCATCCCACCCCATCCCATCCCATCCCATCCCAGGGATCCCATCCCAGGGATCCCATCCCATCCCCGGGTCCCCATCCCAGGGATTCCATCCCATCCCAACCCATCCCATCCCATCGATCCCATCCCATCCCCGGGTCCCCATCCCAGGGATTCCATCCCATCCCAATCCATCCCATCCCATCCTACCCCATCCCATCCCATCCCATTCCATCCCATCCCAGGGATCCCATACCAGGCATCCCATCCCCTCCCATCCCCGGGATCCCTTCCCAGGGATCCCATCCCATCCCAGGGATCCCATCCCAGGGGTTCCATCCCATCCCAGGGATCCCATCCCATCCCAGGGATCCCATCCCATACGAGGGATCACATTCCAGGGATCCCATCCCAGGGATCCCATCCCATCCCAGGGATCCCATCCCATCCCAACCCATCCCATCCCATCCCATCCCATCCTCTCCCATCCCAGGGATCCTATCCCATCCCAAGTAACCCATCCCATGGATCCCATCCCAGGGATCCCATCCCATCCCAGGGATCCCATCCCATTCCAACCCATCCCAACCCATTCCAGGGATCCCATCCCAGGGATCCCATCCCATCCCATTCCATCCCATCCCGTACCATCCCATCCCATCCCAGGGATCCCATCCCAGGGATCCCATCCCATCCCAGGGATCCCATCCCAGGGATCCCATCCCATCCCATCGCCTCCCCTCCCATCCCATCGATCCCATCCCATCCCAACCCATTCTAGCCCATCCCATCCCATCCGATCCCATCCCATCCAATCCCATCCAATCCCATCCCATGTATCCCATCCCAGGGATACCATCCGATCCCATCCCAGCGCAGGGATCCCATCCCATCCCATCCCATCCCATCCAATCCCATCCCATCCCATCCCTGGGATCCCATTCCAGGGATCCCATTCCAGGGATCCCATCCCATCCCAGGGATCCCATCCCATCCCAACCCATCCCATCCCATCCCAGGGATCCCATCCCAGGGAGCCCATCCCATCCCCGGGATCCCATCCCAGGGATTCCATCCCATCCCAGGGATCCCATCCCATACGAGGGATCACATTCCAGGGATCCCATCCCTGGGATCCCATCTCATCCCATCCCAGGGATCAAGTCCCATCCCATCCCATCCCAGGGTTCCCAACCGATCCCAACCCATGCCATCCCATCCAATCCCATCCCATCCCATTCCATTCCATCCCATCCCATCCCATCCCACCCCATCCCATCCCATCCCATCCCATCCCATCCCAGGGATCCCATACCAGGGTTCCCATCTCATCCCAGGGATCCAATCCCAGCGATCCTATCCCATCCCATCCCATCCCATCCCATCCCATCCCATCCCATCCTATACCATCCCCTCCCATCCCATCCCATCCCATCCCATCCCATCCCACTGTAGCCCATCCCATCCCTTCCCACCCCATCCCATCCCGTCCCATCACATCCCATCCCAGATATCCCATCCCAGGGATCCCATCCCATCCCATCCCAGGGAGCCCATCCCATCCCAGGGATCCCATCCCATCCCATCCAATGCCATCCCATCCCATCCCATCCCATCCCAGGGATCCCATCCCAGGGATCCCATCCCATCCCCGGGTCCCCATCCCAGGGATTCCATCCCATCCCATCCCATCCAATCCCATCCGATCCCAGAGATCCCATCCCAGGGATCCCATCCTATCGCAGGGATCCCATCCCATCCCATCCCATGCCTGGGATCCCATCCCAGGGATCTCATCCCAGGGATCCCATCCCATCCCCGGGTCCCCATCCCAGGGATTCCATCCCATCCCAACCCATCCCATCCCATCGATCCCATCCCATACCCGGGTCCCCATCCCAGGGATTCCATCCCATCCCAACCCATCCCATCCCATCGATCCCATCCGATCCCAGAGATCCCATCGCAGGGATCCCATCCCATCGCAGGGATCCCATCCCATCCCGTCCCATCCCATCCTACCCCATCCCATCCCATCCCATTCCATCCCATCCCAGGGATCCCATACCAGGTATCCCATCCCATCCCAGGGATCCCATTCCGTACCATCCCAGGGATCCCATTTCATCCCATCCCGTCCCATCGATCCCATCCCATCCCAACCCATTGTAGCCAATCCCATCCCACCCCATGCCATCCAATCCCATCCCATCCCATTCCATCCCACCCCATCCCATCCCATCCCATCCCATCCCATCCCATCCCATCCCATCCCATCCCAGCGATCTCATCCCAGGGATTCCATCCCACCCAAGGTATCCCATCCCAACCAGTCCCAACCCAGGGATCCCATCCCATTCCATCCCATCTCATCCCATCCCATCCCAGGGATCCCATCCCATCCCACGTATCCCATCCCATCCCATCTCATCCCGCGGATCCCATGCCATGGCATCCCATCCCATCCCATCCCATCCCATCCCATCCCATTGTAGCCCATCCCATCCCTTCCCACCCCATCCCATCACATCCCGTCCCATCACATCTCATCCCAGGGATCCCATCCCATCCCATCCCATCCCAGGGATCCCATCCCATCCCATCCCATGAATCCCATACCAGTGATCCCATCCCATCCCCGGGTCCCCATCCCAGGGATTCCATCCCATCCCAACCCATCCCATCCCATGGATACCATCCCATCCCAGAGATCCCATCCCAGGGATCCCATCCCATCCATGGGATCCCATCCCATCCCAACCCATCGCATCCCATCATACCCCATCCCATCCCATCCTATCCCATCCCATCCCATCCCATCCCATCCTAGTGATCCCATACCAGGCATCCCATCCCATCCCAGGGATCCTATTTCATCCCATCCCATCCCATCCCATCGATCCCATCCCGTCCCAACCCATCGTAGCCAATCCCATCCCATCCCTCCCCATCCCATCCAACCCCATCCCATCCCATCCCATCCCATCGCAGGGATCCCATCCCATCCCATCCCATCCCATCACATCCCATCCCAGCGATCTCATCCCAGGGATTCCATCCCATCCCAGGTATACCATCCCAACCAATCCTAACCCAGGGATCCCATCCCATTCAATCCCAGGGATCCCATCCCATCCCATCCCAACCCATTGTAGCCAATCCCATCCCATCCAACCCCATCCCATCCAATCCCATCCCATCCAATCCCATCCCATCCCATCCCGTCCCATCCCATCCCATCCCATCCCATCCCATCCCATCCCATCCCATCCCATGCCATCCCAGGTATCCCATCCCAGCCAATACCAAACCAGGGATCCCATCCCATCCCATCCAATCCCAGGGATCCCATCCATCCCATCCCATCCCATCTCACCCCATCCCATCCCAGGGATCCCATCCCATCCCACGGATCCCATCCCATCCCATCCCAGGCATCCCATCCGATCCCATGCCAGGGATCCCATCCCATCGCATCCCATCCCATCCCAGGGATCCCATCCCAGGGATCCCATCCCATCCCATCCCATCCCAGGGATCCCATCTCATCCCAGGGATCCAATCCCAGAGATCCTCTCCCATCCCATCCCATCCCAGGGATCCCATCCCATGGAACCCATCCCAATCCAGGGATCCCATCCCATCCCATCCCATCCCATCCCATCCCATCCCATCCCATCCCATCCCATCCCAGGGATACCATCCCAGGGATCCCATCCCCGGGATCCCATCCCATCCCCAGGATCCCATTCCAGGGATTCAATCCCATCCCAGGGATCCCAACCCATACGAGGGATCACAATCCAGGGATCCCACCCCTGGGACCCCATCTCATCCCATCCCAGGGATCCAATCGAATCCCATCTCATCCCAAGGATCCCATCCCATCGCAGGGATCCCATCCCATCCCATCCCATCCCATCCCATCCCATCCCATCCCATCCCAGGGATCCCATACCAGGTATCCCATCCCATCCCAGGGATCCCATTCCGTACCATCCCAAGGATCCCATTCCATCCCATTCCATCCCATCCCATCCATCCCATCCCATCACAACCCATTGTAGCCAATCCCATCCCATCCCACCCCACCCATTCCAATCCCATCCCATCCCATCTCATCCCATCCCATCCCATCCCATCCCATCCCATCCCATCCCATCCCAGGGACACCATCCCAGCTATACCATACCATCCCATCCCATCGCAGGGATCCCATCCCATCCCGTCCCGTCCCATCCCATCTGTCTTGGTTTAATTTTGACTTTCCCGGCCAATGCACCAAATTAATGTCTTGAGTTTGAGTTGCCAATTTGAATAAACTTATTTTTCTTGTTGTGAGACAGAACCAGGAGCAAAAGAGCAAGGCAGGCCTAAAACTTGAGAGAGTACAAAAGAAAATTTATTAACTACACAAACAAAAAGAGAGGAAAAAAAAAATTCAGAATAAGATTTTTTAGATCACTCCTTCCCTCCCTCTCCCAATCTTCATAACAAAACAAACATATAACAAATACTTCGGTCAGTGCCCAATTTAGTCTTTCTCAGTTCACTTCTGGAGAGAGAAGCCTCTTCTTGTTGAAGTTGTAGGGATTTTTCCCACAAGAAGGAAAAAAACAGTTCTCTTGTGGTTTTATCTTTCACGATTTGCATCCGCCCGGGAACCTGCAACCGTGACGCTCCTCCCACCTCTACAGCTGTCCCAAAGTTGTAGATGTGGGCCATGTCTGCTCCATGGGGTATTACTTTTAAGAATGAAATGTTCAACCGCAAAGATTCTCTCTGTCCTTTTTTCTCTGCTCAGGCTTTATCTTCAGAAAACCAAAATCCCCTTCTTTTCTCAGGACAGAAATTCTCAACACAGGTGCTCTTTAGTCAAATCATCTATTAAATGGAACATTTTCATCCCCCCATGTCTCTTTCCATGGTTTATAGGAATATTCAGTACATCAGTTCATTCCTACAATTTCACAAAAAGATTTTCAGCCATTTCAGCATCTTCTCATTCTCTTTCCATCTTAAAAACTTAGCTCTTACATCACTGACTTCAGAAATCTTCTTATTCCCTTTCATATTCAAAGGAAAGGCTGGAGGCTTTGCAAATCTTATCTGAACACTAAAGAGTTAAAGTTTAACACAACTACAAGAGTTGGGCCAGGCTCAGGCCGTGCTGGGGAGGGCGGCTGAGGTGTTAATCAGCCTTTCTGGGGCTGGGCAGCAGCCCCACACTGCTCATGGCCACCCGGGCAGGCCCGGCCCGTCCGGCAGCAGCAAGAGTCGGCCTCCCCCCACGCCAGAGCCGCAGGCCCGTGGAGGAGGAAGCTGTGAAGGTCTTATCACACAACTTTTTTCTCCCCCTGGCCATCGGGTCCCCCTCGTTGGCAAACGGGGCCCAAGCGGCCTCCCGAGCCTCCCCCCCGCCCCCCCCCCGCATGGGGGAGAGGGAAGCTCGGGTTGATGTTACCTGGTCAGCCGCCGGAAGACAAAGAGGGTCAGTTCCGGACCACCCCCCTCAAAATGTGTGCTCACGGAGCGAACCAACCCCCTCTAATTGGCTGTTGCAGGTATCCCAACCCCCACAGAGGAAACTCCCTTAGGAAGAATCTCCCCTGAGTCTCCTCTTCCTAAGTCAACCCATCACACCATCCCATCCCATCCCATCCCATCCCATCCCATCCCATCCCATCCCATTCCAGGCATCCCGTCCCATCCAAACCCATCCCATCCCATCCCATCCCATTGTAGCCCATCCCATCCCTTCCCACCCCATCCCATCCCAACCCGTCCCATCACATCCCATCCCAGATATCCCATCCCAGGGATCCCATCCCATCCCAGGGATACCATCCCATCCCATCCCAGGGATCCCATCCGATCCCATCCCATCCCATCCCATCCAATCCCATCCCATCCCATCCCATCCCATCCAATCCCATCCAATCCCATCCCATCCCATCCCATCCCATCCCATCCCATCCCATCCCATCCCATCCCATCCCATCCCAGGGATCCCATATCAGAGATCCCATCCAATCCCCGGGTCCCCATCCCAGGGATTCCATCCCATCCCAACCCATCCCATCCCATGGATACCATCCCATCCCAGAGATCCCATCCCAGGGATCCCATCCCATCCCAGGGATCCCATCCCAACCCATCCCATCCCATCCTACCCCATCCCATCCCCTCCAATCCCATCCTAGGGATCCCATACCAGGTATCCCATCCCATCCCAGGGATCCCATTCCGTACCATCCCAGGGATCCCATTTCATCCCATCCCGTCCCATCGATCCCATCCCATCCCAACCCATTGTAGCCAATCCCATCCCACCCCATGCCATCCAATCCCATCCCATCCCATTCCATCCCATCCCATCCCATCCCATTCCATCCCATCTCATCCCATCCCATCCCAGGGATCCCATCCCATCCCACGTATCCCATCCCATCCCATCTCATCCCGCGGATCCCATGCCATGGCATCCCATCCCATCCCATCCCATCCCATCCCATCCCATCCCATCCCATCCCATCCCATCCCATTGTAGCCCATCCCATCCCTTCCCACCCCATCCCATCACATCCCGTCCCATCACATCTCATCCCAGGGATCCCATCCCATCCCATCCCCGGGTCCCCATCCCAGGGATCCCATCCCATCCCAGGGATCCCATCCCAACCCATCCCATCCCATCCTACCCCATCCCATCCCATCCTATCCCATCCCATCCCCTCCAGTCCCATCCTAGTGATCCCATACCAGGCATCCCATCCCATCCCAGGGATCCTATTTCATCCCATTCCATCCCATCCCATCGATCCCATCCCGTCCCAACCCATCGTAGCCAATCCCATCCCATCCCTCCCCATCCCATCCAACCCCATCCCATCCCATCCCATCCCATCCCATCGCAGGGATCCCATCCCATCCCATCCCATCCCATCTCAACCCATCCCATCCCAGGGATCACATCCCATCCGACGGATCCCATCCCATCCCATCCCAGGCATCCCATCCGATCCCATCCAAGGGATCCCATCCCATCCCATCCCATCCCATCCCAGGGATCCCATCCCATCCCATCCCAACCCATCCCAGGGATCCCATCCCATGGAACCCATCCCAACCCAGGGATCCCATCCCATTCCAACCCATCCCATCCCATCCCATCCCAGGGATCCCATCCCAGAGATTCCATCCCATCCCAGGGATGCCATCCCAGGGATTCGATCCCAAACCAGGGATCCCATCCTATCCCAGGGATCCCTTCCCAGGGATTCCATCCCATCCCAGGGATCCCATCCCATCCCAGGGATCACATTCCAGGGATCCCATCCCAGGGATCCCATCCCATCCCAGGGATCCCACCCCATCCCATCCCATCCCATCCCAGGGATCCCATACCAGGGATCCGATCCCATCCCCGGGTCCCCATCCCAGGGATTCCATCCCATCCCAACCCATCCCAACCCATCCCATCCCATGGATACCATCCGATCCCTGAGATCCCATCCCAGGGATCCCATCCCATCCCAGGGATCCCATCCCATCCTACCCCATCCCATCCCATCCTATCCCATCGCATCCCATCTCATCCCATCCCATCCTAGGGATCCCATACCAGGTATCCCATCCCATCCCAGGGATCCCATTCCGTACCATCCCAGGGATCCCATTCCATCCCATCCCATCCCATCCCATCCCATCCCATCCCATGGATCCCATCCCATCCCAACCCATTGTAGCCAATCCCATCCCATCCCACCCCATCCCATCCAATCCCATCCCATCCCACCCCATCCCATCCCATCCCATCCCATCCCATTCCATCCCAGGGACACCATCCCAGGGATACCATACCATCCCAACCCATCCCATCCAATCCCATCCCATCCAATCCCAGGGATCCCATCCCATCCCATCTCACCCCATCCCATCCCAGGGATCACATCCCATCCCATGGATCCCATCCCATACCATCCCATCCCATCGCAGGGATCCCATCCCATCCCATCCCATCCCATCCCATCCCATCCCATCCCAGCGATCTCATCCCAGGGATTCCATCCCATCCCAGTGATCCCATCCCATCCCACCCATTCCCATCCCAGGAATCCCATCCCATCACATCCCACGGATCCCATAACATCCCAGGGATCCCATCCCATCCCATCCCATCCCATCCCAGGGATCCCATCCCAGGGATTCCATCCCATCCCAGGGATCCCATCCCATGTATCCCATCCCAGGGATACCATCCGATCCCATCCCAGCGCAGGGATCCCATCCCATCCCATCCCATCCCATCCCATCCCATCCCATCCCATCCCTGGGATCCCATTCCAGGGATCCCATTCCAGGGATCCCATCCCAGGGATCCCATCCCATCCCATCCCGTCCCGTCCCATCCCATCCCAGGGATCCCATCCCATCCCAACCCATCCCATCCCATCCCAGGGATCCCATCCCAGGGAGCCCATCCCATCCCCGGGATCCCATCCCAGGGATTCCATCCCATCCCAGGGATCCCATCCCATAAGAGGGACCACATTCCAGGGATCCCATCCCTGGGATCCCATCTCATCCCATCCCAGGGATCAAGTCCCATCCCATCAAATCCCAGGGTTCCCAACCCATCCCAACCCATGCCATCCCATCCAATCCCATCCCATCCCATTCCATTCCATCCCATCCCATCCCACCCCATCCCATCCCATCCCATCCCATCCCATCCCATCCCATCCCATCCCATCCCATCCCAGGGATCCCATCCCAGGGATCCCATCTGTTGGGGGTTGAATGCTTCGCTTTTCTTTCTGTGGAATTTCTCCCATTGTTATGCTAATTAATTGTGGCTACACCTTAAAACGACAGATAATGTTCTCTCGTAGGGGGGTGGCTGGAGGGGGAGCGGGGGGGGGAACCGGAAAAGGAAAGGTGGGATAGGGGGATCTGGAGCGGGGGACGATCTCTCGCTTGGCTCGTGGAGTGGGAAGACCACCTGGGCTCTGCTCTGGCATCTTCCCCTGTCATCCCAGCGCTGAGATCCACGCTCCCTGCCTTTGGACATCGCTCCGCGGCTCTCCCAGCTCACCCTACTACCTCCGGACACTCTGCTGAGCACCACGACCGACACCGTGAGGGGGGAGTAACTTTCCCCATCCTCTCTCTCCCCTGGGCCGCGGCCGCCATCACCCAGCCCTCTTCAACTGCGCGGGACCTGCCCTGTCCCCACAGCACCGGTAACAGCACAGGGAGACGGCCTGCGGCCAGAAGGGACTGGAGCGGAGCTAGACTGTTTCTGTTGCCAATTTTTATAGCTGTTGTTGTTTTTTCTGCTTTGTTAAATACCAGTAAAGAACTGTTATTCTCATCCCCATATCTCCTGCCTGAAGGTGTCTGAATTGGACCTAAAATAATTAAAAGGGAGGGGGATTGCACTCTGCATCGCAGAAAAAGGGGCTCCTGCCTTTCCTTAGACCATACCTGTCTTTCAAACCGAGACAGATTTTGGCGCCCGGAACGTGGGGCATTGCCTGAGGGCATTGAGAGAGGGGTAGAAAAGGGGATAACAGTTCTTAAATTACCCAAGCTTGTGGTAGGTTTCACCATGCTGTCCAGCTTACCCTGGATTGGCCTCCATGTGGTCACTGCTATATCTCTCCCATTTGCAAGCCCTTTTTTAAACATGAGTTTCATAACCAAAGTTACTGTGGCTATTATCCAGTTTATTATGTGGGTTGATCAGTTGAGAAATTCATGGATTTTTAATTTTCTCTGGAAGATGGCCACATGGATTCAGAGCTATCACACTCTAAGTGTGTGTTTCTGGGGCTACTTCAATAATGGTACTTACTGTGAGGAAGTGGCAGCAGGTGAAATTTTTTCTCAACCCATCACAGGGTTTTTGAAGTTCACCCCACCAGTCTTCAAGGGGTTCCAATCCACTTTAAATGCTAATGACATTATATTGTGGCTAGTGTTGCTTATATCCCTGTTAAACCTGTTCTATCTAACATTCAGAGATAAGGGGAGATTGACTTGGATAACAACCCTGATACCTACCCGAGGAAATAGTGATGTTACCCCAGAGCCTGATCCTATCCCAGAGACTAGGGATATTACCCCAGAGTTTGACCCTGCTCCACAGCCCACCTCGGAAAGGAACCACCCAGAATGGGTGGGGGTGCTAGCAAAGGAGATACGTGAGATGGGCCAGATGCTGAAGGAGTACCTCTCCCCAGCTGGTGAGAAACCCTCCCCCTGCCTTAAAGAGGGAGACTCTGGTGGTGCAGCAGTGGGACCCACAGATGTTACATCTGTCCAGGTTCCAGCTGAACTGCAAGGGCACTCACAGCCAGCAGCAGTTGCCCCTGTGGAAACTAGGAAGTCTAAGATGAAAACAAGGCACCTAGATAATAAGGGTCAGGAAGGGGGCCCCTCACAACCAGCAGGGGAGCCAGAAGTTGAGATCATCACCGAGTCCCTGTCATACGAGAGTCTCCGTAACCTGCGAAAAGACATTGTACGGCGGGGCCGTGAGGCTTTTACAACCTGGTTACTGCGGGTCTGGGACCTTATGGGTACAGGTGTGCAACTGGATGGTACTGAGGCAAGGAATTTGGGAGCCTTGACCCAGGACTCAGGTGTGGACCAGGTATTTGTAAGGGAGACAGGTCTCCTTTTCCTCTGGGAGCGACTTTTAATGAGTGTGAGAGAGAGATTTGTCCACAGGGAAAGAATGCAGGAGTACCACCAGAGAACACGTTGGAATACCCTTGAGGAAGGGATCCAAAAGCTGAGAGAAGTGGCAGTACTGGAGGTGCTCTTTGGGAGGGATGGACAGCATGACAATGACCCTGACAAGGTCAGGTGCACAGGGCAGATGTTGTGGAATCTGGCAAACCTGGGCCCATCTCAATATACCCCCTTTATTGCAATGATTGATGCTGATACCAACCAAGTGACAGTGGGTTCTGTTGCCAACAGGCTCAGGAATTATCAGAGTATGATGGCTGGCCCAGTGCAGGCTCATGTCTCTGCTGTGGCTAAGGACCTCAGAGAGGAGTTTAAGGAGGAGATGAAGGAGATAAGGGAAGAGGTGAGGAAGATCAGTGCAGCACCAGTGAGAGTCATGGACCCCAAAAGTAGAGCCCAACGCCCCCCAGCTAGGGAGAGAGGGTACACCCCACGTGCTGACCTGTGGTTTTTTCTACGTGACCACGGGGAAGACATGAGAAGGTGGGATGGGAAACCCACTTCCGTCCTGGCAGCACGGGTGCGCCAAATCAGGGAGGGGAACACCAACAGAGGGAACTCCACTAAAGTGAGGGTAGCCTCAGCCTCCCATGGAGGTGCAGAGTATTACAGAAGGGAGGATGATCTGTCAGATCCCCTTGAAGGAACCTCCAGTATGTATGCCCAGGAGAGAAATAATAACCAGGGCTAGAGGGGCCCTGCCTCTAGCCAGGGAGAGGCACGGGAAAACCGGATCTTTTGGACGGTGTGGATCCGATGGCCTGGCACATCAGAGCCACAGGAACACAGAGCATTGGTTGACACTGGTTCACAATGTACATTAATACCATCGGGACATGTCGGAAAGGAACCTGTTTCAATTGCTGGGGTTACAGGGGGATCTCAGGAATTGACTCTGCTGGAGGCTGAGGTGAGCCTGACTGGGAAAGAGTGGCAGAAACATCCAATTGTGACTGGCCCAGAGGCACCATGTATCCTAGGCATAGACTTCCTCAGGAATGGCTATTACAAAGACCCAAAGGGACTCAGGTGGGCTTTTGGAATAGCTGCTGTGGCAGCAGAGGGCATTAAGCAGTTGAACACCCTGCCTGGGCTATCAGAAAACCCATCTGCAGTGGGACTCCTCAGGGTGAAAGAGCAACAGGTGCCAATTGCTACCTCAACAGTGCACCGCCGGCAGTACCGGACGAATCGAGATGCCGTGATCCCCATACACAAGATGATCCGTGAGCTGGAGAGCCAAGGGGTGGTCAGCAAAACCCACTCACCCTTCAACAGCCCCATCTGGCCTGTGCGTAAATCGGAAGGAGAATGGAGATTGACAGTGGACTATCGTGCACTGAATGAGGTGACTCCACCGCTGAGCGCTGCCGTGCCGGACATGCTGGAACTGCAGTACGAGCTGGAGTCCAAGGCAGCAAAGTGGTACGCCACCATTGACATCGCCAATGCATTCTTCTCCATTCCTCTGGCAGCAGAGTGCAGGCCTCAGTTCGCTTTCACCTGGAGGGGTGTGCAATACATGTGGAACCGACTGCCCCAGGGGTGGAAACACAGCCCCACCATCTGTCATGGGCTGATCCAGGCTACACTGGAGAAGGGTGGAGCTCCAGAACATCTGCAGTACATTGATGACATCATTGTGTGGGGGGATACGGCAATGGAAGTATTTCAGAAAGGAGAAAAGATCATTGAGATTCTGCTGGGAGCCGGCTTCGCCATTAAAAAGAGCAAAGTCAAATGGCCTGCCCAAGAGATCCAGTTCCTGGGAGTAAAGTGGCAAGATGGACGGCGCCAGATCCCCAGTGAGGTCATCAATAAGATCACTGCAATGTCTCCACCAACCAGCAAGAAGGAAACACAAGCCTTCCTAGGTGCCATAGGCTTTTGGAGAATGCACATTCCTGAGTACAGCCAGATTGTGAGCCCTCTTTACCTGGTCACCCGCAAGAAGAACGATTTCCACTGGGGCCCTGAGCAGCAGCAAGCCTTTGCCCAGATCAAGCAGGAGATTGCTCATGCTGTAGCCCTTGGCCCAGTCAGGACGGGACCAGATGTGAAGAACGTGCTCTACTCTGCAGCCGGGAACCATGGTCTGTCCTGGAGCCTTTGGCAGAAGGTGCCTGGTGAGACGCGAGGCCGACCACTGGGGTTCTGGAGCCGAAGCTACAGAGGGTCCGAGGCCAACTACACTCCGACAGAGAGGGAGATCTTGGCCGCCTATGAAGGGGTCCAAGCAGCCTCAGAGGTGGTTGGCACAGAAACACAACTCCTCCTGGCACCCCGACTGCCAGTGCTGAGCTGGATGTTTAAAGGAAAGGTTCCCTCAACCCACCATGCCACTGACGCCACATGGAGTAAATGGATTGCCCTCATCACACAACGTGCCCGTATTGGAAACCCGAATCGCCCTGGGATTTTGGAGATTATTACCAACTGGCCGGAAGGGGAAGACTTTGGCCTTGCCGACGAAGAGGAACAGGAACAGGTGACCCGGGCCGAAGAAGCCCCACCGTATAACCAACTGCCAGCAGATGAAACATGCTATGCTCTTTTCACTGATGGTTCCTGCCGCATCGTGGGGATGAACCGGAAGTGGAAAGCAGCCGTATGGAGCCCCACACGACAGGTTGCACAAGCTACCGAAGGAGAAGGTGGATCGAGTCAACTTGCTGAACTCAAAGCTGTTCAGCTGGCCTTAGACATTGCTGAAAGAGAGAAGTGGCCAAAGCTTTACCTTTATACCGATTCATGGATGGTAGCCAATGCTCTGTGGGGATGGTTGGAGAGATGGAAAGAGGCTAACTGGCAGCGTAGAGGAAAACCAATTTGGGCTGCTGAAGAGTGGAAAGATATCGCTACCCGGTTAGAGAAATTACCTGTGAAGGTTCGCCATGTAGATGCCCATGTTCCCAGAAGTAGGGCTAATGAAGAGCAGAAAAACAATCAGCAGGTAGATCAGGCTGCAAAGATAGGGGTGTCGAAGATAGACCTTGATTGGGAACACAAGGGAGAGTTGTTCCTGGCTCAATGGGCCCATGATGCCTCAGGTCATCAGGGCAGAGATGCCACATATAAGTGGGCACGAGACCGAGGGGTGGATCTAACCATGGACAGTATTTCTCAAGTTATCCATGACTGTGAGACGTGTGCTGCCATCAAGCAAGCCAAGCGGGTGAAGCCCCTCTGGTATGGGGGGCGGTGGTCCAAGTACAAGTATGGAGAGGCCTGGCAGATTGACTACATCACACTGCCTCAAACCCGCCAGGGCAAGCGCTATGTACTGACCATGGTGGAAGCCACCACTGGATGGTTGGAGACCTACCCTGTGTCTCACGCTACAGCCCGTAACACCATCCTGGGCCTGGAAAAGCAGGTCCTTTGGAGGCATGGCACCCCTGAGAGGATTGAGTCAGACAATGGGACTCATTTCAAGAATAGCCTTATCAACACTTGGGCTAGGGAACATGGCATTGAGTGGGTGTACCATATCCCCTACCATGCACCAGCTGCAGGGAAGGTGGAAAGGTACAATGGACTGTTAAAAACCACCTTGAGAGCATTGGGTGGGGGATCATTCAAAAACTGGGAGCAGCATTTAGCAAAGGCCACTTGGTTAGTTAACACCCGGGGTTCCACCAACCGAGCGGGCCCCGCCCAGTCTGAGTCCCTGAATAAAGTAGATGGAGACAAAGTCCCAGTGGCACATATCAGAGGTTTGTTAGGGAAGGCAGTTTGGATCAATTCTGCCCCGAGTACAGACAAACCCATTCGTGGGATTGTCTTTGCTCAAGGACCAGGTTGTACATGGTGGGTAATGCAGAGAGATGGAACAACACGATGTGTGCCTCAGGGAGATCTGATTGTGGGGTGAGGCAGCATGAGACAGAAGGAAATATGTAAGTGTCAAAGGTCTGAGCAAGTGAGATGGAAGAAAAAGTGTCCGAATAAGTGAAAGATGGAAATTTCTACTTGCTGAAGTTTTTACATGCTGTTTAGTATGTTCACGATATGGAGATAAGGGGTGGAATGTCCTAGGGTGATGTTATGGTGTTTCTATCTCCAATCGTGTGTCCTGATTATGTTTGGTATTATGTCCTGTGCTTCCAGGACTGAGTCTGAGAGTGAAGCTTTGTTTTGTCTTGTTATCAGCCGGCTCACCTCCCCCATGGTCTATGTTTAGGAGAGGTTTTAGCTCGGCTTGCTTGCTTGCTTGCTTGCTTGCTTGCTTGCCTGCTTGCTTGCCTGCTTGCTCGCTTCTGCCTTTTTCTTTCCTTCGCTTTGCCCTTGCTTTCTGCTTATTAGTTAGTTCAGCTAGGCAGTCCAACTTTTTCCCTGGACTGTTTTCTCTTCCACCCCGTCCCCTCCCTCTCCTGGATACCATCTGAACGGACGGGGACCTGGGAACCCCCAGAAACACCGGGAGGCTACACTTTGTCACCTGCAGCAGTCATCCCCAGCGCCAGAGACTGATAACTGAGCGACCACTCGCCAGAGAGACTGAGTTTGTCATCCCTTCAGAACGGTGAAAGAGTTTTTTTGTCAGCTGGTGTTGTCTTTTTTCCCTGTGCTGGGGAGTGTCTTGCTTGTTAAATAAACAGGTTTTTTCTCCCACTCTTCTCCGAGGAAATTCTTCCCGAACCCGGTGGGGTGGGGGGGGAGGAGTCGTGGGGTTTGCTGTCTGGGGGCTCCTTCTGGAGGTTTTCCCCCAAATTTGCCCAAAACCAGGACACCATCCCATCCCATCCCATCGCAGGGATCCCCTCCCATCCCAGGGATCCCATCCCATCCCATCCCATCCCATCCCATCCCATCCCATCAATCCCAGGGATCCCATCCCAGGTATCCCATTCCAGGGATCCCATCCCATCCCAGGGATCCCATCCCATCCCAACCCATCCCATCCCATCCCAGGGATCCCATCCCAGGGAGCCCATCCCATCCCCGGGATCCCATCCCAGGGATTCCATCCCATCCCAGGGATCCCATCCCATACGAGGGATCACATTCCAGGGATCCCATCCCTGGGATCCCATCTCATCCCATCCCAGGGATCAAGTCCCATCCCATCCCAGGGTTCCCAACCGATCCCAACCCATGCCATCCCATCCAATCCCATCCCATCCCATTCCATTCCATCCCATCCCATCCCATCCCATCCCACCCCATCCCATCCCATCCCATCCCATCCCATCCCAGGGATCCCATACCAGGGTTCCCATCTCATCCCAGGGATCCAATCCCAGCGATCCTATCCCATCCCATCCCATCCCATCCCATCCCATCCCATCCCATCCCATCCCATCCCATCCCATCCCATCCCATCCCATCCTATACCATCCCCTCCCATCCCAACCCATCCCATCCCATCCCATCCCATCCCATCCCATCCCATCCCACTGTAGCCCATCCCATCCCTTCCCACCCCATCCCATCCCGTCCCATCACATCCCATCCCAGATATCCCATCCCAGGGATCCCATCCCATCCCATCACATCCCAGGGAGCCCATCCCATCCCAGGGATCCCATCCCATCCCATCCAATGCCATCCCATCCCATCCCATCCCAGGGATCCCATCCCAGGGATCCCATCCCATCCCCGGGTCCCCATCCCAGGGATTCCATCCCATCCCATCCCATCCCATCCCATCGATCCCATCCGATCCCAGAGATCCCATCCCAGGGATCCCATCCTATCGCAGGGATCCCATCCCATCCCATCCCATGCCTGGGATCCCATCCCAGGGATCTCATCCCAGGGATCCCATCCCATCCCCGGGTCCCCATCCCAGGGATTCCATCCCATCCCAACCCATCCCATCCCATCGATCCCATCCCATACCCGGGTCCCCATCCCAGGGATTCCATCCCATCCCAACCCATCCCATCCCATCGATCCCATCCGATCCCAGAGATCCCATCGCAGGGATCCCATCCCATCGCAGGGATCCCATCCCATCCCGTCCCATCCCATCCTACACCATCCCATCCCATCCCATCTCATTCCATCCCATCCCAGGGATCCCATACCAGGTATCCCATCCCATCCCAGGCGTCCCATTCCGTACCATCCCAGGGATCCCATTCCATCCCATCCCATCCCATCGATCCCATCCCATCCCAACCCATTGTAGCCAATCCCATCCCATCCCACCCCATCCCATCCCACCCCATCCCATCCCATCCCAGGGACAACATACCAGGGATCCCATCCCATCCCATCCCATCCCAGGGATCACATCACATCCCATCCCATCCCAGGGATCCCATCCCATCCCATCCCCGGGACCCCATCCCAGGGATTCCATCCCATTCCAACCCATCCCACCCCATCCCATCCCATACCATCCAATTCCATCCCATCCCAGGGATCCCATCCCATCCCGTCACATCCCATCCCATCCCATCCCATCCCATCCCATTCCATCCCATCCCATCCCATCCCATCTCATACCAGATATCCCATCCCAGGGATCCCATCCCATCCCAGGGATTCCATTCCATCCCATCCCATCCCAGGCATCCCATCCCATTCCAACCCATCCCATCCCACCCCATCCCATTCCATCCCATCCCATCCCATCCCATCCCATCCCATCCCATCCCATCCCATCCCATCCCAGGGATCCCATCCCAGGGATCTCATCCCATCCCATCCTATCCCATCCCATCCCATCCCATCCCATCCCATCCCATCCCATCCCATCCCATCTCATCCCATGTATCCCATCCCATCCCAGGGATGCTATCCCAGGGATCCCATCCAATCCCAGGGGTCTCATCCCATCCCATCCCATCCCATCCCATCCCGGAGATCCCATCCCAGGGATCCCATCCCATCCCAGGGATCCCATCATATCCCATTCCTGGGATCCCATCCCATCCCATTCCATCCCATCCCATCCCATCCCATCCCATCCCATCCCATCCCATCCCATCCCATCCCATCCCATCCCATCCCATCCCATTCTAGGGATCCCATACCAGGTATCCCATCGCATCCCAGAGATCCCATTCCGTACCATCCCAGGGATCCCATTCCATCCCATCCCATCCCATCCCATCCCATCCCATCCCATCCCATCCCATCCCATCGCAGGGATCCCATCCCATCCCATCACATCCCATCCCAGCGATCTCATCCCAGGGATTCCATCCCATCCCAGGTATCCCATCCCAACCAATCCCAACCCAGGGATCCCATCCCATCCAATCTCAGGGATCCCATCCCATCCCATCCCATCCCATCCCATCCCATCTCACCCCATCCCATCCCAGGGATCCCATCCCATCCCACGGATCCCATCCCATCCCATCCCAGGTATCCCATCCCATCCCCTCCGCTCCCATCCCATAGATCCCATCCCATCCCAAGCCATTCTAGCCCATCCCATCCCATCCGATCCCATCCCATGCAAACACATCCGATCCCATCCCATGTATCCCATCCCAGGGATACCATCCGATCCCATCCCATCCCATCCCATCCCATCCCAGCGATCTCATCCCAGGTATTCCATCCCATCCCAGGGATCCCATCCCAACAAATCCCATCACAGGGATCCCATCCCATCCCATCCCAGTGATCCCATCCCATCCAATCCCATCCCATCCCATGCATTCCCATCCCAGGAATCCCATCCCATCCCATCCCAGGGATCCCATCCCATCCCATCCCTTCCCTTCCCATTCCATTCCATTCCATCCCATCCCATCCCATCCCAACCCATCCCAGGGATCCCATCACAGGGATCCCATCCCAGGGATCCCATCCCATCCGATTCCATCCCCGGGATCCCATCCCAGGGATTCCATCCCATCCCAGGGATCCCATCCCATGCGAGGGATCACATTCCAGGGATCTCATTGCTAGGATCCCATCTCATCCCATCCCAGGGATCCAATCCCATCCCATCTCATCTCAGGGATCCCAGAAGATCCCATCCAACGGTTCCCACCCTATCCCAACCCATCCCATGCCATGGATCCCATCCCGGGGATCCCATCCCAGGGATCCCATCCCATCCCAGGGATGCCATCCCATCCCATCCCATCCCATCCCAGGGATCCCATCCCATTCCATTCCGTCCCATCCCAGGGATCCCATCCCATCCCATCGCATCCCATCCCATCCTATCCCATCCCTTCCCATCCCATCCCATCCCATCCCATCCCATCCCATCCCATCCCATCCCATTCCCATCCCATCCCAGGGATCCCATCCCATCCCAGGGATCCCATCCCATTCCATCCCATCCCATCTCATGCCAGGGATCACATCCCATCCCAGGGATCCCATGTCAGAGATCCCATCCCATCACATGGATGCCATCCCAGGGATTCTATCCCAACGCAGGAATCCCATACTATCCCAGGGATCCCATTCCAGGGATCCCATCCCATCCCATCCCAGGAATCCCATCCCATCCCATTCCAGGGATCCCATCCCATTCCAGGGATCCCATCCGATCCAATCCCAGTGTTCCCATCCCATCCCAACCAATCCCATTCCATCCCATCCCATCCCATCCGATCCCATCCCATACCATCCCAGGGACCCCATCCCATCCCAGGGATCCCATCCCATCCCAGGGATCCCATCCCATCCCAACCCATCCCATCCCATCCCATTCCATCCCCGGGATCCCATCCCAGGGATTCCATCCCATCCCAGGGATCCCATCCCATACGAGGGATCACATTCCAGGGATCCCATTGCTAGGATCCCATCTCATCCCATCCCAGGGATCCAATCCCATCACATCTCATCCCAGGGGTCCCATAAGATCCCATCCAACGGTTCCCAACCCATCCCAACCCATCCCATCCCATGGATCCCATAGCAGGGCTCCCATCCCAGGGCTCCCATCCCAGGGATCCCATCCCATCGCATCCCATCCCATCCCATCCTATCCCATCCCATCCCATCCCATCCCATCCCATCCCATCCCATCCCATCTCACCCCATCCCATCCCAGGGATCCCATCCCTTCCCACGGATCCCATCCCATCCCATCCCAGGTATCCCATCCCATCCCCTCCGCTCCCATCCCATAGATCCCATCCCATCCCAACCCCTTCTAGCCCATCCCATCCCATCCGATCCCATCCCATGCAAACACATCCGATCCCATCCCATGTATCCCATCCCAGGGATACCATCCGATCCCATCCCATCCCATCCCATCCCATCCCATCCCAGCGATCTCATCCCAGGTATTCCATCCCATCCCAGGGATCCCATCCCAAGAAATCCCATCACAGGGATCCCATCCCATCACAGGGATCCCATCCCATCCCATCCCATCCCATCCCATCCCATCCCATCCCATCCCATCCCATCCCAGTGATCCCATCCCATCCAATCCCATCCCATCCCATGCATTCCCATCCCAGGAATCCCATCCCATCCCAGGGATCCCATCCCATCCCATCCCATCCCATCCTATCCCTTCCCATCCCATCCCATCCCATCCCAACCCATCCCAGGGATCCCATCCCAGGGATCCCATCCCAGGGATCCCATCCCATCCGATTCCATCCCCGGGATCCCATCCCAGGGATTCCATCCCATCCCAGGGATCCCATCCCATACGAGGGATCACATTCCAGGGATCCCATTGCTAGGATCCCATCTCATCCCATCCCAGGGATCCAATCCCATCACATCTCATCTCAGGGATCCCAGAAGATCCCATCCAACGGTTCCCAACCCATCCCAACCCATCCCATCCCATGAATCCCATCCCAGGGATCCCATCCCAGGGATGCCATCCCATCCCAGGGATGCCATCCCATCCCATCCCATCCCATCCCATCCCATCCCATCCCATCCCAGGGATCCCATCCCAGGGATCCCATCCCAGGGATCCCATCCCATCCCCGGGATCCCATTCCAGGGATTCAATCCCATCCCAGGGATCCCAACCCATACGAGGGATCACAATCCAGGGATCCCATCCCTGGGACCCCATCTCATCCCATCCCAGGGATCCAATCGAATCCCATCTCATCCCAAGGATCCCATCCCATCGCAGGGATCCCATCCCATCCCATCCCATCCCATCCCATCCCATCCCATCCCATCCCATCCCATCCCATCCCAGGGATCCCATACCAGGTATCCCATCCCATCCCAGGGATCCCAGTCCGTACCATCCCAAGGATCCCATTCCATCCCATTCCATCCCATCCCATCCATCCCATCCCATCACAACCCATTGGAGCCAATCCCATCCCATCCCACCCCACCCATTCCAATCCCATCCCATCCCATCCCATCTCATCCCATCCCATCCCATCCCATCCCATCCCATCCCATCCCATCCCATCCCATCCCATCCCATCCCATCCCAGGGACACCATCCCAGCTATACCATACCATCCCATCCCATCGCAGGGATCCCATCCCATCCCATCCCGTCCCATCCCATCCCATCCCATCCCATACCATCCCATCCCATCCCATCCCATTCCAGGGATCCCGTCCCATCCAAACCCATCCCATCCCATCCCATCCCATCCCATCCCATCCCATCCCATCCCATCCCATCCCACTGTAGCCCATCCCATCCCTTCCCACCCCATCCCATCCCATCCCGTCCCATCACATCCCATCCCAGATATCCCATCCCAGGGATCCCATCCCATCCCAGGGATACCATCCCATCCCATCCCAGGGATCCCATCCGATCCCATCCCATCCCATCCCATCCAATCCCATCCCATCCCATCCCATCCCATCCCATCCCATCCCATCCCATCCCATCCCAGGGATCCCATACCAGAGATCCCATCCAATCCCCGGGTCCCCATCCCAGGGATTCCATCCCATCCCAACCCATCCCATCCCATGGATACCATCCCATCCCAGGGATCCCATCCCAACCCATCCCATCCCATCCTACCCCATCCCATCCCATCCTATCCCATCCCATCCCCTCCAATCCCATCCTAGGGATCCCATACCAGGTATCCCATCCCATCCCAGGGATCCCATTCCGTACCATCCCAGGGATCCCATTTCATCCCATCCCGTCCCATCGATCCCATCCCATCCCAACCCATTGTAGCCAATCCCATCCCACCCCATGCCATCCAATCCCATCCCATCCCATTCCATCCCACCCCATCCCATCCCATCCCATCCCATCCCATCCCATCCCATCCCAGCGATCTCATCCCAGGGATTCCATCCCACCCAAGGTATCCCATCCCAACCAGTCCCAACCCAGGGATCCCATCCCGTTCAATCCCATCTCATCCCATCCCATCCCAGGGATCCCATCCCATCCCACGTATCCCATGCCATCCCATCTCATCCCGCGGATCCCATGCCATGGCATCCCATCCCATCCCATCCCATCCCATCCCATCCCATCCCATCCCATCCCATCCCATCCCATCCCATCCCATCCCATCCCATCCCATTGTAGCCCATCCCATCCCTTCCCACCCCATCCCATCACATCCCGTCCCATCACATCTCATCCCAGGGATCCCATCCCATCCCATCCCAGGGATCCCATCCCATCCCATCCCATCCCAGGCATCCCATACCAGTGATCCCATCCCATCCCCGGGTCCCCATCCCTGGGATTCCATCCCATCCCAACCCATCCCATCCCATGGATACCATCCCATCCCAGAGATCCCATCCCAGGGATCCCATCCCATCCATGGGATCCCATCCCATACCAACCCATCGCATCCCATCATACCCCATCCCATCCCATCCTATCCCATCCCATCCCATCCCATCCCATCCCATCCCATCCCATCCCATCCCATCCCATCCCATCCCATCCCATCCCATCCCATCCCATCCTAGTGATCCCATACCAGGCATCCCATCCCATCCCATCCCAGGGATCCTATTTCATCCCATCCCATCCCATCCCATCCCATCGATCCCATCCCGTCCCAACCCATCGTAGCCAATCCCATCCCATCCCTCCCCATCCCATCCAACCCCATCCCATCCCATCCCATCCCATCCCATCGCAGGGATCCCATCCCATCCCATCCCATCCCGTCACATCCCATCCCAGCGATCTCATCCCAGGGATTCCATCCCATCCCAGGTATACCATCCCAACCAATCCTAACCCAGGGATCCCATCCCATTCAATCCCAGGGATCCCATCCCATCCCATCCCATCCCAACCCATTGTAGCCAATCCCATCCCATCCCACCCCATCCCATCCAAACCCATCCCATCCCATCCCATCCCATCCCATCCCATCCCATCCAATCCCATCCCATCCCATCCCGTCCCATCCCATCCCATCCCATCCCATCCCATCCCATCCCATCCCATCCCATCCCATCCCAGGGATACCATCCCAGGGATCCCATCCCAGGGATCCCATCCCATCCCCGGGATCCCATTCCAGGGATTCAATCCCATCCCAGGGATCCCAACCCATACGAGGGATCACAATCCAGGGATCCCATCCCTGGGACCCCATCTCATCCCATCCCAGGGATCCAATCGAATCCCATCTCATCCCAAGGATCCCATCCCATCGCAGGGATCCCATCCCATCCCATCCCATCCCATCCCATCCCATCCCATCCCATCCCATCCCAGGGATCCCATACCAGGTATCCCATCCCATCCCAGGGATCCCATTCCGTACCATCCCAAGGATCCCATTCCATCCCATTCCATCCCATCCCATCCATCCCATCCCATCACAACCCATTGTAGCCAATCCCATCCCATCCCACCCCACCCATTCCAATCCCATCCCATCCCATCCCATCTCATCCCATCCCATCCCATCCCATCCCATCCCATCCCAGGGACACCATCCCAGCTATACCATACCATCCCATCCCATCGCAGGGATCCCATCCCATCCCATCCCGTCCCATCCCATCCCATCCCATCCCATCCCATCCCGTCCCATCCAAACCCATCCCATCCCATCCCATCCCATTGTAGCCCATCCCATCCCTTCCCACCCCATCCCATCCCGTCCCATCACATCCCATCCCAGATATCCCATCCCAGGGATCCCATCCCATCCCAGGGATACCATCCCATCCCATCCCAGGGATCCCATCCGATCCCATCCCATCCCATCCAATCCCATCCCATCCCATCCCATCCCATCCCATCCCATCCCTTCCCATCCCATCCCATCCCTTCCCATCCCAGGGATCCCATATCAGAGATCCCATCCAATCCCCGGGTCCCCATCGAGGGATTCCATCCCATCCCAACCCATCCCATACCATGGATACCATCCCATCCCAGAGATCCCATCCCAGGGATCCCATCCCATCCCAGGGATCCCATCCCAACCCATCCCATCCTACCCCATCCCATCCCATCCTATCCCATCCCATCCCATCCCCTCCAATCCCATCCTAGGGATCCCATACCAGGTATCCCATCCCATCCCAGGGATCCCATTCCGTACCATCCCAGGGATCCCATTTCATCCCATCCCGTCCCATCGATCCCATCCCATCCCAACCCATTGTAGCCAATCCCATCCCACCCCATGCCATCCAATCCCATCCCATCCCATCCCATTCCATCCCACCCCATCCCATCCCATCCCATCCCATCCCATCCCATCCCATCCCATCCCATCCCATCCCAGCGATCTCATCCCAGGGATTCCATCCCACCCAAGGTATCCCATCCCAACCAGTCCCAACCCAGGGATCCCATCCCATTCCATCCCATCTCATCCCATCCCATCCCAGGGATCCCATCCCATCCCACGTATCCCATCCCATCCCATCTCATCCCGCGGATCCCATGCCATGGCATCCCATCCCATCCCATCCCATCCCATCCCATCCCATCCCATTGTAGCCCATCCCATCCCTTCCCACCCCATCCCATCACATCCCGTCCCATCACATCTCATCCCAGGGATCCCATCCCATCCCATCCCCGGGTCCCCATCCCAGGGATTCCATCCCATCCCAACCCATCCCATCCCATGGATACCATCCCATCCCAGAGATCCCATCCCAGGGATCCCATCCCATCCATGGGATCCCATCCCATCCCAACCCATCGCATCCCATCATACCCCATCCCATCCCGTCCTATCCCATCCCATCCCATCCCATCCCATCCCATCCCATCCTAGTGATCCCATCCTAGTGATCCCATACCAGGCATCCCATCCCATCCCAGGGATCCTATTTCATCCCATCCCATCCCATCCCATCGATCCCATCCCGTCCCAACCCATCGTAGCCAATGCCATCCCATCCCTCCCCATCCCATCCAACCCCATCCCATCCCATCCCATCCCATCGCAGGGATCCCATCCCATCCCATCCCATCCCATCCCATCCCATCCCATCCCATCCCATCCCATCCCATCCCATCCCATCTCATCCCATGTATCCCATCCCATCCCAGGGATGCTATCCCAGGGATCCCATCCAATCCCAGGGGTCTCATCCCATCCCATCCCATCCCATCCCATCCCGGAGATCCCATCCCAGGGATCCCATCCCATCCCAGGGATCCCATCATATCCCATTCCTGGGATCCCATCCCATCCCATTCCATCCCATCCCATCCCATCCCATCCCATCCCATCCCATCCCATCCCATCCCATCCCATCCCATCCCATTCTAGGGATCCCATACCAGGTATCCCATCGCATCCCAGAGATCCCATTCCGTACCATCCCAGGGATCCCATTCCATCCCATCCCATCCCATCCCATCCCATCCCATCCCATCCCATCCCATCCCATCGCAGGGATCCCATCCCATCCCATCACATCCCATCCCAGCGATCTCATCCCAGGGATTCCATCCCATCCCAGGTATCCCATCCCAACCAATCCCAACCCAGGGATCCCATCCCATCCAATCTCAGGGATCCCATCCCATCCCATCCCATCCCATCCCATCCCATCTCACCCCATCCCATCCCAGGGATCCCATCCCATCCCACGGATCCCATCCCATCCCATCCCAGGTATCCCATCCCATCCCCTCCGCTCCCATCCCATAGATCCCATCCCATCCCAAGCCATTCTAGCCCATCCCATCCCATCCGATCCCATCCCATGCAAACACATCCGATCCCATCCCATGTATCCCATCCCAGGGATACCATCCGATCCCATCCCATCCCATCCCATCCCATCCCAGCGATCTCATCCCAGGTATTCCATCCCATCCCAGGGATCCCATCCCAACAAATCCCATCACAGGGATCCCATCCCATCCCATCCCAGTGATCCCATCCCATCCAATCCCATCCCATCCCATGCATTCCCATCCCAGGAATCCCATCCCATCCCATCCCAGGGATCCCATCCCATCCCATCCCTTCCCTTCCCATTCCATTCCATTCCATCCCATCCCATCCCATCCCAACCCATCCCAGGGATCCCATCACAGGGATCCCATCCCAGGGATCCCATCCCATCCGATTCCATCCCCGGGATCCCATCCCAGGGATTCCATCCCATCCCAGGGATCCCATCCCATGCGAGGGATCACATTCCAGGGATCTCATTGCTAGGATCCCATCTCATCCCATCCCAGGGATCCAATCCCATCCCATCTCATCTCAGGGATCCCAGAAGATCCCATCCAACGGTTCCCACCCTATCCCAACCCATCCCATGCCATGGATCCCATCCCGGGGATCCCATCCCAGGGATCCCATCCCATCCCAGGGATGCCATCCCATCCCATCCCATCCCATCCCAGGGATCCCATCCCATTCCATTCCGTCCCATCCCAGGGATCCCATCCCATCCCATCGCATCCCATCCCATCCTATCCCATCCCTTCCCATCCCATCCCATCCCATCCCATCCCATCCCATCCCATCCCATCCCATTCCCATCCCATCCCAGGGATCCCATCCCATCCCAGGGATCCCATCCCATTCCATCCCATCCCATCTCATGCCAGGGATCACATCCCATCCCAGGGATCCCATGTCAGAGATCCCATCCCATCACATGGATGCCATCCCAGGGATTCTATCCCAACGCAGGAATCCCATACTATCCCAGGGATCCCATTCCAGGGATCCCATCCCATCCCATCCCAGGAATCCCATCCCATCCCATTCCAGGGATCCCATCCCATTCCAGGGATCCCATCCGATCCAATCCCAGTGTTCCCATCCCATCCCAACCAATCCCATTCCATCCCATCCCATCCCATCCGATCCCATCCCATACCATCCCAGGGACCCCATCCCATCCCAGGGATCCCATCCCATCCCAGGGATCCCATCCCATCCCAACCCATCCCATCCCATCCCATTCCATCCCCGGGATCCCATCCCAGGGATTCCATCCCATCCCAGGGATCCCATCCCATACGAGGGATCACATTCCAGGGATCCCATTGCTAGGATCCCATCTCATCCCATCCCAGGGATCCAATCCCATCACATCTCATCCCAGGGGTCCCATAAGATCCCATCCAACGGTTCCCAACCCATCCCAACCCATCCCATCCCATGGATCCCATAGCAGGGCTCCCATCCCAGGGCTCCCATCCCAGGGATCCCATCCCATCGCATCCCATCCCATCCCATCCTATCCCATCCCATCCCATCCCATCCCATCCCATCCCATCCCATCCCATCCCATCTCACCCCATCCCATCCCAGGGATCCCATCCCTTCCCACGGATCCCATCCCATCCCATCCCAGGTATCCCATCCCATCCCCTCCGCTCCCATCCCATAGATCCCATCCCATCCCAACCCCTTCTAGCCCATCCCATCCCATCCGATCCCATCCCATGCAAACACATCCGATCCCATCCCATGTATCCCATCCCAGGGATACCATCCGATCCCATCCCATCCCATCCCATCCCATCCCATCCCAGCGATCTCATCCCAGGTATTCCATCCCATCCCAGGGATCCCATCCCAAGAAATCCCATCACAGGGATCCCATCCCATCACAGGGATCCCATCCCATCCCATCCCATCCCATCCCATCCCATCCCATCCCATCCCATCCCATCCCAGTGATCCCATCCCATCCAATCCCATCCCATCCCATGCATTCCCATCCCAGGAATCCCATCCCATCCCAGGGATCCCATCCCATCCCATCCCATCCCATCCTATCCCTTCCCATCCCATCCCATCCCATCCCAACCCATCCCAGGGATCCCATCCCAGGGATCCCATCCCAGGGATCCCATCCCATCCGATTCCATCCCCGGGATCCCATCCCAGGGATTCCATCCCATCCCAGGGATCCCATCCCATACGAGGGATCACATTCCAGGGATCCCATTGCTAGGATCCCATCTCATCCCATCCCAGGGATCCAATCCCATCACATCTCATCTCAGGGATCCCAGAAGATCCCATCCAACGGTTCCCAACCCATCCCAACCCATCCCATCCCATGAATCCCATCCCAGGGATCCCATCCCAGGGATGCCATCCCATCCCAGGGATGCCATCCCATCCCATCCCATCCCATCCCATCCCATCCCATCCCAGGGATCCCATCCCAGGGATCCCATCCCAGGGATCCCATCCCATCCCCGGGATCCCATTCCAGGGATTCAATCCCATCCCAGGGATCCCAACCCATACGAGGGATCACAATCCAGGGATCCCATCCCTGGGACCCCATCTCATCCCATCCCAGGGATCCAATCGAATCCCATCTCATCCCAAGGATCCCATCCCATCGCAGGGATCCCATCCCATCCCATCCCATCCCATCCCATCCCATCCCATCCCATCCCATCCCATCCCATCCCAGGGATCCCATACCAGGTATCCCATCCCATCCCAGGGATCCCAGTCCGTACCATCCCAAGGATCCCATTCCATCCCATTCCATCCCATCCCATCCATCCCATCCCATCACAACCCATTGGAGCCAATCCCATCCCATCCCACCCCACCCATTCCAATCCCATCCCATCCCATCCCATCTCATCCCATCCCATCCCATCCCATCCCATCCCATCCCATCCCATCCCATCCCATCCCATCCCATCCCATCCCAGGGACACCATCCCAGCTATACCATACCATCCCATCCCATCGCAGGGATCCCATCCCATCCCATCCCGTCCCATCCCATCCCATCCCATCCCATACCATCCCATCCCATCCCATCCCATTCCAGGGATCCCGTCCCATCCAAACCCATCCCATCCCATCCCATCCCATCCCATCCCATCCCATCCCATCCCATCCCATCCCATCCCACTGTAGCCCATCCCATCCCTTCCCACCCCATCCCATCCCATCCCGTCCCATCACATCCCATCCCAGATATCCCATCCCAGGGATCCCATCCCATCCCAGGGATACCATCCCATCCCATCCCAGGGATCCCATCCGATCCCATCCCATCCCATCCCATCCAATCCCATCCCATCCCATCCCATCCCATCCCATCCCATCCCATCCCATCCCATCCCAGGGATCCCATACCAGAGATCCCATCCAATCCCCGGGTCCCCATCCCAGGGATTCCATCCCATCCCAACCCATCCCATCCCATGGATACCATCCCATCCCAGAGATCCCATCCCAGGGATCCCATCCCATCCCAGGGATCCCATCCCAACCCATCCCATCCCATCCTACCCCATCCCATCCCATCCTATCCCATCCCATCCCCTCCAATCCCATCCTAGGGATCCCATACCAGGTATCCCATCCCATCCCAGGGATCCCATTCCGTACCATCCCAGGGATCCCATTTCATCCCATCCCGTCCCATCGATCCCATCCCATCCCAACCCATTGTAGCCAATCCCATCCCACCCCATGCCATCCAATCCCATCCCATCCCATTCCATCCCACCCCATCCCATCCCATCCCATCCCATCCCATCCCATCCCATCCCAGCGATCTCATCCCAGGGATTCCATCCCACCCAAGGTATCCCATCCCAACCAGTCCCAACCCAGGGATCCCATCCCGTTCAATCCCATCTCATCCCATCCCATCCCAGGGATCCCATCCCATCCCACGTATCCCATGCCATCCCATCTCATCCCGCGGATCCCATGCCATGGCATCCCATCCCATCCCATCCCATCCCATCCCATCCCATCCCATCCCATCCCATCCCATCCCATCCCATCCCATCCCATCCCATCCCATTGTAGCCCATCCCATCCCTTCCCACCCCATCCCATCACATCCCGTCCCATCACATCTCATCCCAGGGATCCCATCCCATCCCATCCCAGGGATCCCATCCCATCCCATCCCATCCCAGGCATCCCATACCAGTGATCCCATCCCATCCCCGGGTCCCCATCCCTGGGATTCCATCCCATCCCAACCCATCCCATCCCATGGATACCATCCCATCCCAGAGATCCCATCCCAGGGATCCCATCCCATCCATGGGATCCCATCCCATACCAACCCATCGCATCCCATCATACCCCATCCCATCCCATCCTATCCCATCCCATCCCATCCCATCCCATCCCATCCCATCCCATCCCATCCCATCCCATCCCATCCCATCCCATCCCATCCCATCCCATCCTAGTGATCCCATACCAGGCATCCCATCCCATCCCATCCCAGGGATCCTATTTCATCCCATCCCATCCCATCCCATCCCATCGATCCCATCCCGTCCCAACCCATCGTAGCCAATCCCATCCCATCCCTCCCCATCCCATCCAACCCCATCCCATCCCATCCCATCCCATCCCATCGCAGGGATCCCATCCCATCCCATCCCATCCCGTCACATCCCATCCCAGCGATCTCATCCCAGGGATTCCATCCCATCCCAGGTATACCATCCCAACCAATCCTAACCCAGGGATCCCATCCCATTCAATCCCAGGGATCCCATCCCATCCCATCCCATCCCAACCCATTGTAGCCAATCCCATCCCATCCCACCCCATCCCATCCAAACCCATCCCATCCCATCCCATCCCATCCCATCCCATCCCATCCAATCCCATCCCATCCCATCCCGTCCCATCCCATCCCATCCCATCCCATCCCATCCCATCCCATCCCATCCCATCCCATCCCAGGGATACCATCCCAGGGATCCCATCCCAGGGATCCCATCCCATCCCCGGGATCCCATTCCAGGGATTCAATCCCATCCCAGGGATCCCAACCCATACGAGGGATCACAATCCAGGGATCCCATCCCTGGGACCCCATCTCATCCCATCCCAGGGATCCAATCGAATCCCATCTCATCCCAAGGATCCCATCCCATCGCAGGGATCCCATCCCATCCCATCCCATCCCATCCCATCCCATCCCATCCCATCCCAGGGATCCCATACCAGGTATCCCATCCCATCCCAGGGATCCCATTCCGTACCATCCCAAGGATCCCATTCCATCCCATTCCATCCCATCCCATCCATCCCATCCCATCACAACCCATTGTAGCCAATCCCATCCCATCCCACCCCACCCATTCCAATCCCATCCCATCCCATCCCATCTCATCCCATCCCATCCCATCCCATCCCATCCCATCCCAGGGACACCATCCCAGCTATACCATACCATCCCATCCCATCGCAGGGATCCCATCCCATCCCATCCCGTCCCATCCCATCCCATCCCATCCCATCCCATCCCGTCCCATCCAAACCCATCCCATCCCATCCCATCCCATTGTAGCCCATCCCATCCCTTCCCACCCCATCCCATCCCGTCCCATCACATCCCATCCCAGATATCCCATCCCAGGGATCCCATCCCATCCCAGGGATACCATCCCATCCCATCCCAGGGATCCCATCCGATCCCATCCCATCCCATCCAATCCCATCCCATCCCATCCCATCCCATCCCATCCCATCCCATCCCTTCCCATCCCATCCCATCCCTTCCCATCCCAGGGATCCCATATCAGAGATCCCATCCAATCCCCGGGTCCCCATCGAGGGATTCCATCCCATCCCAACCCATCCCATACCATGGATACCATCCCATCCCAGAGATCCCATCCCAGGGATCCCATCCCATCCCAGGGATCCCATCCCAACCCATCCCATCCTACCCCATCCCATCCCATCCTATCCCATCCCATCCCATCCCCTCCAATCCCATCCTAGGGATCCCATACCAGGTATCCCATCCCATCCCAGGGATCCCATTCCGTACCATCCCAGGGATCCCATTTCATCCCATCCCGTCCCATCGATCCCATCCCATCCCAACCCATTGTAGCCAATCCCATCCCACCCCATGCCATCCAATCCCATCCCATCCCATCCCATTCCATCCCACCCCATCCCATCCCATCCCATCCCATCCCATCCCATCCCATCCCATCCCATCCCATCCCATCCCAGCGATCTCATCCCAGGGATTCCATCCCACCCAAGGTATCCCATCCCAACCAGTCCCAACCCAGGGATCCCATCCCATTCCATCCCATCTCATCCCATCCCATCCCAGGGATCCCATCCCATCCCACGTATCCCATCCCATCCCATCTCATCCCGCGGATCCCATGCCATGGCATCCCATCCCATCCCATCCCATCCCATCCCATCCCATCCCATTGTAGCCCATCCCATCCCTTCCCACCCCATCCCATCACATCCCGTCCCATCACATCTCATCCCAGGGATCCCATCCCATCCCATCCCCGGGTCCCCATCCCAGGGATTCCATCCCATCCCAACCCATCCCATCCCATGGATACCATCCCATCCCAGAGATCCCATCCCAGGGATCCCATCCCATCCATGGGATCCCATCCCATCCCAACCCATCGCATCCCATCATACCCCATCCCATCCCGTCCTATCCCATCCCATCCCATCCCATCCCATCCCATCCCATCCTAGTGATCCCATCCTAGTGATCCCATACCAGGCATCCCATCCCATCCCAGGGATCCTATTTCATCCCATCCCATCCCATCCCATCGATCCCATCCCGTCCCAACCCATCGTAGCCAATGCCATCCCATCCCTCCCCATCCCATCCAACCCCATCCCATCCCATCCCATCCCATCGCAGGGATCCCATCCCATCCCATCCCATCCCATCCCATCACATCCCATCCCAGCGATCTCATCCCAGGGATTCCATCCCATCCCAGGTATACCATCCCAACCAATCCTAACCCAGGGATCCCATCCCATCCAATCCCAGGGATCCCATCCCATCCCATCCCATCCCATCCCATCCCATCTCAACCCATCCCATCCCACGGATCCCATCCCATCCCATCCCAGGCATCCCATCCGATCCCATCCAAGGATCCCATCCCATCCCATCCCATCCCATCCCATCCCAGGGATCCCATCCCATCCCATCCCATCCCATCCCATCCCATCCCATCCCAACCCATCCCAGGGATCCCAGCCCATGGAACCCATCCCAACCCAGGGATCCCATCCCATGGAACCCATCCCATCCCAGGGATCCCATATCAGAGATCCCATCCAATCCCCGGGTCCCCATCCCAGGGATTCCATCCCATCCCAACCCATCCCATCCCATGGATACCATCCCATCCCAGAGATCCCATCCCAGGGATCCCATCCCATCCCAGGGATCCCATCCCAACCCATCCCATCGCATCCTACCCCATCCCATCCCATCCTATCCCATCCCATCCCCTCCAATCCCATCCTAGGGATCCCATACCAGGTATCCCATCCCATCCCAGGGATCCCATTCCGTACCATCCCAGGGATCCCATTTCATCCCATCCCGTCCCATCGATCCCATCCCATCCCAACCCATTGTAGCCAATCCCATCCCACCCCATGCCATCCAATCCCATCCCATCCCATTCCATCCCACCCCATCCCATCCCATCCCATCCCATCCCATCCCAGCGATCTCATCCCAGGGATTCCATCCCACCCAAGGTATCCCATCCCAACCAGTCCCAACCCAGGGATCCCATCCCATTCCATCCCATCTCATCCCATCCCATCCCAGGGATCCCATCCCATCCCACGTATCCCATCCCATCCCATCCCATCCCATCCCATCCCATCCCATCCCATCCCATTGTAGCCCATCCCATCCCTTCCCACCCCATCCCATCACATCCCGTCCCATCACATCTCATCCCAGGGATCCCATCACATCCCATCCCCGGGTCCCCATCCCAGGGATTCCATCCCATCCCAACCCATCCCATCCCATGGATACCATCCCATCCCAGAGATCCCATCCCAGGGATCCCATCCCATCCATGGGATCCCATCCCATCCCAACCCATCGCATCCCATCATACCCCATCCCATCCCATCCTATCCCATCCCATCCCATCCCATCCCATCCCATCCCATCCCATCCCATCCCATCCCATCCCATCCCATCCCATCCTAGTGATCCCATACCAGGCATCCCATCCCATCCCAGGGATCCTATTTCATCCCATCCCATCCCATCCCATCGATCCCATCCCGTCCCAACCCATCGTAGCCAATCCCATCCCTCCCCATCCCGTCCAACCCCATCCCATCCCATCCCATCCCATCGCAGGGATCCCATCCCATCCCATCCCATCACATCCCATCCCAGCGATCTCATCCCAGGGATTCCATCCCATCCCAGGTATACCATCCCAACCAATCCTAACCCAGGGATCCCATGCCATCCAATCCCAGGGATCCCATCCCATCCCATCCCATCCCATCCCATCTCAACCCATCCCATCCCAGGGATCACATCCCATCCCACGGATCCCATCCCATCCCATCCCAGGCATCCCATCCGATCCCATCCAAGGGATCCCATCCCATCCCATCCCATCCCAGGGATCCCATCCCATCCCAGGGATCCCATCCCAACCCATCCCAGGGATCCCATCCCATGGAACCCATCCCAACCCAGGGATCCCATCCCATTCCAACCCATCCCATCCCATCCCAGGGATCCCATCCCAGAGATTCCATCCCATCCCAGGGATGCCATCCCAGGGATTCGATCCCAAACCAGGGATCCCATCCTATCCCAGGGATCCCTTCCCAGGGATTCCATCCCATCCCAGGGATCCCATCCCATCCCAGGGATCACATTCCAGGGATCCCATCCCAGGGATCCCATCCCATCCCAGGGATCCCATCCCATCCCATCCCAGGGATCCCATACCAGGGATCCCATCCCATCCCCGGGTCCCCATCCCAGGGATTCCATCCCATCCCAACCCATCCCAACCCATCCCATCCCATGGATACCATCCGATCCCTGAGATCCCATCCCAGGGATCCCATCCCATCCCAGGGATCCCATCCCATCCTACCCCATCCCATCCCATCCTATCCCTTCGCATCCCATCTCATCCCATCCCATCCTAGGGATCCCATACCAGGTATCCCATCCCATCCCAGGGATCCCATTCCGTACCATCCCAGCGATCCCATTCCATCCCATCCCATCCCATCCCATCGATCCCATCCCATCCCAACCCATTGTAGCCAATCCCATCCCATCCCACCCCATCCCATCCAATCCCATCCCATCCCACCCCATCCCATCCCATCCCATCCCATCCCATCCCATCCCATCCCATCCCAGGGACAGCATCCCAGGGATACCATACCATCCCAACCCATCCCATCCAATCCCATCCCAACCCATCCCATCCAATCCCATCCCATCCAATCCCAGGGATCCCATCCCATCCCATCTCACCCCATCCCATCCCAGGGATCACATCCCATCCCATGGATCCCATCCCATACCATCCCATCCCATCGCAGGGATCCCATCCCATCCCATCCCATCCCATCACATCCCATCCCAGCGATCTCATCCCAGGGATTCCATCCCATCCCAGTGATCCCATCCCATCCCACCCATTCCCATCCCAGGAATCCCATCCCATCACATCCCACGGATCCCATAACATCCCAGGGATCCCATCCCATCCCATCCCATCCCAGGGATCCCATCCCAGGGATTCCATCCCATCCCAGGGATCCCATCCCAACAAATCCCATCACAGGGATCCCATCCCATCCCATCACAGGGATCCCATCCCATCACAGGGATCCCATCCCATCCCATCCCGTCCCATCCCATTCCATCACATCCCATCCCATCCCATCCCATCCCATCCCATCCCATCCCATCCCATCCCATCCCATCCCATTCCAGGCATCCCGTCCCATCCAAACCCATCCCATCCCATCCCATCCCATTGTAGCCCATCCCATCCCTTCCCACCCCATCCCATCCCGTCCCATCACATCCCATCCCAGATATCCCATCCCAGGGATCCCATCCCATCCCAGGGATACCATCCCATCCCATCCCAGGGATCCCATCCGATCCCATCCCATCCCATCCAATCCCATCTCATCCCATCCCATCCCATCCCATCCCATCCCATCCCATCCCTTCCCATCCCAGGGATCCCATATCAGAGATCCCATCCAATCCCCGGGTCCCCATCCCAGGGATTCCATCCCATCCCAACCCATCCCATCCCATGGATACCATCCCATCCCAGAGATCCCATCCCAGGGATCCCATCCCATCCCAGGGATCCCATCCCAACCCATCCCATCCCATCCTACCCCATCCCATCCCATCCTATCCCATCCCATCCCCTCCAATCCCATCCTAGGGATCCCATACCAGGTATCCCATCCCATCCCAGGCATCCCATTCCGTACCATCCCAGGGATCCCATTTCATCCCATCCCGTCCCATCGATCCCATCCCATCCCAACCCATTGTAGCCAATCCCATCCCACCCCATGCCATCCAATCCCATCCCATCCCATCCCATTCCATCCCACCCCATCCCATCCCATCCCATCCCATCCCATCCCATCCCATCCCATCCCATCCCATCCCAGCGATCTCATCCCAGGGATTCCATCCCACCCAAGGTATCCCATCCCAACCAGTCCCAACCCAGGGATCCCATCCCATTCCATCCCATCTCATCCCATCCCATCCCAGGGATCCCATCCCATCCCACGTATCCCATCCCATCCCATCTCATCCCGCGGATCCCATGCCATGGCATCCCATCCCATCCCATCCCATCCCATCCCATCCCATCCCATCCCATTGTAGCCCATCCCATCCCTTCCCACCCCATCCCATCACATCCCGTCCCATCACATCTCATCCCAGGGATCCCATCCCATCCCATCCCCGGGTCCCCATCCCAGGGATTCCATCCCATCCCAACCCATCCCATCCCATGGATACCATCCCATCCCAGAGATCCCATCCCAGGGATCCCATCCCATCCATGGGATCCCATCCCATCCCAACCCATCGCATCCCATCATACCCCATCCCATCCCGTCCTATCCCATCCCATCCCATCCCATCCCATCCCATCCCATCCCATCCCATCCCATCCCATCCCATCCCATCCCATCCCATCCTAGTGATCCCATACCAGGCATCCCATCCCATCCCAGGGATCCTATTTCATCCCATCCCATCCCATCCCATCGATCCCATCCCGTCCCAACCCATCGTAGCCAATGCCATCCCATCCCTCCCCATCCCATCCAACCCCATCCCATCCCATCCCATCCCATCCCAACCCATCCCATCCCATCCCATCCCATCCCATCCCATCCCATCCCATCCCATCCCAGGGACAGCATCCCAGGGATACCATACCATCCCAACCCATCCCATCCAATCCCATCCCAACCCATCCCATCCAATCCCATCCCATCCAATCCCAGGGATCCCATCCCATCCCATCTCACCCCATCCCATCCCAGGGATCACATCCCATCCCATGGATCCCATCCCATACCATCCCATCCCATCGCAGGGATCCCATCCCATCCCATCCCATCCCATCACATCCCATCCCAGCGATCTCATCCCAGGGATTCCATCCCATCCCAGTGATCCCATCCCATCCCACCCATTCCCATCCCAGGAATCCCATCCCATCACATCCCACGGATCCCATAACATCCCAGGGATCCCATCCCATCCCATCCCAGGGATCCCATCCCAGGGATTCCATCCCATCCCAGGGATCCCATCCCAACAAATCCCATCACAGGGATCCCATCCCATCCCATCACAGGGATCCCATCCCATCACAGGGATCCCATCCCATCCAATCCCATCCCATCCCAGGGATCCAATCCCATCCCAGGGATAACATCCCAGGGATTCGATCCCATCCCAGGGATCCCATCCTATCCCAGGAATTCCATCCCAGGGATCCCATCCCATCCCATCCGATCCCATCCCAGGGATCCCATCCCATCCCATCGAATCCCATCCCAACCCATGCCATCCAATCCAATCCCATCCCATTCCATTCCATCCCATCCCATTCCATCCCATCCCATCCCATCCCATCCCATCCCATCCCATCCCATCCCATCCCATCCCAGGGATCCCATGCCAGGGTTCCCATCTCATCCCAGGGATCCAATCCCAGATATCCTATCCCATCCCAACCCATCCCAACCCATCCCATCCCATCCGATCCCATCCCAGGGATCCCATCCCATCCCAGGGATCCATCCCATCCCATCCCATCCCATCCCATTCCATCCCATCCCATCCCAGGGATCCCATCCCAGCGATCCCAACCCATCCCAGGGATCCCATCCCATACGAGCTATCAGAATCCAGGGATCCCATCCCTGGGATCCCATCTCATCCCATCCCAGTGTTCCCAACCCATCCCAACCCATGCCATCCCATCCAATCCCATCCCATCCCAGGGATCGCATCCCATCTCAGGGATCACATTCCAGGGATCCCATCCCAGGGATCCCATCCCATCCCAGGGATCCCATCCCATCCCATCCCATGCCAGGGATCCCATACCAGGGATCCCATCCCATCCCCTGGTCCCCATCCCAGGGATTCCATCCCATCCCTCCCCATCCCATCCAACCCCATCCCATCCCAGGCATCCCATCCGATCCCATCCCAGGGATCCCATCCCATCGCATCCCATCCCATCCCAGGGATCCCATCCCAGGGATCCCATCCCATCCCATCCCATCCCATCCCATCCCAGGGATCCCATCTCATCCCAGGGATCCAATCCCAGAGATCCTCTCCCATCCCATCCCATCCCAGGGATCCCATCCCATGGAACCCATCCCAATCCAGGGATCCCATCCCATCCCATCCCATCCCATCCCATCCCATCCCATCCCACGGATCCCATCCCAGGGATCCCATCCCAGGGATCCCATCCCATCCCCGGGATCCCATTCCAGGGATTCAATCCCATCCCAGGGATCCCAACCCATACGAGGGATCACAATCCAGGGATCCCATCCCTGGGACCCCATCTCATCCCATCCCAGGGATCCAATCGAATCCCATCTCATCCCAAGGATCCCATCCCATCGCAGGGATCCCATCCCATCCCATCCCATCCCATCCCATCCCATCCCATCCCATCCGATCCCATCCCATCCCAGGGATCCCATACCAGGTATCCCATCCCATCCCAGGGATCCCATTCCGTACCATCCCAAGGATCCCATTCCATCCCATTCCATCCCATCCCATCCATCCCATCCCATCACAACCCATTGTAGCCAATCCCATCCCATCCCACCCCACCCATTCCAATCCCATCCCATCCCATCCCATCTCATCCCATCCCATCCCATCCCATCCCATCCCATCCCATCCCATCCCATCCCAGGGACACCATCCCAGCTATACCATACCATCCCATCCCATCCCATCGCAGGGATCCCATCCCATCCCATCCCGTCCCATCCCATCCCGTCCCATCCCATCCCATCCCATCCCATCCCATCCCATCCCATCCCATCCCATCCCATCCCATCCCATTCCAGGCATCCCGTCCAATCCAAACCCATCCCATCCCATCCCATCCCATTGTAGCCCATCCCATCCCTTCCCACCCCATCCCATCCCATCCCGTCCCATCACATCCCATCCCAGATATCCCATCCCAGGGATCCCATCCCATCCCAGGGATACCATCCCATCCCATCCCAGGGATCCCATCCGATCCCATCCCATCCCATCCCATCCAATCCCATCCCATCCCATCCCATCCCATCCCATCCCATCCCATCCCATCCCAGGGATCCCATATCAGAGATCCCATACCAGGTATCCCATCGCATCCCAGAGATCCCATTCCGTACCATCCCAGGGATCCCATTCCATCCCATCCCATCCCATCCCATCCCATCCCATCCCATCCCATCCCATCCCATCCCATCGCAGGGATCCCATCCCATCCCATCACATCCCATCCCAGCGATCTCATCCCAGGGATTCCATCCCCTCCCAGGTATCCCATCCCAACCAATCCCAACCCAGGGATCCCATCCCATCCAATCTCAGGGATCCCATCCCATCCCATCCCATCCCATCCCATCTCACCCCATCCCATCCCAGGGATCCCATTCCATCCCACGGATCCCATCCCATCCCATCCCAGGTATCCCATCCCATCCCCTCCGCTCCCATCCCATAGATCCCATCCCATCCCAAGCCATTCTAGCCCATCCCATCCCATCCGATCCCATCCCATGCAAACACATCCGATCCCATCCCATGTATCCCATCCCAGGGATACCATCCGATCCCATCCCATCCCATCCCATCCCATCCCAGCGATCTCATCCCAGGTATTCCATCCCATCCCAGGGATCCCATCCCAACAAATCCCATCACAGGGATCCCATCCCATCCCATCCCAGTGATCCCATCCCATCCAATCCCATCCCATCCCATGCATTCCCATCCCAGGAATCCCATCCCATCCCATCCCAGGGATCCCATCCCATCCCATCCCTTCCCTTCCCATTCCATTCCATTCCATCCCATCCCATCCCATCCCAACCCATCCCAGGGATCCCATCACAGGGATCCCATCCCAGGGATCCCATCCCATCCGATTCCATCCCCGGGATCCCATCCCAGGGATTCCATCCCATCCCAGGGATCCCATCCCATGCGAGGGATCACATTCCAGGGATCTCATTGCTAGGATCCCATCTCATCCCATCCCAGGGATCCAATCCCATCCCATCTCATCTCAGGGATCCCAGAAGATCCCATCCAACGGTTCCCACCCTATCCCAACCCATCCCATGCCATGGATCCCATCCCGGGGATCCCATCCCAGGGATCCCATCCCATCCCAGGGATGCCATCCCATCCCATCCCATCCCATCCCAGGGATCCCATCCCATTCCATTCCGTCCCATCCCAGGGATCCCATCCCATCCCATCGCATCCCATCCCATCCCATCCCATCCCATCCCATCCCATCCCATCCCATCCCATCCTAGTGATCCCATACCAGGCATCCCATCCCATCCCATCCCAGGGATCCTATTTCATCCCATCCCATCCCATCCCATCCCATCGATCCCATCCCGTCCCAACCCATCGTAGCCAATCCCATCCCATCCCTCCCCATCCCATCCAACCCCATCCCATCCCATCCCATCCCATCCCATCCCATCGCAGGGATCCCATCCCATCCCATCCCATCCCGTCACATCCCATCCCAGCGATCTCATCCCAGGGATTCCATCCCATCCCAGGTATACCATCCCAACCAATCCTAACCCAGGGATCCCATCCCATTCAATCCCAGGGATCCCATCCCATCCCATCCCATCCCAAACCATTGTAGCCAATCCCATCCCATCCCACCCCATCCCATCCAAACCCATCCCATCCCATCCCATCCCATCCCATCCCATCCCATCCCATCCAATCCCATCCCATCCCATCCCGTCCCATCCCATCCCATCCCATCCCATCCCATCCCATCCCATCCCATCCCATCCCATCCCATCCCAGGGATACCATCCCAGGGATCCCATCCCAGGGATCCCATCCCATCCCCGGGATCCCATTCCAGGGATTCAATCCCATCCCAGGGATCCCAACCCATACGAGGGATCACAATCCAGGGATCCCATCCCTGGGACCCCATCTCATCCCATCCCAGGGATCCAATCGAATCCCATCTCATCCCAAGGATCCCATCCCATCGCAGGGATCCCATCCCATCCCATCCCATCCCATCCCATCCCATCCCATCCCATCCCATCCCATCCCATCCCAGGGATCCCATACCAGGTATCCCATCCCATCCCAGGGATCCCATTCCGTACCATCCCAAGGATCCCATTCCATCCCATTCCATCCCATCCCATCCATCCCATCCCATCACAACCCATTGTAGCCAATCCCATCCCATCCCACCCCACCCATTCCAATCCCATCCCATCCCATCCCATCTCATCCCATCCCATCCCATCCCATCCCAGGGACACCATCCCAGCTATACCATACCATCCCATCCCATCGCAGGGATCCCATCCCATCCCATCCCGTCCCATCCCATCCCATCCCATCCCATCCCATCCCGTCCCATCCAAACCCATCCCATCCCATCCCATCCCATTGTAGCCCATCCCATCCCTTCCCACCCCATCCCATCCCGTCCCATCACATCCCATCCCAGATATCCCATCCCAGGGATCCCATCCCATCCCAGGGATACCATCCCATCCCATCCCAGGGATCCCATCCGATCCCATCCCATCCCATCCAATCCCATCCCATCCCATCCCATCCCATCCCATCCCATCCCTTCCCATCCCATCCCATCCCTTCCCATCCCAGGGATCCCATATCAGAGATCCCATCCAATCCCCGGGTCCCCATCGAGGGATTCCATCCCATCCCAACCCATCCCATACCATGGATACCATCCCATCCCAGAGATCCCATCCCAGGGATCCCATCCCATCCCAGGGATCCCATCCCAACCCATCCCATCCTACCCCATCCCATCCCATCCTATCCCATCCCATCCCCTCCAATCCCATCCTAGGGATCCCATACCAGGTATCCCATCCCATCCCAGGGATCCCATTCCGTACCATCCCAGGGATCCCATTTCATCCCATCCCGTCCCATCGATCCCATCCCATCCCAACCCATTGTAGCCAATCCCATCCCACCCCATGCCATCCAATCCCATCCCATCCCATCCCATTCCATTCCATCCCACCCCATCCCATCCCATCCCATCCCATCCCATCCCATCCCATCCCATCCCATCCCATCCCATCCCATCCCAGCGATCTCATCCCAGGGATTCCATCCCACCCAAGGTATCCCATCCCAACCAGTCCCAACCCAGGGATCCCATCCCATTCCATCCCATCTCATCCCATCCCATCCCAGGGATCCCATCCCATCCCACGTATCCCATCCCATCCCATCTCATCCCGCGGATCCCATGCCATGGCATCCCATCCCATCCCATCCCATCCCATCCCATCCCATCCCATCCCATCCCATTGTAGCCCATCCCATCCCTTCCCACCCCATCCCATCACATCCCGTCCCATCACATCTCATCCCAGGGATCCCATCCCATCCCATCCCCGGGTCCCCATCCCAGGGATTCCATCCCATCCCAACCCATCCCATCCCATGGATACCATCCCATCCCAGAGATCCCATCCCAGGGATCCCATCCCATCCATGGGATCCCATCCCATCCCAACCCATCGCATCCCATCATACCCCATCCCATCCCGTCCTATCCCATCCCATCCCATCCCATCCCATCCCATCCCATCCTAGTGATCCCATCCTAGTGATCCCATACCAGGCATCCCATCCCATCCCAGGGATCCTATTTCATCCCATCCCATCCCATCCCATCGATCCCATCCCGTCCCAACCCATCGTAGCCAATGCCATCCCATCCCTCCCCATCCCATCCAACCCCATCCCATCCCATCCCATCCCATCGCAGGGATCCCATCCCATCCCATCCCATCCCATCCCATCCCATCACATCCCATCCCAGCGATCTCATCCCAGGGATTCCATCCCATCCCAGGTATACCATCCCAACCAATCCTAACCCAGGGATCCCATCCCATCCAATCCCAGGGATCCCATCCCATCCCATCCCATCCCATCTCAACCCATCCCATCCCACGGATCCCATCCCATCCCATCCCAGGCATCCCATCCGATCCCATCCAAGGATCCCATCCCATCCCATCCCATCCCATCCCATCCCAGGGATCCCATCCCATCCCATCCCATCCCATCCCATCCCATCCCATCCCAACCCATCCCAGGGATCCCAGCCCATGGAACCCATCCCAACCCAGGGATCCCATCCCATGGAACCCATCCCATCCCAGGGATCCCATATCAGAGATCCCATCCAATCCCCGGGTCCCCATCCCAGGGATTCCATCCCATCCCAACCCATCCCATCCCATGGATACCATCCCATCCCAGAGATCCCATCCCAGGGATCCCATCCCATCCCAGGGATCCCATCCCAACCCATCCCATCCCATCCTACCCCATCCCATCCCATCCTATCCCATCCCATCCCCTCCAATCCCATCCTAGGGATCCCATACCAGGTATCCCATCCCATCCCAGGGATCCCATTCCGTACCATCCCAGGGATCCCATTTCATCCCATCCCGTCCCATCGATCCCATCCCATCCCAACCCATTGTAGCCAATCCCATCCCACCCCATGCCATCCAATCCCATCCCATCCCATTCCATCCCACCCCATCCCATCCCATCCCAGCGATCTCATCCCAGGGATTCCATCCCACCCAAGGTATCCCATCCCAACCAGTCCCAACCCAGGGATCCCATCCCATTCCATCCCATCTCATCCCATCCCATCCCAGGGATCCCATCCCATCCCACGTATCCCATCCCATCCCATCCCATCCCATCCCATCCCATCCCATTGTAGCCCATCCCATCCCTTCCCACCCCATCCCATCACATCCCGTCCCATCACATCTCATCCCAGGGATCCCATCACATCCCATCCCCGGGTCCCCATCCCAGGGATTCCATCCCATCCCAACCCATCCCATCCCATGGATACCATCCCATCCCAGAGATCCCATCCCAGGGATCCCATCCCATCCATGGGATCCCATCCCATCCCAACCCATCGCATCCCATCATACCCCATCCCATCCCATCCTATCCCATCCCATCCCATCCCATCCCATCCCATCCCATCCCATCCCATCCCATCCCATCCCATCCCATCCCATCCCATCCCATCCCATCCTAGTGATCCCATACCAGGCATCCCATCCCATCCCAGGGATCCTATTTCATCCCATCCCATCCCATCCCATCGATCCCATCCCGTCCCAACCCATCGTAGCCAATCCCATCCCTCCCCATCCCATCCAACCCCATCCCATCCCATCCCATCCCATCGCAGGGATCCCATCCCATCCCATCCCATCACATCCCATCCCAGCGATCTCATCCCAGGGATTCCATCCCATCCCAGGTATACCATCCCAACCAATCCTAACCCAGGGATCCCATGCCATCCAATCCCAGGGATCCCAACCCATCCCATCCCATCCCATCCCATCTCAACCCATCCCATCCCAGGGATCACATCCCATCCCACGGATCCCATCCCATCCCATCCCAGGCATCCCATCCGATCCCATCCAAGGGATCCCATCCCATCCCATCCCATCCCAGGGATCCCATCCCATCCCAGGGATCCCATCCCAACCCATCCCAGGGATCCCATCCCATGGAACCCATCCCAACCCAGGGATCCCATCCCATTCCAACCCATCCCATCCCATCCCAGGGATCCCATCCCAGAGATTCCATCCCATCCCAGGGATGCCATCCCAGGGATTCGATCCCAAACCAGGGATCCCATCCTATCCCAGGGATCCCTTCCCAGGGATTCCATCCCATCCCAGGGATCCCATCCCATCCCAGGGATCACATTCCAGGGATCCCATCCCAGGGATCCCATCCCATCCCAGGGATCCCATCCCATCCCATCCCATCCCAGGGATCCCATACCAGGGATCCCATCCCATCCCCGGGTCCCCATCCCAGGGATTCCATCCCATCCCAACCCATCCCAACCCATCCCATCCCATGGATACCATCCGATCCCTGAGATCCCATCCCAGGGATCCCATCCCATCCCAGGGATCCCATCCCATCCTACCCCATCCCATCCCATCCTATCCCTTCGCATCCCATCTCATCCCATCCCATCCTAGGGATCCCATACCAGGTATCCCATCCCATCCCAGGGATCCCATTCCGTACCATCCCAGCGATCCCATTCCATCCCATCCCATCCCATCCCATCGATCCCATCCCATCCCAACCCATTGTAGCCAATCCCATCCCATCCCACCCCATCCCATCCAATCCCATCCCATCCCACCCCATCCCATCCCATCCCATCCCATCCCATCCCATCCCATCCCATCCCATCCCATCCCATCCCATCCCAGGGACAGCATCCCAGGGATACCATACCATCCCAACCCATCCCATCCAATCCCATCCCAACCCATCCCATCCAATCCCATCCCATCCAATCCCAGGGATCCCATCCCATCCCATCTCACCCCATCCCATCCCAGGGATCACATCCCATCCCATGGATCCCATCCCATACCATCCCATCCCATCGCAGGGATCCCATCCCATCCCATCCCATCCCATCACATCCCATCCCAGCGATCTCATCCCAGGGATTCCATCCCATCCCAGTGATCCCATCCCATCCCACCCATTCCCATCCCAGGAATCCCATCCCATCACATCCCACGGATCCCATAACATCCCAGGGATCCCATCCCATCCCATCCCATCCCAGGGATCCCATCCCAGGGATTCCATCCCATCCCAGGGATCCCATCCCAACAAATCCCATCACAGGGATCCCATCCCATCCCATCACAGGGATCCCATCCCATCACAGGGATCCCATCCCATCCCATCCCGTCCCATCCCATTCCATCACATCCCATCCCATCCCATCCCATCCCATCCCATCCCATCCCATCCCATCCCATCCCATCCCATCCCATCCCATCCCATCCCATTCCAGGCATCCCGTCCCATCCAAACCCATCCCATCCCATCCCATCCCATTGTAGCCCATCCCATCCCTTCCCACCCCATCCCATCCCGTCCCATCACATCCCATCCCAGATATCCCATCCCAGGGATCCCATCCCATCCCAGGGATACCATCCCATCCCATCCCAGGGATCCCATCCGATCCCATCCCATCCCATCCCATCCAATCCCATCTCATCCCATCCCATCCCATCCCATCCCATCCCATCCCATCCCATCCCTTCCCATCCCAGGGATCCCATATCAGAGATCCCATCCAATCCCCGGGTCCCCATCCCAGGGATTCCATCCCATCCCAACCCATCCCATCCCATGGATACCATCCCATCCCAGAGATCCCATCCCAGGGATCCCATCCCATCCCAGGGATCCCATCCCAACCCATCCCATCCCATCCTACCCCATCCCATCCCATCCTATCCCATCCCATCCCCTCCAATCCCATCCTAGGGATCCCATACCAGGTATCCCATCCCATCCCAGGCATCCCATTCCGTACCATCCCAGGGATCCCATTTCATCCCATCCCGTCCCATCGATCCCATCCCATCCCAACCCATTGTAGCCAATCCCATCCCACCCCATGCCATCCAATCCCATCCCATCCCATCCCATTCCATCCCACCCCATCCCATCCCATCCCATCCCATCCCATCCCATCCCATCCCATCCCATCCCATCCCAGCGATCTCATCCCAGGGATTCCATCCCACCCAAGGTATCCCATCCCAACCAGTCCCAACCCAGGGATCCCATCCCATTCCATCCCATCTCATCCCATCCCATCCCAGGGATCCCATCCCATCCCACGTATCCCATCCCATCCCATCTCATCCCGCGGATCCCATGCCATGGCATCCCATCCCATCCCATCCCATCCCATCCCATCCCATCCCATCCCATCCCATTGTAGCCCATCCCATCCCTTCCCACCCCATCCCATCACATCCCGTCCCATCACATCTCATCCCAGGGATCCCATCCCATCCCATCCCCGGGTCCCCATCCCAGGGATTCCATCCCATCCCAACCCATCCCATCCCATGGATACCATCCCATCCCAGAGATCCCATCCCAGGGATCCCATCCCATCCATGGGATCCCATCCCATCCCAACCCATCGCATCCCATCATACCCCATCCCATCCCGTCCTATCCCATCCCATCCCATCCCATCCCATCCCATCCCATCCCATCCCATCCCATCCCATCCCATCCTAGTGATCCCATACCAGGCATCCCATCCCATCCCAGGGATCCTATTTCATCCCATCCCATCCCATCCCATCGATCCCATCCCGTCCCAACCCATCGTAGCCAATGCCATCCCATCCCTCCCCATCCCATCCAACCCCATCCCATCCCATCCCATCCCATCGCAGGGATCCCATCCCATCCCATCCCATCCCATCCCATCCCATCCCATCCCATCCCATCCTAGTGATCCCATACCAGGCATCCCATCCCATCCCAGGGATCCTATTTCATCCCATCCCATCCCATCCCATCGATCCCATCCCGTCCCAACCCATCGTAGCCAATCCCATCCCTCCCCATCCCATCCAACCCCATCCCATCCCATCCCATCCCATCGCAGGGATCCCATCCCATCCCATCCCATCACATCCCATCCCAGCGATCTCATCCCAGGGATTCCATCCCATCCCAGGTATACCATCCCAACCAATCCTAACCCAGGGATCCCATGCCATCCAATCCCAGGGATCCCATCCCATCCCCTCCGCTCCCATCCCATAGATCCCATCCCATCCCAAGCCATTCTAGCCCATCCCATCCCATCCGATCCCATCCCATGCAAACACATCCGATCCCATCCCATGTATCCCATCCCAGGGATACCATCCGATCCCATCCCATCCCATCCCATCCCATCCCATCCCAGCGATCTCATCCCAGGTATTCCATCCCATCCCAGGGATCCCATCCCAACAAATCCCATCACAGGGATCCCATCCCATCCCATCCCAGTGATCCCATCCCATCCAATCCCATCCCATCCCATGCATTCCCATCCCAGGAATCCCATCCCATCCCATCCCAGGGATCCCATCCCATCCCATCCCTTCCCTTCCCATTCCATTCCATTCCATCCCATCCCATCCCATCCCAACCCATCCCAGGGATCCCATCACAGGGATCCCATCCCAGGGATCCCATCCCATCCGATTCCATCCCCGGGATCCCATCCCAGGGATTCCATCCCATCCCAGGGATCCCATCCCATGCGAGGGATCACATTCCAGGGATCTCATTGCTAGGATCCCATCTCATCCCATCCCAGGGATCCAATCCCATCCCATCTCATCTCAGGGATCCCAGAAGATCCCATCCAACGGTTCCCACCCTATCCCAACCCATCCCATGCCATGGATCCCATCCCGGGGATCCCATCCCAGGGATCCCATCCCATCCCAGGGATGCCATCCCATCCCATCCCATCCCATCCCAGGGATCCCATCCCATTCCATTCCGTCCCATCCCAGGGATCCCATCCCATCCCATCGCATCCCATCCCATCCTATCCCATCCCTTCCCATCCCATCCCATCCCATCCCATCCCATCCCATCCCATCCCATTCCCATCCCATCCCAGGGATCCCATCCCATCCCAGGGATCCCATCCCATTCCATCCCATCCCATCTCATGCCAGGGATCACATCCCATCCCAGGGATCCCATGTCAGAGATCCCATCCCATCACATGGATGCCATCCCAGGGATTCTATCCCAACGCAGGAATCCCATACTATCCCAGGGATCCCATTCCAGGGATCCCATCCCATCCCATCCCAGGAATCCCATCCCATCCCATTCCAGGGATCCCATCCCATTCCAGGGATCCCATCCGATCCAATCCCAGTGTTCCCATCCCATCCCAACCAATCCCATCCCACCCCATCCCATCCCATTCCATCCCATCCCATCCCATCCGATCCCATCCCATACCATCCCAGGGACCCCATCCCATCCCAGGGATCCCATCCCATCCCAGGGATCCCATCCCATCCCAACCCATCCCATCCCATCTCATTCCATCCCCGGGATCCCATCCCAGGGATTCCATCCCATCCCAGGGATCCCATCCCATACGAGGGATCACATTCCAGGGATCCCATTGCTAGGATCCCATCTCATCCCATCCCAGGGATCCAATCCCATCACATCTCATCCCAGGGGTCCCATAAGATCCCATCCAACGGTTCCCAACCCATCCCAACCCATCCCATCCCATGGATCCCATAGCAGGGCTCCCATCCCAGGGCTCCCATCCCAGGGATCCCATCCCATCGCATCCCATCCCATCCCATCCTATCCCATCCCATCCCATCCCATCCCATCCCATCTCACCCCATCCCATCCCAGGGATCCCATCCCATCCCACGGATCCCATCCCATCCCATCCCAGGTATCCCATCCCATCCCCTCCGCTCCCATCCCATAGATCCCATCCCATCCCAACCCCTTCTAGCCCATCCCATCCCATCCGATCCCATCCCATGCAAACACATCCGATCCCATCCCATGTATCCCATCCCAGGGATACCATCCGATCCCATCCCATCCCATCCCATCCCATCCCATCCCATCCCATCCCAGCGATCTCATCCCAGGTATTCCATCCCATCCCAGGGATCCCATCCCAAGAAATCCCATCACAGGGATCCCATCCCATCACAGGGATCCCATCCCATCCCATCCCATCCCATCCCATCCCATCCCATCCCATCCCAGTGATCCCATCCCATCCAATCCCATCCCATCCCATGCATTCCCATCCCAGGAATCCCATCCCATCCCAGGGATCCCATCCCATCCCATCCCATCCCATCCTATCCCTTCCCATCCCATCCCATCCCATCCCAACCCATCCCAGGGATCCCATCCCAGGGATCCCATCCCAGGGATCCCATCCCATCCGATTCCATCCCCGGGATCCCATCCCAGGGATTCCATCCCATCCCAGGGATCCCATCCCATACGAGGGATCACATTCCAGGGATCCCATTGCTAGGATCCCATCTCATCCCATCCCAGGGATCCAATCCCATCACATCTCATCTCAGGGATCCCAGAAGATCCCATCCAACGGTTCCCAACCCATCCCAACCCATCCCATCCCATGAATCCCATCCCAGGGATCCCATCCCAGGGATGCCATCCCATCCCAGGGATGCCATCCCATCCCATCCCATCCCATCCCATCCCATCCCAGGGATCCCATCCCAGGGATCCCATCCCAGGGATCCCATCCCATCCCCGGGATCCCATTCCAGGGATTCAATCCCATCCCAGGGATCCCAACCCATACGAGGGATCACAATCCAGGGATCCCATCCCTGGGACCCCATCTCATCCCATCCCAGGGATCCAATCGAATCCCATCTCATCCCAAGGATCCCATCCCATCGCAGGGATCCCATCCCATCCCATCCCATCCCATCCCATCCCATCCCATCCCATCCCATCCCATCCCATCCCAGGGATCCCATACCAGGTATCCCATCCCATCCCAGGGATCCCAGTCCGTACCATCCCAAGGATCCCATTCCATCCCATTCCATCCCATCCCATCCATCCCATCCCATCACAACCCATTGGAGCCAATCCCATCCCATCCCACCCCACCCATTCCAATCCCATCCCATCCCATCCCATCTCATCCCATCCCATCCCATCCCATCCCATCCCATCCCATCCCATCCCATCCCATCCCATCCCATCCCAGGGACACCATCCCAGCTATACCATACCATCCCATCCCATCGCAGGGATCCCATCCCATCCCATCCCGTCCCATCCCATCCCATCCCATCCCATCCCATCCCATACCATCCCATCCCATCCCATCCCATTCCAGGGATCCCGTCCCATCCAAACCCATCCCATCCCATCCCATCCCATCCCATCCCACTGTAGCCCATCCCATCCCTTCCCACCCCATCCCATCCCATCCCGTCCCATCACATCCCATCCCAGATATCCCATCCCAGGGATCCCATCCCATCCCAGGGATACCATCCCATCCCATCCCAGGGATCCCATCCGATCCCATCCCATCCCATCCAATCCCATCCCATCCCATCCCATCCCATCCCATCCCATCCCATCCCATCCCATCCCATCCCAGGGATCCCATACCAGAGATCCCATCCAATCCCCGGGTCCCCATCCCAGGGATTCCATCCCATCCCAACCCATCCCATCCCATGGATACCATCCCATCCCAGAGATCCCATCCCAGGGATCCCATCCCATCCCAGGGATCCCATCCCAACCCATCCCATCCCATCCTACCCCATCCCATCCCATCCTATCCCATCCCATCCCCTCCAATCCCATCCTAGGGATCCCATACCAGGTATCCCATCCCATCCCAGGGATCCCATTCCGTACCATCCCAGGGATCCCATTTCATCCCATCCCGTCCCATCGATCCCATCCCATCCCAACCCATTGTAGCCAATCCCATCCCACCCCATGCCATCCAATCCCATCCCATCCCATTCCATCCCACCCCATCCCATCCCATCCCATCCCATCCCATCCCATCCCATCCCATCCCATCCCATCCCATCCCAGCGATCTCATCCCAGGGATTCCATCCCACCCAAGGTATCCCATCCCAACCAGTCCCAACCCAGGGATCCCATCCCGTTCCATCCCATCTCATCCCATCCCATCCCAGGGATCCCATCCCATCCCACGTATCCCATCCCATCCCATCTCATCCCGCGGATCCCATGCCATGGCATCCCATCCCATCCCATCCCATCCCATCCCATCCCATCCCATCCCATCCCATCCCATCCCATCCCATCCCATCCCATCCCATCCCATCCCATCCCATTGTAGCCCATCCCATCCCTTCCCACCCCATCCCATCACATCCCGTCCCATCACATCTCATCCCAGGGATCCCATCCCATCCCATCCCAGGGATCCCATCCCATCCCATCCCATCCCAGGCATCCCATACCAGTGATCCCATCCCATCCCCGGGTCCCCATCCCTGGGATTCCATCCCATCCCAACCCATCCCATCCCATGGATACCATCCCATCCCAGAGATCCCATCCCAGGGATCCCATCCCATCCATGGGATCCCATCCCATCCCAACCCATCGCATCCCATCATACCCCATCCCATCCCATCCTATCCCATCCCATCCCATCCCATCCCATCCCATCCCATCCCATCCCATCCCATCCCATCCTAGTGATCCCATACCAGGCATCCCATCCCATCCCATCCCAGGGATCCTATTTCATCCCATCCCATCCCATCCCATCCCATCGATCCCATCCCGTCCCAACCCATCGTAGCCAATCCCATCCCATCCCTCCCCATCCCATCCAACCCCATCCCATCCCATCCCATCCCATCCCATCCCATCGCAGGGATCCCATCCCATCCCATCCCATCCCATCACATCCCATCCCAGCGATCTCATCCCAGGGATTCCATCCCATCCCAGGTATACCATCCCAACCAATCCTAACCCAGGGATCCCATCCCATTCAATCCCAGGGATCCCATCCCATCCCATCCCATCCCAACCCATTGTAGCCAATCCCATCCCATCCCACCCCATCCCATCCAAACCCATCCCATCCCATCCCATCCCATCCCATCCCATCCCATCCCATCCCATCCAATCCCATCCCATCCCATCCCGTCCCATCCCATCCCATCCCATCCCATCCCATCCCATCCCATCCCATCCCATCCCAGGGATACCATCCCAGGGATCCCATCCCAGGGATCCCATCCCATCCCCGGGATCCCATTCCAGGGATTCAATCCCATCCCAGGGATCCCAACCCATACGAGGGATCACAATCCTGGGATCCCATCCCTGGGACCCCATCTCATCCCATCCCAGGGATCCAATCGAATCCCATCTCATCCAAAGGATCCCATCCCATCGCAGGGATCCCATCCCATCCCATCCCATCCCATCCCATCCCATCCCATCCCATCCCATCCCATCCCAGGGATCCCATACCAGGTATCCCATCCCATCCCAGGGATCCCATTCCGTACCATCCCAAGGATCCCATTCCATCCCATTCCATCCCATCCCATCCATCCCATCCCATCACAACCCATTGTAGCCAATCCCATCCCATCCCACCCCACCCATTCCAATCCCATCCCATCCCATCCCATCTCATCCCATCCCATCCCATCCCATCCCATCCCATCCCATCCCATCCCATCCCAGGGACACCATCCCAGCTATACCATACCATCCCATCCCATCGCAGGGATCCCATCCCATCCCATCCCGTCCCATCCCATCCCATCCCATCCCATCCCATCCCATCCCATCCCATCCCATCCCATCCCATCCCATCCCATCCCATTCCAGGCATCCCGTCCCATCCAAACCCATCCCATCCCATCCCATCCCATTGTAGCCCATCCCATCCCTTCCCACCCCATCCCATCCCGTCCCATCACATCCCATCCCAGATATCCCATCCCAGGGATCCCATCCCATCCCAGGGATACCATCCCATCCCATCCCAGGGATCCCATCCGATCCCATCCCATCCCATCCAATCCCATCCCATCCCATCCCATCCCATCCCATCCCTTCCCATCCCATCCCATCCCTTCCCATCCCAGGGATCCCATATCAGAGATCCCATCCAATCCCCGGGTCCCCATCTAGGGATTCCATCCCATCCCAACCCATCCCATACCATCCCATCCCATCCCATCCCATTGTAGCCCATCCCATCCCTTCCCACCCCATCCCATCACATCCCGTCCCATCACATCTCATCCCAGGGATCCCATCCCATCCCATCCCCGGGTCCCCATCCCAGGGATTCCATCCCATCCCAACCCATCCCATCCCATGGATACCATCCCATCCCAGAGATCCCATCCCAGGGATCCCATCCCATCCATGGGATCCCATCCCATCCCAACCCATCGCATCCCATCATACCCCATCCCATCCCGTCCTATCCCATCCCATCCCATCCCATCCCATCCCATCCCATCCCATCCCATCCCATCCCATCCCATCCCATCCTAGTGATCCCATCCTAGTGATCCCATACCAGGCATCCCATCCCATCCCAGGGATCCTATTTCATCCCATCCCATCCCATCCCATCGATCCCATCCCGTCCCAACCCATCGTAGCCAATGCCATCCCATCCCTCCCCATCCCATCCAACCCCATCCCATCCCATCCCATCCCATCGCAGGGATCCCATCCCATCCCATCCCATCCCATCACATCCCATCCCAGCGATCTCATCCCAGGGATTCCATCCCATCCCAGGTATACCATCCCAACCAATCCTAACCCAGGGATCCCATCCCATCCAATCCCAGGGATCCCATCCCATCCCATCCCATCCCATCCCATTTCAACCCATCCCATCCCACGGATCCCATCCCATCCCATCCCAGGCATCCCATCCGATCCCATCCAAGGATCCCATCCCATCCCATCCCATCCCATCCCATCCCAGGGATCCCATCCCATCCCATCCCATCCCATCCCAACCCATCCCAGGGATCCCATCCCATGGAACCCATCCCAACCCAGGGATCCCATCCCATGGAACCCATCCCATCCCAGGGATCCCATATCAGAGATCCCATCCAATCCCCGGGTCCCCATCCCAGGGATTCCATCCCATCCCAACCCATCCCATCCCATGGATACCATCCCATCCCAGAGATCCCATCCCAGGGATCCCATCCCATCCCAGGGATCCCATCCCAACCCATCCCATCCCATCCTACCCCATCCCATCCCATCCTATCCCATCCCATCCCCTCCAATCCCATCCTAGGGATCCCATACCAGGTATCCCATCCCATCCCAGGGATCCCATTCCGTACCATCCCAGGGATCCCATTTCATCCCATCCCGTCCCATCGATCCCATCCCATCCCAACCCATTGTAGCCAATCCCATCCCACCCCATGCCATCCAATCCCATCCCATCCCATTCCATCCCACCCCATCCCATCCCATCCCATCCCATCCCAGCGATCTCATCCCAGGGATTCCATCCCACCCAAGGTATCCCATCCCAACCAGTCCCAACCCAGGGATCCCATCCCATTCCATCCCATCTCATCCCATCCCATCCCAGGGATCCCATCCCATCCCACGTATCCCATCCCATCCCATCCCATCCCATCCCATCCCATCCCATCCCATTGTAGCCCATCCCATCCCTTCCCACCCCATCCCATCACATCCCGTCCCATCACATCTCATCCCAGGGATCCCATCCCATCCCATCCCCGGGTCCCCATCCCAGGGATTCCATCCCATCCCAACCCATCCCATCCCATGGATACCATCCCATCCCAGAGATCCCATCCCAGGGATCCCATCCCATCCATGGGATCCCATCCCATCCCAACCCATCGCATCCCATCATACCCCATCCCATCCCATCCTATCCCATCCCATCCCATCCCATCCCATCCCATCCCATCCCATCCCATCCCATCCCATCCCATCCCATCCCATCCCATCCTAGTGATCCCATACCAGGCATCCCATCCCATCCCAGGGATCCTATTTCATCCCATCCCATCCCATCCCATCGATCCCATCCCGTCCCAACCCATCGTAGCCAATCCCATCCCTCCCCATCCCATCCAACCCCATCCCATCCCATCCCATCCCATCGCAGGGATCCCATCCCATCCCATCCCATCACATCCCATCCCAGCGTTCTCATCCCAGGGATTCCATCCCATCCCAGGTATACCATCCCAACCAATCCTAACCCAGGGATCCCATGCCATCCAATCCCAGGGATCCCAACCCATCCCATCCCATCCCATCCCATCTCAACCCATCCCATCCCAGGGATCACATCCCATCCCACGGATCCCATCCCATCCCATCCCAGGCATCCCATCCGATCCCATCCAAGGGATCCCATCCCATCCCATCCCATCCCAGGGATCCCATCCCATCCCAGGGATCCCATCCCAACCCATCCCAGGGATCCCATCCCATGGAACCCATCCCAACCCAGGGATCCCATCCCATTCCAACCCATCCCATCCCATCCCAGGGATCCCATCCCAGAGATTCCATCCCATCCCAGGGATGCCATCCCAGGGATTCGATCCCAAACCAGGGATCCCATCCTATCCCAGGGATCCCTTCCCAGGGATTCCATCCCATCCCAGGGATCCCATCCCATCCCAGGGGTCACATTCCAGGGATCCCATCCCAGGGATCCCATCCCATCCCAGGGATCCCATCCCATCCCATCCCATCCCAGGGATCCCATACCAGGGATCCCATCCCATCCCCGGGTCCCCATCCCAGGGATTCCATCCCATCCCAACCCATCCCAACCCATCCCATCCCATGGATACCATCCGATCCCTGAGATCCCATCCCAGGGATCCCATCCCATCCCAGGGATCCCATCCCATCCTACCCCATCCCATCCCATCCTATCCCTTCGCATCCCATCTCATCCCATCCCATCCTAGGGATCCCATACCAGGTATCCCATCCCATCCCAGGGATCCCATTCCGTACCATCCCAGCGATCCCATTCCATCCCATCCCATCCCATCCCATCGATCCCATCCCATCCCAACCCATTGTAGCCAATCCCATCCCATCCCACCCCATCCCATCCAATCCCATCCCATCCCACCCCATCCCATCCCATCCCATCCCATCCCATCCCATCCCATCCCATCCCATCCCATCCCATCCCAGGGACAGCATCCCAGGGATACCATACCATCCCAACCCATCCCATCCAATCCCATCCCAACCCATCCCATCCAATCCCATCCCATCCAATCCCAGGGATCCCATCCCATCCCATCTCACCCCATCCCATCCCAGGGATCACATCCCATCCCATGGATCCCATCCCATACCATCCCATCCCATCGCAGGGATCCCATCCCATCCCATCCCATCCCATCACATCCCATCCCAGCGATCTCATCCCAGGGATTCCATCCCATCCCAGTGATCCCATCCCATCCCACCCATTCCCATCCCAGGAATCCCATCCCATCACATCCCACGGATCCCATAACATCCCAGGGATCCCATCCCATCCCATCCCATCCCAGGGATCCCATCCCAGGGATTCCATCCCATCCCAGGGATCCCATCCCAACAAATCCCATCACAGGGATCCCATCCCATCCCATCACAGGGATCCCATCCCATCACAGGGATCCCATCCCATCCCATCCCGTCCCATCCCATTCCATCACATCCCATCCCATCCCATCCCATCCCATCCCATCCCATCCCATCCCATCCCATTCCAGGCATCCCGTCCCATCCAAACCCATCCCATCCCATCCCATCCCATTGTAGCCCATCCCATCCCTTCCCACCCCATCCCATCCCGTCCCATCACATCCCATCCCAGATATCCCATCCCAGGGATCCCATCCCATCCCAGGGATACCATCCCATCCCATCCCAGGGATCCCATCCGATCCCATCCCATCCCATCCCATCCAATCCCATCTCATCCCATCCCATCCCATCCCATCCCATCCCATCCCATCCCATCCCATCCCAGGGATCCCATATCAGAGATCCCATCCAATCCCCGGGTCCCCATCCCAGGGATTCCATCCCATCCCAACCCATCCCATCCCATGGTTACCATCCCATCCCAGAGATCCCATCCCAGGGATCCCATCCCATCCCAGGGATCCCATCCCAACCCATCCCATCCCATCCTACCCCATCCCATCCCATCCTATCCCATCCCATCCCCTCCAATCCCATCCTAGGGATCCCATACCAGGTATCCCATCCCATCCCAGGCATCCCATTCCGTACCATCCCAGGGATCCCATTTCATCCCATCCCGTCCCATCGATCCCATCCCATCCCAACCCATTGTAGCCAATCCCATCCCACCCCATGCCATCCAATCCCATCCCATCCCATCCCATTCCATCCCACCCCATCCCATCCCATCCCATCCCATCCCATCCCATCCCATCCCATCCCAGCGATCTCATCCCAGGGATTCCATCCCACCCAAGGTATCCCATCCCAACCAGTCCCAACCCAGGGATCCCATCCCATTCCATCCCATCTCATCCCATCCCATCCCAGGGATCCCATCCCATCCCACGTATCCCATCCCATCCCATCTCATCCCGCGGATCCCATGCCATGGCATCCCATCCCATCCCATCCCATCCCATCCCATCCCATCCCATCCCATCCCATTGTAGCCCATCCCATCCCTTCCCACCCCATCCCATCACATCCCGTCCCATCACATCTCATCCCAGGGATCCCATCCCATCCCATCCCCGGGTCCCCATCCCAGGGATTCCATCCCATCCCAACCCATCCCATCCCATGGATACCATCCCATCCCAGAGATCCCATCCCAGGGATCCCATCCCATCCATGGGATCCCATCCCATCCCAACCCATCGCATCCCATCATACCCCATCCCATCCCGTCCTATCCCATCCCATCCCATCCCATCCCATCCCATCCCATCCCATCCCATCCCATCCTAGTGATCCCATACCAGGCATCCCATCCCATCCCAGGGATCCTATTTCATCCCATCCCATCCCATCCCATCGATCCCATCCCGTCCCAACCCATCGTAGCCAATGCCATCCCATCCCTCCCCATCCCATCCAACCCCATCCCATCCCATCCCATCCCATCGCAGGGATCCCATCCCATCCCATCCCATCCCATCCCATCCCATCCCATCCCATCCCATCCCATCCCATCCTAGTGATCCCATACCAGGCATCCCATCCCATCCCAGGGATCCTATTTCATCCCATCCCATCCCATCCCATCGATCCCATCCCGTCCCAACCCATCGTAGCCAATCCCATCCCTCCCCATCCCATCCAACCCCATCCCATCCCATCCCATCCCATCGCAGGGATCCCATCCCATCCCATCCCATCACATCCCATCCCAGCGATCTCATCCCAGGGATTCCATCCCATCCCAGGTATACCATCCCAACCAATCCTAACCCAGGGATCCCATGCCATCCAATCCCAGGGATCCCATCCCATCCCATCCCATCCCATCTCAACCCATCCCATCCCAGGGATCACATCCCATCCCACGGATCCCATCCCATCCCATCCCAGGCATCCCATCCGATCCCATCCAAGGGATCCCATCCCATCCCATCCCATCCCAGGGATCCCATCCCATCCCATCCCATCCCAACCCATCCCAGGGATCCCATCCCATGGAACCCATCCCAACCCAGGGATCCCATCCCATTCCAACCCATCCCATCCCATCCCAGGGATCCCATCCCAGAGATTCCATCCCATCCCAGGGATGCCATCCCAGGGATTCGATCCCAAACCAGGGATCCCATCCTATCCCAGGGATCCCTTCCCAGGGATTCCATCCCATCCCAGGGATCCCATCCCATCCCAGGGGTCACATTCCAGGGATCCCATCCCAGGGATCCCATCCCATCCCAGGGATCCCATCCCATCCCATCCCATCCCATCCCAGGGATCCCATACCAGGGATCCCATCCCATCCCCGGGTCCCCATCCCAGGGATTCCATCCCATCCCAACCCATCCCAACCCATCCCATCCCATGGATACCATCCGATCCCTGAGATCCCATCCCAGGGATCCCATCCCATCCCAGGGATCCCATCCCATCCTACCCCATCCCATCCCATCCTATCCCTTCGCATCCCATCTCATCCCATCCCATCCTAGGGATCCCATACCAGGTATCCCATCCCATCCCAGGGATCCCATTCCGTACCATCCCAGCGATCCCATTCCATCCCATCCCATCCCATCCCATCCCATCGATCCCATCCCATCCCAACCCATTGTAGCCAATCCCATCCCATCCCACCCCATCCCATCCAATCCCATCCCATCCCACCCCATCCCATCCCATCCCATCCCATCCCATCCCATCCCATCCCATCCCATCCCATCCCAGGGACAGCATCCCAGGGATACCATACCATCCCAACCCATCCCATCCAATCCCATCCCAACCCATCCCATCCAATCCCATCCCATCCAATCCCAGGGATCCCATCCCATCCCATCTCACCCCATCCCATCCCAGGGATCACATCCCATCCCATGGATCCCATCCCATACCATCCCATCCCATCGCAGGGATCCCATCCCATCCCATCCCATCCCATCACATCCCATCCCAGCGATCTCATCCCAGGGATTCCATCCCATCCCAGTGATCCCATCCCATCCCACCCATTCCCATCCCAGGAATCCCATCCCATCACATCCCACGGATCCCATAACATCCCAGGGATCCCATCCCATCCCATCCCAGGGATCCCATCCCAGGGATTCCATCCCATCCCAGGGATCCCATCCCAACAAATCCCATCACAGGGATCCCATCCCATCCCATCACAGGGATCCCATCCCATCACAGGGATCCCATCCCATCCAATCCCATCTCATCCCATCCATTCCCATCCCAGGAATCCCATCCCATCCCATTCCAGGGATCCCATCCCATTCCAGGGATCCCATCCCATGCCATCACATCCCATCCCATTCCATCCTATCCCATCCCATCCCATCCCATCCCATCCCATCCCATCCCATCCCATCCCATCCCATCCCATCCCAGGGATCCCATCCCATCCCATCGAATCCCATCCCAACCCATGCCATCCAATCCAATCCCATCCCATTCCATTCCATCCCATCCCATTCCATCCCATCCCATCCCATCCCATCCCATCCCATCCCATCCCATCCCATCCCAGGGATCCCATGCCAGGGTTCCCATCTCATCCCAGGGATCCAATCCCAGATATCCTATCCCATCCCAACCCATCCCAACCCATCCCATCCCATCCGATCCCATCCCAGGGATCCCATCCCATCCCAGGGATCCATCCCATCCCATCCCATTCCATCCCATCCCATTCCATCCCATCCCATCCCAGGGATCCCATCCCAGCGATCCCAACCCATCCCAGGGATCCCATCCCATACGAGCTATCAGAATCCAGGGATCCCATCCCTGGGATCCCATCTCATCCCATCCCAGTGTTCCCAACCCATCCCAACCCATGCCATCCCATCCAATCCCATCCCATCCCAGGGATCGCATCCCATCTCAGGGATCACATTCCAGGGATCCCATCCCAGGGATCCCATCCCATCCCAGGGTTCCCATCCCATCCCATCCCATGCCAGGGATCCCATACCAGGGATCCCATCCCATCCCCTGGTCCCCATCCCAGGGATTCCATCCCATCCCTCCCCATCCCATCCAACCCCATCCCATCCCAGGCATCCCATCCGAACCCATCCCAGGGATCCCATCCCATCGCATCCCATCCCATCCCAGGGATCCCATCCCAGGGATCCCATCCCATCCCATCCCATCCCATCCCAGGGATCCCATCTCATCCCAGGGATCCAATCCCAGAGATCCTCTCCCATCCCATCCCATCCCAGGGATCCCATCCCATGGAACCCATCCCAATCCAGGGATCCCATCCCATCCCATCCCATCCCATCCCATCCCACGGATCCCATCCCAGGGATCCCATCCCAGGGATCCCATCCCATCCCGGGGATCCCATTCCAGGGATTCAATCCCATCCCAGGGATCCCAACCCATACGAGGGATCACAATCCAGGGATCCCATCCCTGGGACCCCATCTCATCCCATCCCAGGGATCCAATCGAATCCCATCTCATCCCAAGGATCCCATCCCATCGCAGGGATCCCATCCCATCCCATCCCATCCCATCCCATCCGATCCCATCCCATCCCAGGGATCCCATACCAGGTATCCCATCCCATCCCAGGGATCCCATTCCGTACCATCCCAAGGATCCCATTCCATCCCATTCCATCCCATCCCATCCATCCCATCCCATCACAACCCATTGTAGCCAATCCCATCCCATCCCACCCCACCCATTCCAATCCCATCCCATCCCATCCCATCTCATCCCATCCCATCCCATCCCATCCCATCCCATCCCATCCCATCCCATCCCATCCCATCCCATCCCATCCCAGGGACACCATCCCAGCTATACCATACCATCCCATCCCATCCCATCGCAGGGATCCCATCCCATCCCATCCCGTCCCATCCCATCCCGTCCCATCCCATCCCATCCCATCCCATCCCATCCCATCCCATCCCATCCCATCCCATTCCAGGCATCCCGTCCAATCCAAACCCATCCCATCCCATCCCATCCCATTGTAGCCCATCCCATCCCTTCCCACCCCATCCCATCCCATCCCGTCCCATCACATCCCATCCCAGATATCCCATCCCAGGGATCCCATCCCATCCCAGGGATACCATCCCATCCCATCCCAGGGATCCCATCCGATCCCATCCCATCCCATCCCATCCAATCCCATCCCATCCCATCCCATCCCATCCCATCCCATCCCATCCCATCCCATCCCATCCCATCCCATCCCAGGGATCCCATATCAGAGATCCCATCCAATCCCCGGGTCCCCATCCCAGGGATTCCATCCCATCCCAACCCATCCCATCCCATGGATACCATCCCATCCCAGAGATCCCATCCCAGGGATCCCATCCCATCCCAGGGATCCCATCCCAACCCATCCCATCCCATCCTACCCCATCCCATCCCATCCTATCCCATCCCATCCCCTCCAATCCCATCCTAGGGATCCCATACCAGGTAGCCCATCCCATCCCAGGGATCCCATTCCGTACCATCCCAGGGATCCCATTTCATCCCATCCCGTCCCATCGATCCCATCCCATCCTAACCCATTGTAGCCAATCCCATCCCACCCCATGCCATCCAATCCCATCCCATCCCATTCCATCCCACCCCATCCCATCCCATCCCATCCCATCCCATCCCATCCCATCCCATCCCATCCCATCCCAGCGATCTCATCCCAGGGATTCCATCCCACCCAAGGTATCCCATCCCAACCAGTCCCAACCCAGGGATCCCATCCCATTCCATCCCATCTCATCCCATCCCATCCCAGGGATCCCATCCCATCCCACGTATCCCATCCCATCCCATCTCATCCCGCGGATCCCATGCCATGGCATCCCATCCCATCCCATCCCATCCCATCCCATCCCATCCCATCCCATCCCATCCCTTCCCACCCCATCCCATCACATCCCGTCCCATCACATCTCATCCCAGGGATCCCATCCCATCCCATCCCCGGGTCCCCATCCCAGGGATTCCATCCCATCCCAACCCATCCCATCCCATGGATACCATCCCATCCCAGAGATCCCATCTCAGGGATCCCATCCCATCCATGGGATCCCATCCCATCCCAACCCATCGCATCCCATCATACCCCATCCCATCCCATCCTATCCCATCCCATCCCATGCCATCCCATCCCATCCCATCCCATCCTAGTGATCCCATACCAGGCATCCCATCCCATCCCAGGGATCCTATTTCATCCCATCCCATCCCATCCCATCGATCCCATCCCGTCCCAACCCATCGTAGCCAATCCCATCCCATCCCTCCCCATCCCATCCAACCCCATCCCATCCCATCGCAGGGATCCCATCCCATCCCATCACATCCCATCCCAGCCATCTCATCCCAGGGATTCCATCCCATCCCAGGTATACCATCCCAACCAATCCTAACCCAGGGATCCCATCCCATCCAATCCCAGGGATCCCATCCCATCCCATCCCATCCCATCCCATCCCATCCCATCTCAACCCATCCCATCCCAGGGATCACATCCCATCCCACGGATCCCATCCCATCCCAGGCATCCCATCCGATCCCAACCAAGGGATCCCATCCCATCCCATCCCATCCCATCCCAGGGATCCCATCCCATCCCATCCCATCCCAACCCATCCCAGGGATCCCATCCCATGGAACCCATCCCAACCCAGGGATCCCATCCCATTCCAACCCATCCCATCCCATCCCATCCCATCCCATCCCAGGGATCCCATCCCAGAGATTCCATCCAATCCCAGGGATGCCATCCCAGGGATTCGATCCCAAACCAGGGATCCCATCCTATCCCAGGGATCCCTTCCCAGGGATTCCATCCCACTCCAGGGATCCCATCCCATCCCAGGGATCACATTCCAGGGATCCCATCCCAGGGATCCCATCCCAGGGATCCCATCCCATCCCATCCCATCCCATCCCAGGGATCCCATACCAGGGATCCCATCCCATCCCCGGGTCCCCATCCCAGGGATTCCATCCCATCCCAACCCATCCCAACCCATCCCATCCCATGGATACCATCCGATCCCTGAGATCCCATCCCAGGGATCCCATCCCATCCCAGGGATCCCATCCCATCCTACCCCATCCCATCCCATCCTATCCCTTCGCATCCCATCTCATCCCATCCCATCCTAGGGATCCCATACCAGGTATCCCATCCCATCCCAGGGATCCCATTCCGTACCATCCCAGCGATCCCATTCCATCCCATCCCATCCCATCCCATCCCATCGATCCCATCCCATCCCAACCCATTGTAGCCAATCCCATCCCATCCCACCCCATCCCATCCAATCCCATCCCATCCCATCCCACCCCATCCCATCCCATCCCATCCCATCCCATCCCATGCCATCCCATCCCAGGGACACCATCCCAGGGATACCATACCATCCCAACCCATCCCATCCAATCCCATCCCAACCCATCCCATCCAATCCCATCCCATCCAATCCCAGGGATCCCATCCCATCCCATCTCACCCCATCCCATCCCAGGGATCACATCCCATCCCATGGATCCCATCCCATACCATCCCATCCCATCGCAGGGATCCCATCCCATCCCATCCCATCCCATCACATCCCATCCCAGCGATCTCATCCCAGGGATTCCATCCCATCCCAGTGATCCCATCCCATCCCACCCATTCCCATCCCAGGAATCCCATCCCATCACATCCCACGGATCCCATAACATCCCAGGGATCCCATCCCATCCCATCCCAGGGATCCCATCCCAGGGATTCCATCCCATCCCAGGGATCCCATCCCAACAAATCCCATCACAGGGATCCCATCCCATCCCATCACAGGGATCCCATCCCATCACAGGGATCCCATCCCATCCAATCCCATCCCATCCCATCCATTCCCATCCCAGGAATCCCATCCCATCCCATTCCAGGGATCCCATCCCATTCCAGGGATCCCATCCCATGCCATCACATCCCATCCCATTCCATCCCATCCCATCCCATCCCATCCCATCCCATCCCATCCCATCCCATCCCATCCCAGGGATCCAATCCCATCCCAGGGATAACATCCCAGGGATTCGATCCCAACCCAGGGATCCAATCCTATCCCAGGAATTCCATCCCAGGGATCCCATCCCATCCCATCCGATCCCATCCCAGGGATCCCATCCCATCCCATCGAATCCCATCCCAACCCATGCCATCCCATCCCATCCCATCCCATCCCATCCCATCCCATCCCATCCCAGGGATCCCATGCCAGGGTTCCCATCTCATCCCAGGGATCCAATCCCAGATATCCTATCCCATCCCAACCCATCCCAACCCATCCCATCCCATCCGATCCCATCCCAGGGATCCCATCCCATCCCAGGGATCCCTCCCATCCCATCCCATCCCATCCCATTCCATTCCATCCCATCCCATCCCAGGGATCCCATCCCAGCGATCCCATCCCATCCCAGCGATCCCATCCCATACGAGCTATCACAATCCGGGGATCCCATCCCTGGGATCCCATCTCATCCCATCCCAGGGATCCAATGCCATCCCATCTCATCCCAGGGATCCCATAACATCCCATCCCAGTGTTCCCAACCCATCCCAACCCATGCCATCCCATCCAATCCCATCCCATCCCAGGGATCGCATCCCATCTCAGGGATCACATTCCAGGGATCCCATCCCAGGGATCCCATCCCATCCCAGGGATCCCATCCCATCCCATCCCATCCCATGCCAGGGATCCCATACCAGGGATCCCATCCCATCCCCTGGTCCCCATCCCAGGGATTCCATCCCATCCCTCCCCATCCCATCCAACCCCATCCCATCCCATCCCATCCCATCCCATCCCATCGCAGGGATCCCATCCCATCCCATCCCATCCCATCCCATCCCATCACATCCCATCCCAGCGATCTCATCCCAGGGATTCCATCCCATCCCAGGTATACCATCCCAACCAATCCTAACCCAGGGATCCCATCCCATCCAATCCCAGGGATCCCATCCCATCCCATCCCATCTCAACCCATCCCATCCCAGGGATCACATCCCATCCCACGGATCCCATCCCATCCCATCCCAGGCATCCCATCCGATCCCATCCAAGGGATCCCATCCCATCCCATCCCATCCCATCCCATCCCATCCCATCCCATTCCAGGGATCCCATCCCATCCCATCCCAGGGATCCCATCCCATCCCATCCCATCCCAACCCATCCCAGGGATCCCATCCCATGGAACCCATCCCAACCCAGGGATCCCATCCCATTGCAACCCATCCCATCCCATCCCAGGGATCCCATCCCAGAGATTCCATCCCATCCCAGGGATGCCATCCCAGGGATTCGATCCCAACCCAGGGATCCCATCCTATCCCAGGGATCCCTTCCCAGGCATTCCATCCCATCCCAGGGATCCCATCCCATCCCAGGGATCACATTCCAGGGATCCCATCCCAGGGATCCCATCCCATCCCAGGGATCCCATCCCATCCCATCCCATCCCAGGGATCCCATACCAGGGATCCCATCCCATCCCCGGGTCCCCATCCCAGGGATTCCATCCCATCCCAACCCATCCCAACCCATCCCATCCCATGGATACCATCCGATCCCTGAGATCCCATCCCAGGGATCCCATCCCATCCCAGGGATCCCATCCCATCCTACCCCATCCCATCCCATCCTATCCCATCGCATCCCATCTCATCCCATCCCATCCTAGGGATCCCATACCAGGTATCCCATCCCATCCCAGGGATCCCATTCCGTACCATCCCAGGGATCCCATTCCATCCCATCCCATCCCATCCCATCCCATGGATCCCATCCCATCCCAACCCATTGTAGCCAATCCCATCCCATCCCACCCCATCCCATCCAATCCCATCCCATCCCACCCCATCCCATCCCATTCCATCCCATCCCATCCCATCCCATCCCATCCCATCCCATCCCATCCCAGGGACACCATCCCAGGGATACCATACCATCCCAACCCATCCCATCCAATCCCATCCCATCCCAACCCATCCCATCCAATCCCATCCCATCCAATCCCAGGGATCCCATCCCATCCCATCTCACCCCATCCCATCCCAGGGATCACATCCCATCCCATGGATCCCATCCGATACCATCCCATCCCATCGCAGGGATCCCATCCCATCCCATCCCATCCCATCCCATCCCATCCCATCCCAGGGATCCCATACCAGAGATCCCATCCAATCCCCGGGTCCCCATCCCAGGGATTCCATCCCATCCCAACCCATCCCATCCCATGGATACCATCCCATCCCAGAGATCCCATCCCAGGGATCCCATCCCATCCCAGGGATCCCATCCCAACCCATCCCATCCCATCCTACCCCATCCCATCCTATCCCATCCCATCCCCTCCAATCCCATCCTAGGGATCCCATACCAGGTAGCCCATCCCATCCCAGGGATCCCATTCCGTACCATCCCAGGGATCCCATTTCATCCCATCCCGTCCCATCGATCCCATCCCATCCCAACCCATTGTAGCCAATCCCATCCCACCCCATGCCATCCAATCCCATCCCATCCCATTCCATCCCACCCCATCCCATCCCATCCCATCCCATCCCATCCCATCCCATCCCATCCCATCCCATCCCATCCCATCCCATCCCAGCGATCTCATCCCAGGGATTCCATCCCACCCTAGGTATCCCATCCCAACCAGTCCCAACCCAGGGATCCCATCCCATTCCATCCCATCTCATCCCATCCCATCCCAGGGATCCCATCCCATCCCACGTATCCCATCCCATCCCATCTCATCCCGCGGATCCCATGCCATGGCATCCCATCCCATCCCATCCCATCCCATCCCATCCCATCTCATCCCAGGGATCCCATCCCATCCCATTGTAGCCCATCCCATCCCTTCCCACCCCATCCCATCACATCCCGTCCCATCACATCTCATCCCAGGGATCCCATCCCATCCCATCCCCGGGTCCCCATCCCAGGGATTCCATCCCATCCCAACCCATCCCATCCCATGGATACCATCCCATCCCAGAGATCCCATCTCAGGGATCCCATCCCATCCATGGGATCCCATCCCATCCCAACCCATCGCATCCCATCATACCCCATCCCATCCCATCCTATCCCATCCCATCCCATCCCATCCCATCCCATCCCATCCCATCCCATCCCATCCCATCCCATCCTAGTGATCCCATACCAGGCATCCCATCCCATCCCAGGGATCCTATTTCATCCCATCCCATCCCATCCCATCGATCCCATCCAACCCCATCCCATCCCATCCCATCCCATCCCATCGCAGGGATCCCATCCCATCCCATCCCATCACATCCCATCCCAGCGATCTCATCCCAGGGATTCCATCCCATCCCAGGTATACCATCCCAACCAATCCTAACCCAGGGATCCCATCCCATCCAATCCCAGGGATCCCATCCCATCCCATCCCATCCCATCCCATCCCATCTCAACCCATCCCATCCCAGGGATCACATCCCATCCCACGGATCCCATCCCATCCCAGGCATCCCATCCGATCCCAACCAAGGGATCCCATCCCATCCCATCCCATCCCATCCCAGGGATCCCATCCCATCCCATCCCATCCCATCCCAACCCATCCCAGGGATCCCATCCCATGGAACCCATCCCAACCCAGGGATTCCATCCCATTCCAACCCATCCCATCCCATCCCATCCCATCCCATCCCAGGGATCCCATCCCAGAGATTCCATCCCATCCCAGGGATGCCATCCCAGGGATTCGATCCCAAACCAGGGATCCCATCCTATCCCAGGGATCCCTTCCCAGGGATTCCATCCCATCCCAGGGATCCCATCCCATCCCAGGGATCACATTCCAGGGATCCCATCCCAGGGATCCCATCCCAGGGATCCCATCCCATCCCATCCCATCCCATCCCAGGGATCCCATACCAGGGATCCCATCCCATCCCCGGGTCCCCATCCCAGGGATTCCATCCCATCCCAACCCATCCCAACCCATCCCATCCCATGGATACCATCCGATCCCTGAGATCCCATCCCAGGGATCCCATCCCATTCTACCCCATCCCATCCCATCCTATCCCTTCGCATCCCATCTCATCCCATCCCATCCTAGGGATCCCATACCAGGTATCCCATCCCATCCCAGGGATCCCATTCCGTACCATCCCAGCGATCCCATTCCATCCCATCCCATCCCATCCCATCCCATCGATCCCATCCCATCCCAACCCATTGTAGCCAATCCCATCCCATCCCACCCCATCCCATCCAATCCCATCCCATCCCATCCCACCCCATCCCATCCCATCCCATCCCATCCCATCCCATCCCATCCCATCCCATCCCAGGGACACCATCCCAGGGATACCATACCATCCCAACCCATCCCATCCAATCCCATCCCAACCCATCCCATCCAATCCCATCCCATCCAATCCCAGGGATCCCATCCCATCCCATCTCACCCCATCCCATCACAGGGATCACATCGCATCCCATGGATCCCATCCCATACCATCCCATCCCATCGCAGGGATCCCATCCCATCCCATCCCATCCCATCACATCCCATCCCAGCGATCTCATCCCAGGGATTCCATCCCATCCCAGTGATCCCATCCCATCCCACCCATTCCCATCCCAGGAATCCCATCCCATCCCATCCCAGGGATCCCATCCCAGGGATTCCATCCCATCCCAGGGATCCCATCCCAACAAATCCCATCACAGGGATCCCATCCCATCCCATCACAGGGATCCCATCCCATCACAGGGATCCCATCCCATCCAATCCCATCCCATCCCATCCATTCCCATCCCAGGAATCCCATCCCATCCCATTCCAGGGATCCCATCCCATTCCAGGGATCCCATCCCATGCCATCACATCCCATCCCATTCCATCCCATCCCATCCCATCCCATCCCATCCCATCCCATCCCATCCCATCCCATCCCATCCCAGGGATCCAATCCCATCCCAGGGATAACATCCCAGGGATTCGATCCCAACCCAGGGATCCCATCCTATCCTAGGAATTCCATCCCAGGGATCCCATCCCATCCCATCCGATCCCATCCCAGGGATCCCATCCCATCCCATCGAATCCCATCCCAACCCATGCCATCCAATCCAATCCCATCCCATCCCATTCCATTCCATCCCATCCCATCCCATCCCATCCCATCCCATCCCAGGGATCCCATGCCAGGGTTCCCATCGCATCCCAGGGATCCAATCCCAGATATCCTATCCCATCCCAACCCATCCCAACCCATCCCATCCCATCCGATCCCATCCCAGGGATCCCATCCCATCCCAGGGATCCCTCCCATCCCATCCCATCCCATCCCATTCCATTCCATCCCATCCCATCCCAGGGATCCCATCCCAGCGATCCCATCCCATCCCAGCGATCCCATCCCATACGAGCTATCACAATCCGGGGATCCCATCCCTGGGATCCCATCTCATCCCATCCCAGGGATCCAATGCCATCCCATCTCATCCCAGGGATCCCATAACATCCCATCCCAGTGTTCCCAACCCATCCCAACCCATGCCATCCCATCCAATCCCATCCCATCCCAGGGATCGCATCCCATCTCAGGGATCACATTCCAGGGATCCCATCCCAGGGATCCCATCCCATCCCAGGGATCCCATCCCATCCCATCCCATCCCATGCCAGGGATCCCATACCAGGGATCCCATCCCATCCCCTGGTCCCCATCCCAGGGATTCCATCCCATCCCTCCCCATCCCATCCAACCCCATCCCATCCCATCCCATCCCATCCCATCGCAGGGATCCCATCCCATCCCATCCCATCCCATCACATCCCATCCCAGCGATCTCATCCCAGGGATTCCATCCCATCCCAGGTATACCATCCCAACCAATCCTAACCCAGGGATCCCATCCCATCCAATCCCAGGGATCCCATCCCATCCCATCCCATCTCAACCCATCCCATCCCAGGGATCACATCCCATCCCACGGATCCCATCCCATCCCATCCCAGGCATCCCATCCGATCCCATCCAAGGGATCCCATCCCATCCCATCCCATCCCATCCCATCCCATCCCATTCCAGGGATCCCATCCCATCCCATCCCAGGGATCCCATCCCATCCCATCCCATCCCATCCCAACCCATCCCAGGGATCCCATCCCATGGAGCCCATCCCAACCCAGGGATCCCATCCCATTGCAACCCTTCCCATCCCATCCCAGGGATCCCATCCCAGAGATTCCATCCCATCCCAGGGATGCCATCCCAGGGATTCGATCCCAACCCAGGGATCCCATCCTATCCCAGGGATCCCTTCCCAGGCATTCCATCCCATCCCAGGGATCCCATCCCATCCCAGGGATCACATTCCAGGGATCCCATCCCAGGGATCCCATCCCATCCCAGGGATCCCATCCCATCCCATCCCATCCCATCCCAGGGATCCCATACCAGGGATCCCATCCCATCCCCGGGTCCCCATCCCAGGGATTCCATCCCATCCCAACCCATCCCAACCCATCCCATCCCATGGATACCATCCGATCCCTGAGATCCCATCCCAGGGATCCCATCCCAACCCAGGGATCCCATCCCATCCTACCCCATCCCATCCCATCCTATCCCTTCGCATCCCATCTCATCCCATCCCATCCTAGGGATCCCATACCAGGTATCCCATCCCATCCCAGGGATCCCATTCCGTACCATCCCAGGGATCCCATTCCATCCCATCCCATCCCATCCCATCCCATGGATCCCATCCCATCCCAACCCATTGTAGCCAATCCCATCCCATCCCACCCCATCCCATCCAATCCCATCCCATCCCACCCCATCCCATCCCATTCCATCCCATCCCATCCCATCCCATCCCATCCCATCCCATCCCATCCCAGGGACACCATCCCAGGGATACCATACCATCCCAACCCATCCCATCCAATCCCATCCCATCCCAACCCATCCCATCCCATCCAATCCCAGGGATCCCATCCCATCCCATCTCACCCCATCCCATCCCAGGGATCACATCCCATCCCATGGATCCCATCCGATACCATCCCATCCCATCGCAGGGATCCCATCCCATCCCATCCCATCCCATCCCATCCCATCACATCCCATCCCAGCGATCTCATCCCAGGGATTCCATCCCATCCCAGTGATCCCATCCCATCCCACCCATTCCCATCCCAGGAATCCCATCCCATCACATCCCACGGATCCCATAACATCCCAGGGATCCCATCCCATCCCATCCCATCCCATCCCAGGGATCCCATCCCAGGGATTCCATCCCATCCCAGGGATCCCATCCCAACAAATCCCATCACAGGGATCCCAACCCATCCCATCACAGGGATCCCATCCCATCACAGGGATCCCATCCCATCCAATCCCATCCCATCCCATCCATTCCCATCCCAGGAATCCCATCCCATCCCATTCCAGGGATCCCATCCCATTCCAGGGATCCCATCCCATCCCATGCCATCACATCCCATCCCATTCCATCCCATCCCATCCCATACCATCCCATCCCATCCCATCCCATACCATCCCATCCCATCCCATCCCAGGGATCCAATCCCATCCCAGGGATAACATCCCAGGGATTCGATCCCATCCCAGGGATCCCATCCTATCCCAGGAATTCCATCCCAGGGATCCCATCCCATCCCATCCGATCCCATCCCAGGGATCCCATCCCATCCCATCGAATCCCATCCCAACCCATGCCATCCAATCCAATCCCATCCCATCCCATCCCATTCCATTCCATCCCATCCCATCCCATCCCATCCCATCCCATCCCATCCCATCCCATCCCATCCCATCCCATCCCATCCCATCCTAGTGATCCCATACCAGGCATCCCATCCCATCCCAGGGATCCTATTTCATCCCATCCCATCCCATCCCATCGATCCCATCCCGTCCCAACCCATCGTAGCCAATCCCATCCCATCCCTCCCCATCCCATCCAACCCCATCCCATCCCATCCCATCCCATCGCAGGGATCCCATCCCATCCCATCCCATCACATCCCATCCCAGCGATCTCATCCCAGGGATTCCATCCCATCCCAGGTAAACCATCCCAACCAATCCTAACCCAGGGATCCCATCCCATCCAATCCCAGGGATCCCATCCCATCCCATCCCATCCCATCCCATCCCATCTCAACCCATCCCATCCCAGGGATCACATCCCATCCCACGGATCCCATCCCATCCCAGGCATCCCATCCGATCCCAACCAAGGGATCCCATCCCATCCCATCCCATCCCATCCCATCCCAGGGATCCCATCCCATCCCATCCCATCCCATCCCAACCCATCCCAGGGATCCCATCCCATGGAACCCATCCCAACCCAGGGATCCCATCCCATTCCAACCCATCCCATCCCATCCCATCCCATCCCATCCCATCCCATCCCAGGGATCCCATCCCAGAGATTCCATCCCATCCCAGGGATGCCATCCCAGGGATTCGATCCCAAACCAGGGATCCCATCCTATCCCAGGGATCCCTTCCCAGGGATTCCATCCCATCCCAGGGATCCCATCCCATCCCAGGGATCACATTCCAGGGATCCCATCCCAGGGATCCCATCCCAGGGATCCCATCCCATCCCATCCCATCCCATCCCAGGGATCCCATACCAGGGATCCCATCCCATCCCCGGGTCCCCATCCCAGGGATTCCATCCCATCCCAACCCATCCCAACCCATCCCATCCCATGGATACCATCCGATCCCTGAGATCCCATCCCAGTGCTGCCCGATGCCCCAAACAGAACACAAACTAACAGAGTGTCAGTTTATGCGGTGCTTTATTCAGGGCCCGGGGAACCTGCGGACTAGCGTCCAAAGTCAGGGTCCCACAGTTCCCTTTCTCGTCAAGTTTTTTATACCTTTTTACAAAGTAGTCCACGTGCAGAGGTACACATTCTTCAAGACAATACAGATACATAAATCTTGTAGATATCATTCCTAAAAGTTATAAATTTTGCATGCTTGTCTATTAAAAACTATAGGCTACCCCCCTTTAATTCCCCCTTGCATGTTTTCCCATCACCAGAACCCTTTTTTTATTATTATACTTTAGCCTTATCCTGAAAGTTTCTAGATGTTCTTATATGCTCCACTAAATTCTTTAATTATCTTTAATTATTGTTTCCACAGTCCCCAGCTCATTCCCAGGGCTGGTTCCCAGGGCCTGTCCGAGAACTGCAGTTTTCTAAGCCTTAGCATGACTACTACTATATCTACATTAGTCCTTTTTCTCATTATTTCGGTATCAACTCCCCCCTTTTGAGCATTCTTCAGATTTTCTGCAAGGATGCTCAATTCTTCAAGTTATGGTTTCTAAGTAGGATGGTGAGTCTTCTTTTCGAGTTGGCAGGATTACTTCTTTCCGGGTCAGTGCTCTCATAACACGTCGAGTATGAGTTCCTTCTCTGGCAATCATTCCTAAAAGACATCTGTACATAATCATGCATACTACAATAATCAATACAATCATTATTACATATTGTACAATTGATGATATCCAACCAGAGACTTGGATTCCTAGGGAGCTAAACAGTGCTCCTACCCAGTTATGTTCAGCTTCCTCCTGGACTTCATGCACTTTTGTTTCAATTTGTTCTAATTGACTTATGTCTTTTTCTACTTCTTCTGTGACATTTGGGATATGTACGCAGCAATGGTCAACCTTTCCTTGGAGGTACCCACAGACTCCATGTTCTTTTAATAAAAGCAAATCTAATGCCATTCTATTTTGAATTGTCATTCTTGTTGTTGCCTGCAACTGTAAGTTTAGATCCCTAAATCCTTTCTTTGTAACTGCGGCTAGCCTCTCAGTTTGTCCTACTAATTTGTACAGCATCTCCCGGTTTCTATATGTAGAAATTGGTGCAAACAAGGACTCCAATACCCATCCAAATTTAACTCCTGATGAGGGTTCATGCCATTCATCTTCATTTCCCAATCCTAGTTCTTCTGCCACTTCATTTGTTTCTCTCTTTGTTCGTGACTGCATCTCTTTCTGTGTTAATTTAGACTGTTTCCAAAAAGGGCAAAGTGTAGGGACTCCTAAAGTAATCTGTGTGACCGGGCCATTAATAGGCATATGAGTAGTCCACTGTCCGTGCCCCATTACCCACACTGAATGCCCTGGACTCCTGATGGTAGTCGTCTGACAGTCTTTCCATGCCCCTTTTATTTCACCTGTTATTGTATGATTATACCTTTGACATTCACAGCCCCATTTTAATAGTATCCGTACTGGCACTAAACCAATTTGGGATTCAGGGGTATCACAGGTGATGATTTTGCTACAATTCCAGCTAGGTGTGAGGGTCACTCGATCCCGTCTTACTGTTTCAGTTCCTAACACTCCTAGATGTCCTTGCTCTCTCTGGCCTGACCATTCGACACACCAATGTACTGGTCCTATGTAACTGTAAGGTTCTAACAAACTAGGACCCCAAATCGTTTTCCAATGTTCCCATTCTTCCTTCCCTTCTTGACATACTATCTCATAAGAAAATTCTGTGACTGGTTTTTGTCTTTTTTGTCTTATGTCATAAGTACACCATCCTACATTCTTGAACCGTCCAATTCTTGTAAAAACTGGATTTAGTAATTTTAGGCACTCACTCTTTTGTCCCGGTGTTGACCATTTCCCTCGAACTGTATAGGTTTCCTCTATCATCTTAGTATGATTCCGTACTTCTTTATTACATCTTTTTGTCCCATTTATAGTTACTGGAGGCATTTCCCCAACGGGAATGATGCCCCATGGTATTGGATCTCCCGCCGCTTTAGGTAAAGGTAAACATGCAGTGATGGACGTGGTATTTTGTACTTGTCCAAAATCCCTAACTAATCCCACTATTAAATTTTCTTGTCCCAATTCTTGTTGTGTTTTTCCAGCTTCTGTCACCTGCCATGTTCTCCCATTCTCTTTTAGAATACTTACATTTATGTTCCCATAATCAAAACTTTTTCTAATCCGCACAATGCATGAGAATTGTCCTACCTGATCAGCTTGCATATGAGATATTGTCAATGTGGTGTTACCTCTTTGCTGTTCCATATCCCAAAGTGTCACAATTCCTTCTGTAAATACCTCGTCTGTGGTGATTTGTCTCCAGGCTGCATGTACTTCTTTTAATCCAGTTCTCTGGTTGTCAGAAAACAAACAGGTTAAATTTACTCCCGCACCCTCAGGCACCATTACATCTGGCTCCGGAACTGTAATTTTAACAAACGCTTCTCCCACCTGCATTATACAGACTAATGTTAAAAGAACTAAGGCCTTGCCCTGAACACCAGCTTTGTTGTTGACAGAGGCTGTACTTCCCATCTTGACGGGACCTTCTTGATTCGAGTGTAGTGAATCCAGTTTTCGATCCCTTGGACTTTCACTGCCGTGTAGGTAGTCATGATCACCTGGTGAGGACCGTCCCATACTTCTTTCAAGGGTTCCGTATTCCAGTTTTTCACATATACTTGATCTCCTGGCTGTATGTCATGGACAGGATTCTCCAAGGGCAGAGGCCGGTTCCACTGCAATGCTCCTCGCAGCGCTGTAAGGACTTTATTTAAAGACAAAATGTAACTCAACAATACTTGATCTCCTACTAAGTGAGGGTCCCCTTTGTAGGTTGTAGCATGATATGGTTTGCCATACAAAATTTCGTATGGACTTACTCCTATCCTTTCTCTGGGTTTAATCCTGATTCTTAGCAAGGCTAGAGGTAGTGCCTGAGGCCACTGTATCTTCGCTTCCTGACAAATTTTCTTAATCTGCCCTTTTAATGTCTGATTCATCCGTTCCACTTGGCCACTAGATTGTGGTCTCCAGGGCGTATGGAGATTCCAATCTATCCCTAACACTCTGGCTACCTCTTGGACTACTCTAGCTACAAAGTGAGGTCCTCTATCTGAGGACATTCCTAATGGGATTCCAAATCTAGGGATGATTTCCCGTAGTAAAGTTTTAATTACTTCCTTTGCTTGGTTAGTCCTGCATGGGAAGGCTTCTGGCCACCCTGAAAAGGTACACACATACACCAATAAATAACGGTACCCTTGTGCTTTTGGTAGCTCTGAGAAATCTATTTGCCAATAGTCTCCTGGTTGCGGCCCCACTTGTAACTTTCCTAGTTGTATCTGCCTTCGTGTCACTGGGTTATTTTTAATACAGACTGGACACATGGCGTTAATCCGTTTTGCCATTGTTAACATCCGATTGGAAATTATCTCACGTTTTAAAAACTGTACCAATGCGTCTGCTCCCCAATGGCACTTGTTATGTTCGATTTCTAAAATTGTTTTCATTACTTTTGTTGGCAATACAACCTGACCTTCAGCTGTGACATACCATCCTTTTTCATTCTTCTGGGCCTGAACAAATTGAGCAAGCTTCTCATCTTCATGTGTATACCATGGTTTCTGCTCAAGAAAAGAAGTGGCAGGGTTAATTCGCACTGGCAATAAAGCTAATTGTGTCCATACCTCTCGAGCAACCTGTTTGGCAACTCTGTCAGCCAGCTGGTTTCCTTGGAACGCTTTTCCCTCTTCCTTTTGATGTCCTTTTACATGCATCACTGCTACTGCCTGAGGTTTATGCACTGCTTCCAATAGTGCTAATATTTGTTCTTTGTGCTTAATTTCTGATCCTTGAGAATTCAACAGTCCTCTTTCTTTCCACAGTGCTCCATGTACATGTATTACTCCAAAGGCATATTTTGAATCGGTCCAAATGTTTACTCTTTTCCCCTGACTCAATTCTAAGGCTCTTACCAGAGCTTGTATCTCGGCTTTCTGGGCTGAAGTTCCCGGGGTTAAAGCTCGAGCTTCTATTATTTGTGTCAAAGTCACTACTGCGTATCCCGCATACCTGATTCCGTTTTCCACAAAGCTGGATCCATCTGTAAACAGTTCCCATTCCGGATTTTCCAAAGGCTCATCTTTCAGGTCCTTCCGGCTGGCATATACCTGTTCAATGATTTCTACGCAATCATGTGTCAATTCGCCTCCTTCTTCCTGGCTGCTGCTCCTAAGAAATTCTGCTGGATTAAGATGATTGGTTATTTTTAATTCAATGTCATCCTGTTCTCGGAGGAGTGCCTGATATTGTAACATGCGACTCGACGAGAGCCAATGCCCCCCTTTTTGTTCCAAAACTGCAATGACCATATGGGGAACAAATACTTCCATCCTTTTTCCCAAAGTCAATTTTCTGGCTTCTCGAATTAGGAGCACTGTTGCTGCCACAGCCCTAAGACAACTGGGCCATCCGGCACTTACAGAGTCTAGCTGCTTTGAGAAGTACCCCACCGGGCGTTTCCATGAGCCCAATTTTTGGGTGAGAACCCCTATTGCCAGTCTCTGTCTTTCATTTACGTATAGTTGAAAAGGTTTTGTGAGATCTGGCAATCCTAGTGCTGGGGCTTCCTTTAAAGCTTGTTTCAGACTCTGAAATGCCTTTTCTTGCGTTTGTCCCCACTGAAACACAGGGCTTTTGGCTGCTTCATACAAGGGTTTTGCTTTCAGTCCAAATTCCGGAATCCACAAGCGGCACCACCCTATCATGCCCAAAAAGGATCTTAACTCTTGTGGATTTCGTGGTGTGGGTATGGTGCAAATTGCTTGTACTCGATTGATTCCTAACTTTCGCACCCCTTGTGAAATTTCGCAGCCTAAGTAAATCACTTGGGTTCTTACCAGCTGAGCTTTTTCTCTCGATACTCGGTATCCAGCTTGTCCCAGCATATTAAGTAATTCAATGGTGAGTCTAAGGCAAACATCCTTTTCTGCGGAGGCTATAAAGATATCATCAACATATTGTAGGAGAACATATAAAAAAGGTGATTCTTTTACCTGAGTCATCTTCCATTCTTCTAACTCTCGAGCCAATTGATTTCCAAAAATAGTTGGTGAGTTTTTGAATCCTTGTGGTAGACGCGTCCAGGTGAGCTGCTTCTTGCGTCCCGTGTCTGGGTTCTCCCACTCAAAAGCAAAGTATTTCCTACTTTCAAGTGCCAAGGGGATACAGAAAAATGCATCTTTCAAATCAATCACTGTGAACCACTTAAACTTTTCCGACACAGCTGTCAACAATGTATACGGATTAGCTACTACTGGGTGTATATCTTTAGTGATATTATTAATTGCTCTTAAATCTTGAACTAATCTATACTTACCATTTGGCTTTCTAACTGGGAATATCGGAGTATTGAATTCTGACTCACATTCCTGTAAAATTCCTAAGCTAAGAAATTGTTCAATCATAGGTGCTATTCCTATTCGTGCTTCCAATTTCAAAGGATATTGTTTTACCCTTATTGGGGAGGCTCCTTCTTTTAGTTCTATTACAACCGGTTGTGCCGCTTTTGATTTTCCAGGTACTCCTGTTTCCCATACCCATGGTACTACAGCTTGCTCTATTTCTTGTGGTATTTCTACTGCTTCTACTTCTTTCACTACAAACAGCTTAGCAATATTCTCCTCGGGAAATTCCAATCTTACTCTACCTTTTTCAAATATTATCTTTGCTTCTAACATTGACAATAAATCCCTCCCAAATAGTGATTCTGGGCTATTTGGCATATATAAAAATCGATGGTCAAATTCCTTCCCCCCAAATTTTATATCTAATGGCCGCAAAAATGTTCGTTCCTCAACTTGTCCCGTAACTCCCACTACTTGAATAGTAGAATCACTCAAAGGTCCTATCTTAGTGTTGACAGCTGAAAATGATGCCCCAGTATCTACTCTAAATTCTAACGGTTCCCCATCTACTTCCATTATTACCTTTAAATCCTGGTCTAGTCAGCTCTGATTCTGGTAATTCCCCATCATAAAGGCCTGGGCGGCACCTTGTGGATTTCCCGGGAAAGCACCTGTATTATTCATCAGTCCCTGATTTCCATCCCCACTGGCTATAATTCCTCCCCCAAAACCCATTCCTTGGTTGAGAGGACACTCATTTTTCCAATGTCCTCTATTTTTACATAGAGCACATTGATCTATCCCCAGCTGCATTCTTCCTCTTCCCATATTCAATTGTCCCATGAGTCCTCCCGCCCCCATTGGCATTTCCCCCTTTGCTATTCCTCTACCCCTTCCTCGTCCACGTCCACGACTCCCTCCTCTCATATTATTTCCAGCCACTTGCTGTAACACCGCTAACATAGTAGCCTGTTGTTTCCTGGCCGTTTCTTTTTCCCTGTTATTATATACCTTCCACGCAACTTCCAATAGTTTATCTAAATTCCGAGTATCTTCTCCCTCCAATTTTTGTAATTTCTTCCTAATATCTTCCTGGGACTGCCCCATAAAAATTAATGCTAGCTGTAATTTTCCCGATTCTCCCTCAACTTCTAAATTAGTGTATCTACGAGCTGTCTCCTTAAGCCGCTCTAAAAAGGTTGATGGAGACTCATTCTTTTCCTGTCTGACCGAATATAACTTAGACCAATTCAAAGTTTTTGGTATTCCATTCCGTATTCCTTCTGTTAACAAATCCTGATAAGCTTTAAGTCTCCGAGACCCGCCCGTCGAGTTGGGATCCCACTCCGGATCTTCCCTAGGCACTAAGTCATTTACTGTACCATCCGCAAGCCGCAACCTAATCATTTCCCGTGCTTTCTCTGTCATGGCTTTAAACACCATTTCCTTTTCAGTAGAATCCATTATTGTGTCTAACAGAACTTGTAAATCATTCCAATCTGGGTTCTGAGTCTTAATTACCATTTTTACCACCCGCGCAGTTCGTTCAGGATCCTCCCGATACGCCCCCGCTGATTGTTTCCAAATTAGCAAATCATTCGGAGAAAAGGGAACTTTCACTATGACCCGTTCCCCCTGCGGCCCGACTGCTTCACGAAGCAGAACCATTAAATGAGCATTCCTTCTCTTTCTGCCACCCCTTACATCCTTCACAAAGGTTTAATGTTTTCAAAACCATGATCCCACACTCCTTTTGCCACTCTGGTTTATCTTTCAAATAATAAAAGAGGTCTAGGTACGGTATTTCATCCCATTTTTCATTACTTTGCAGGAAATGCATCAAAGGTGTAATAATGTCAGGATTCAGTGTACCGTTCCTAGGCCATTGCATACCATCGGGTTCATATAAAGGCCATACATGATTACAGAAATCAATCAATTTCCTTTTACTTAATTCTTGACCAAAGTTCCCCGCATTCCAGTGTTGTAATAAACAGCCCAATGGTGAATCGTCCGGGATTTCCATCCCGGAACTTGCTAGAGTCTTAAACGTTTTTAAAGGCATCATTACACTTTTTTCTTTTTTTTTTTTTTTTTTTTTTTTTTTTTTTTTTTTTTTTTTTTTTAACACAATACACACCACACACAACACTCACACCCTTTCCAATACACACCACACACAACACTCACACCCTTTACACTCACACCCTTTCCACAATTCTTGCCTTTCTCGTCTCTGCGAGTGGCAAGTGCTGAACCTGCGCAGTCACTGCTGCGTCTGACGGTCAGCGCCTAGGCTTTTTCCACAACCTTAAAGACGTCTGTGACCCCCGTGCGGAAACGCCGTTCCGACTTAATCGGCAGGCCCCCCTTTCCCTCGATAAAAGGAATAAAGCACCTTCGGGCTTACCTCCTGGTCGTCCGTCAGGCGCGGGGTCGGGCACGGGTTGATGTCCTCCCCAGAAATCACCTGGTGCCGGCGTGGAGTGGATCAGCTCGCGAACCGCCCCTGCCGCCTCCGGAGTCCCATCTGGGTCGCCAGAAAACTGCTGCCCGATGCCCCAAACAGAACACAAACTAACAGAGTGTCAGTTTATGCGGTGCTTTATTCAGGGCCCGGGGAACCTGCGGACTAGCGTCCAAAGTCAGGGTCCCACAGTTCCCTTTCTCGTCAAGTTTTTTATACCTTTTTACAAAGTAGTCCACGTGCAGAGGTACACATTCTTCAAGACAATACAGATACATAAATCTTGTAGATATCATTCCTAAAAGTTATAAATTTTGCATGCTTGTCTATTAAAAACTATAGGCTACCCCCCTTTAATTCCCCCTTGCATGTTTTCCCATCACCAGAACCCTTTATTTATTATTATACTTTAGCCTTATCCTGAAAGTTTCTAGATGTTCTTATATGCTCCACTAAATTCTTTAATTATCTTTAATTATTGTTTCCACAGTCCCCAGCTCATTCCCAGGGCTGGTTCCCAGGGCCTGTCCGAGAACTGCAGTTTTCTAAGCCTTAGCATGACTACTACTATATCTACATTAGTCCTTTTTCTCATTATTTCGGTATCACCAGGGATCCCATCCCATCCCAGGGATCCCATCCCATCCTACCCCATCCCATCCCATCCTATCCCTTCGCATCCCATCTCATCCCATCCCATCCTAGGGATCCCATACCAGGTATCCCATCCCATCCCAGGGATCCCATTCCGTACCATCCCAGCGATCCCATTCCATCCCATCCCATCCCATCCCATCCCATCGATCCCATCCCATCCCAACCCATTGTAGCCAATCCCATCCCATCCCACCCCATCCCATCCAATCCCATCCCATCCCATCCCACCCCATCCCATCCCATCCCATCCCATCCCATCCCATCCCATCCCATGCCATCCCATCCCAGGGACACCATCCCAGGGATACCATACCATCCCAACCCATCCCATCCCATCCCATCCCAACCCATCCCATCCAATCCAATCCCATCCAATCCCAGGGATCCCATCCCATCCCATCTCACCCCATCCCATCCCAGGGATCACATCCCATCCCATGGATCCCATCCCATACCATCCCATCCCATCGCAGGGATCCCATCCCATCCCATCCCATCCCATCACATCCCATCCCAGCGATCTCATCCCAGGGATTCCATCCCATCCCAGTGATCCCATCCCATCCCACCCATTCCCATCCCAGGAATCCCATCCCATCACATCCCACGGATCCCATAACATCCCAGGGATCCCATCCCATCCCATCCCAGGGATCCCATCCCAGGGATTCCATCCCATCCCAGGGATCCCATCCCAACAAATCCCATCACAGGGATCCCATCCCATCCCATCACAGGGATCCCATCCCATCACAGGGATCCCATCCCATCCAATCCCATCCCATCCCATCCATTCCCATCCCAGGAATCCCATCCCATCCCATTCCAGGGATCCCATCCCATTCCAGGGATCCCATCCCATGCCATCACATCCCATCCCATCCCATCCCATCCCATCCCATCCCATCCCATCCCATCCCATCCCATCCCATCCCAGGGATCCAATCCCATCCCAGGGATAACATCCCAGGGATTCGATCCCAACCCAGGGATCCCATCCTATCCCAGGAATTCCATCCCAGGGATCCCATCCCATCCCATCCGATCCCATCCCAGGGATCCCATCCCATCCCATCGAATCCCATCCCAACCCATGCCATCCAATCCAATCCCATCCCATTCCATTCCATCCCATCCCATCCCATCCCATCCCATCCCATCCCATCCCATCCCAGGGATCCCATGCCAGGGTTCCCATCTCATCCCAGGGATCCAATCCCAGATATCCTATCCCATCCCAACCCATCCCAACCCATCCCATCCCATCCGATCCCATCCCAGGGATCCCATCCCATCCCAGGGATCCCTCCCATCCCATCCCATCCCATCCCATTCCATTCCATCCCATCCCATCCCAGGGATCCCATCCCAGCGATCCCATCCCATCCCAGGGATCCCATCCCATACGAGCTATCACAATCCGGGGATCCCATCCCTGGGATCCCATCTCATCCCATCCCAGGGATCCAATGCCATCCCATCTCATCCCAGGGATCCCATCCCATCCCATGCCAGGGATCCCATACCAGGGATCCCATCCCATCCCCTGGTCCCCATCCCAGGGATTCCATCCCATCCCTCCCCATCCCATCCAACCCCATCCCAGCCCATCCCATCCCATCCCATCGCAGGGATCCCATCCCATCCCATCCCATCCCATCCCATCCCATCCCATCACATCCCATCCCAGCGATCTCATCCCAGGGATTCCATCCCATCCCAGGTATACCATCCCAACCAATCCTAACCCAGGGATCCCATCCCATCCAATCCCAGGGATCCCATCCCATCCCATCCCATCTCAACCCATCCCATCCCAGGGATCACATCCCATCCCACGGATCCCATCCCATCCCAGGCATCCCATCCGATCCCATCCAAGGGATCCCATCCCATCCCATCCCATCCCATCCCATCCCATCCCATCCCATCCCATTCCAGGGATCCCATCCCATCCCATCCCAGGGATCCCATCCCATCCCATCCCATCCCATCCCAGGGATCCCATCCCATCCCATCCCATCCCAACCCATCCCAGGGATCCCATCCCATGGAACCCATCCCAACCCAGGGATCCCATCCCATTGCAACCCATCCCATCCCATCCCAGGGATCCCATCCCAGAGATTCCATCCCATCCCAGGGATGCCATCCCAGGGATTCGATCCCAACCCAGGGATCCCATCCTATCCCAGGGATCCCTTCCCAGGCATTCCATCCCATCCCAGGGATCCCATCCCATCCCAGGGATCACATTCCAGGGATCCCATCCCAGGGATCCCATCCCATCCCAGGGATCCCATCCCATCCCATCCCAGGGATACCATACCAGGGATCCCATCCCATCCCCGGGTCCCCATCCCAGGGATTCCATCCCATCCCAACCCATCCCAACCCATCCCATCCCATGGATACCATCCCATCCTACCCCATCCCATCCCATCCTATCCCTTCGCATCCCATCTCATCCCATCCCATCCTAGGGATCCCATACCAGGTATCCCATCCCATCCCAGGGATCCCATTCCGTACCATCCCAGCGATCCCATTCCATCCCATCCCATCCCATCCCATCCCATCGATCCCATCCCATCCCAACCCATTGTAGCCAATCCCATCCCATCCCACCCCATCCCATCCAATCCCATCCCATCCCATCCCACCCCATCCCATCCCATCCCATCCCATCCCATCCCATCCCATGCCATCCCATCCCAGGGACACCATCCCAGGGATACCATACCATCCCAACCCATCCCATCCAATCCCATCCCAACCCATCCCATCCAATCCAATCCCATCCAATCCCAGGGATCCCATCCCATCCCATCTCACCCCATCCCATCCCAGGGATCACATCCCATCCCATGGATCCCATCCCATACCATCCCATCCCATCGCAGGGATCCCATCCCATCCCATCCCATCACATCCCATCCCAGCGATCTCATCCCAGGGATTCCATCCCATCCCAGTGATCCCATCCCATCCCACCCATTCCCATCCCAGGAATCCCATCCCATCACATCCCACGGATCCCATAACATCCCAGGGATCCCATCCCATCCCATCCCAGGGATCCCATCCCAGGGATTCCATCCCATCCCAGGGATCCCATCCCAACAAATCCCATCACAGGGATCCCATCCCATCCCATCACAGGGATCCCATCCCATCACAGGGATCCCATCCCATCCAATCCCATCCCATCCCATCCATTCCCATCCCAGGAATCCCATCCCATCCCATTCCAGGGATCCCATCCCATTCCAGGGATCCCATCCCATGCCATCACATCCCATCCCATCCCATCCCATCCCATCCCATCCCATCCCATCCCATCCCATCCCAGGGATCCAATCCCATCCCAGGGATAACATCCCAGGGATTCGATCCCAACCCAGGGATCCCATCCTATCCCAGGAATTCCATCCCAGGGATCCCATCCCATCCCATCCGATCCCATCCCAGGGATCCCATCCCATCCCATCGAATCCCATCCCAACCCATGCCATCCAATCCAATCCCATCCCATTCCATCCCATTCCATTCCATCCCATCCCATCCCATCCCATCCCATCCCATCCCATCCCATCCCATCCCATCCCAGGGATCCCATGCCAGGGTTCCCATCTCATCCCAGGGATCCAATCCCAGATATCCTATCCCATCCCAACCCATCCCAACCCATCCCATCCGATCCCATCCCAGGGATCCCATCCCATCCCAGGGATCCCTCCCATCCCATCCCATCCCATCCCATCCCATTCCATTCCATCCCATCCCATCCCAGGGATCCCATCCCAGCGATCCCATCCCATCCCAGGGATCCCATCCCATACGAGCTATCACAATCCGGGGATCCCATCCCTGGGATCCCATCTCATCCCATCCCAGGGATCCAATGCCATCCCATCTCATCCCAGGGATCCCATCCCATCCCATGCCAGGGATCCCATACCAGGGATCCCATCCCATCCCCTGGTCCCCATCCCAGGGATTCCATCCCATCCCTCCCCATCCCATCCAACCCCATCCCAGCCCATCCCATCCCATCCCATCGCAGGGATCCCATCCCATCCCATCCCATCCCATCACATCCCATCCCAGCGATCTCATCCCAGGGATTCCATCCCATCCCAGGTATACCATCCCAACCAATCCTAACCCAGGGATCCCATCCCATCCAATCCCAGGGATCCCATCCCATCCCATCCCATCTCAACCCATCCCATCCCAGGGATCACATCCCATCCCACGGATCCCATCCCATCCCAGGCATCCCATCCGATCCCATCCAAGGGATCCCATCCCATCCCATCCCATCCCATCCCAGGGATCCCATCCCATCCCATCCCATCCCATCCCATTCCAGGGATCCCATCCCATCCCATCCCAGGGATCCCATCCCATCCCATCCCATCCCAACCCATCCCAGGGATCCCATCCCATGGAACCCATCCCAACCCAGGGATCCCATCCCATTGCAACCCATCCCATCCCATCCCAGGGATCCCATCCCAGAGATTCCATCCCATCCCAGGGATGCCATCCCAGGGATTCGATCCCAACCCAGGGATCCCATCCTATCCCAGGGATCCCTTCCCAGGCATTCCATCCCATCCCAGGGATCCCATCCCATCCCAGGGATCACATTCCAGGGATCCCATCCCAGGGATCCCATCCCATCCCAGGGATACCATACCAGGGATCCCATCCCATCCCCGGGTCCCCATCCCAGGGATTCCATCCCATCCCAACCCATCCCAACCCATCCCATCCCATGGATACCATCCGATCCCTGAGATCCCATCCCAGGGATCCCATCCCATCCCAGGGATCCCATCCCATCCTACCCCATCCCATCCCATCCTATCCCATCGCATCCCATCTCATCCCATCCCATCCTAGGGATCCCATACCAGGTATCCCATCCCATCCCAGGGATCCCATTCCGTACCATCCCAGGGATCCCATTCCATCCCATCCCATCCCATCCCATCCCATGGATCCCATCCCATCCCAACCCATTGTAGCCAATCCCATCCCATCCCACCCCATCCCATCCAATCCCATCCCATCCCACCCCATCCCATCCCATTCCATCCCATCCCATCCCATCCCATCCCATCCCATCCCATCCCATCCCATCCCAGGGACACCATCCCAGGGATACCATACCATCCCAACCCATCCCATCCAATCCCATCCCATCCCAACCCATCCCATCCAATCCCATCCCATCCAATCCCAGGGATCCCATCCCATCCCATCTCACCCCATCCCATCCCAGGGATCACATCCCATCCCATGGATCCCATCCGATACCATCCCATCCCATCGCAGGGATCCCATCCCATCCCAACCCATCCCATCCCATCCCATCCCATCCCATCCCATCACATCCCATCCCAGCGATCTCATCCCAGGGATTCCATCCCATCCCAGTGATCCCATCCCATCCCACCCATTCCCATCCCAGGAATCCCATCCCATGCCATCTCATCCCATCCCATCCCATCCCATCCCATCCCATCCCATCCCATCCCAGGGATCCAATCCCATCCCAGGGATAACATCCCAGGGATTCGATCCCAACCCAGGGATCCCATCCTATCCCAGGAATTCCATCCCAGGGATCCCATCCCATCCCATCCGATCCCATCCCAGGGATCCCATCCCATCCCATCGAATCCCATCCCAACCCATGCCATCCAATCCAATCCCATCCCATTCCATTCCATCCCATCCCATCCCATCCCATCCCATCCCATCCCATCCCATCCCATCCCATCCCATCCCATCCCATCCCATCCCATCCCAGGGATCCCATGCCAGGGTTCCCATCTCATCCCAGGGATCCAATCCCAGATATCCTATCCCATCCCAACCCATCCCAACCCATCCCATCCCATCCGATCCCATCCCAGGGATCCCATCCCATCCCAGGGATCCCTCCCATCCCATCCCATCCCATCCCATCCCATCCCATCCCATTCCATTCCATCCCATCCCATCCCAGGGATCCCATCCCAGCGATCCCATCCCATCCCAGGGATCCCATCCCATACGAGCTATCACAATCCGGGGATCCCATCCCTGGGATCCCATCTCATCCCATCCCAGGGATCCAATGCCATCCCATCTCATCCCAGGGATCCCATCCCATCCCATGCCAGGGATCCCATACCAGGGATCCCATCCCATCCCCTGGTCCCCATCCCAGGGATTCCATCCCATCCCTCCCCATCCCATCCAACCCCATCCCAGCCCATCCCATCCCATCCCATCGCAGGGATCCCATCCCATCCCATCCCATCCCATCCCATCCCATCACATCCCATCCCAGCGATCTCATCCCAGGGATTCCATCCCATCCCAGGTATACCATCCCAACCAATCCTAACCCAGGGATCCCATCCCATCCAATCCCAGGGATCCCATCCCATCCCATCCCATCTCAACCCATCCCATCCCAGGGATCACATCCCATCCCACGGATCCCATCCCATCCCAGGCATCCCATCCGATCCCATCCAAGGGATCCCATCCCATCCCATCCCATCCCATCCCATCCCATCCCATCCCATTCCAGGGATCCCATCCCATCCCATCCCAGGGATCCCATCCCATCCCATCCCATCCCAACCCATCCCAGGGATCCCATCCCATGGAACCCATCCCAACCCAGGGATCCCATCCCATTGCAACCCATCCCATCCCATCCCAGGGATCCCATCCCAGAGATTCCATCCCATCCCAGGGATGCCATCCCAGGGATTCGATCCCAACCCAGGGATCCCATCCTATCCCAGGGATCCCTTCCCAGGCATTCCATCCCATCCCAGGGATCCCATCCCATCCCAGGGATCACATTCCAGGGATCCCATCCCAGGGATCCCATCCCATCCCAGGGATCCCATCCCATCCCATCCCAGGGATACCATACCAGGGATCCCATCCCATCCCCGGGTCCCCATCCCAGGGATTCCATCCCATCCCAACCCATCCCAACCCATCCCATCCCATGGATACCATCCGATCCCTGAGATCCCATCCCAGGGATCCCATCCCATCCCAGGGATCCCATCCCATCCTACCCCATCCCATCCCATCCTATCCCATCGCATCCCATCTCATCCCATCCCATCCTAGGGATCCCATACCAGGTATCCCATCCCATCCCAGGGATCCCATTCCGTACCATCCCAGGGATCCCATTCCATCCCATCCCATCCCATCCCATCCCATGGATCCCATCCCATCCCAACCCATTGTAGCCAATCCCATCCCATCCCACCCCATCCCATCCAATCCCATCCCATCCCACCCCATCCCATCCCATTCCATCCCATCCCATCCCATCCCATCCCATCCCATCCCATCCCATCCCATCCCATCCCAGGGACACCATCCCAGGGATACCATACCATCCCAACCCATCCCATCCAATCCCATCCCATCCCGACCCATCCCATCCAATCCCATCCCATCCAATCCCAGGGATCCCATCCCATCCCATCTCACCCCATCCCATCCCAGGGATCACATCCCATCCCATGGATCCCATCCGATACCATCCCATCCCATCGCAGGGATCCCATCCCATCCCAACCCATCCCATCCCATCCCATCCCATCCCATCCCATCACATCCCATCCCAGCGATCTCATCCCAGGGATTCCATCCCATCCCAGTGATCCCATCCCATCCCACCCATTCCCATCCCAGGAATCCCATCCCATCACATCCCACGGATCCCATAACATCCCAGGGATCCCCTCCCATCCCATCCCATCCCATCCCAGGGATCCCATCCCAGGGATTCCATCCCATCCCAGGGATCCCATCCCAACAAATCCCATCACAGGGATCCCATCCCATCCCATCACAGGGATCCCATCCCATCACAGGGATCCCATCCCATCCAATCCGATCCCATCCCATCCATTCCCATCCCAGGAATCCCATCCCATCCCATTCCAGGGATCCCATCCCATTCCAGGGATCCCATCCCATCCCATGCCGTCACATCCCATCCCATTCCATCCCATCCCATCCCATACCATCCCATCCCATCCCATACCATCCCATCCCATCCCATCCCATCCCATCCCATCCCAGGGATCCAATCCCATCCCAGGGATAACATCCCAGGGATTCGATCCCAACCCAGGGATCCCATCCTATCCCAGGAATTCCATCCCAGGGATCCCATCCCATCCCATCCGATCCCATCCCAGGGATCCCATCCCATCCCATCGAATCCCATCCCAACCCATGCCATCCAATCCAATCCCATCCCATCCCATTCCATTCCATCCCATCCCATTCCATCCCATCCCATCCCATCCCATCCCATCCCATCCCATCACATCCCATCCCAGCGATCTCATCCCAGGGATTCCATCCCATCCCAGGTATACCATCCCAACCAATCCTAACCCAGGGATCCCATCCCATCCAATCCCAGGGATCCCATCCCATCCCATCCCATCCCATCTCAAGCCATCCCATCCCAGGGATCACATCCCATCCCACGGATCCCATCCCATCCCATCCCAGGCATCCCATCCGATCCCATCCAAGGGATCCCATCCCATCCCATCCCATCCCATCCCAGGGATCCCATCCCATGCCATCCCATCCCAACCCATCCCAGGGATCCCATCCCATGGAACCCATCCCAACCCAGGGATCCCATCCCATTCCAACCCATCCCATCCCATCCCATCCCAGGGATCCCATACCAGGGATCCCATCCCATCCCCGGGTCCCGATCCCAGGGATTCCACCCCATCCCAACCCATCCCAACCCATCCCATACCATGGATACCATCCGATCCACGAGATCCCATCCCAGGGATCCCATCCCATCCCAGGGATCCCATTCCATCCTACCCCATCCCATCCCACCCCATCCCATCCCACCCCATCCCATCGCATCCCATCCCATCCCATCCCATCCCATCCCATCCCATCCCATCCCATCCCATCCCATCCCATCCCATCCTAGGGATCCCATACCAGGTATCCCATCCCATCCCAGGGATCCCATCCCATACGAGCTATCACAATCCGGGGATCCCATCCCTGGGATCCCATCTCATCCCATCCCAGGGATCCAATGCCATCCCATCTCATCCCAGGGATCCCATAACATCCCATCCCAGTGTTCCCAACCCATCCCAACCCATGCCATCCCATCCAATCCCATCCCATCCCAGGGATCGCATCCCATCTCAGGGATCACATTCCAGGGATCCCATCCCAGGGATCCCATCCCATCCCAGGGATCCCATCCCATCCCATCCCATCCCATGCCAGGGATCCCATACCAGGGATCCCATCCCATCCCCTGGTCCCCATCCCAGGGATTCCATCCCATCCCTCCCCATCCCATCCAACCCCATCCCATCCCATCCCATCCCATCGCAGGGATCCCATCCCATCCCATCCCATCCCATCCCATCCCATCCCATCCCATCACATCCCATCCCAGCGATCTCATCCCAGGGATTCCATCCCATCCCAGGTATACCATCCCAACCAATCCTAACCCAGGGATCCCATCCCATCCAATCCCAGGGATCCCATCCCATCCCATCCCATCTCAACCCATCCCATCCCAGGGATCAGATCCCATCCCACGGATCCCATCCCATCCCATCCCAGGCATCCCATCCGATCCCATCCAAGGGATCCCATCCCATCCCATCCCATCCCATCCCATCCCATCCCATCCCATCCCATTCCAGGGATCCCATCCCATCCCATCCCAGGGATCCCATCCCATCCCATCCCATCCCATCCCAACCCATCCCAGGGATCCCATCCCATGGAACCCATCCCAACCCAGGGATCCCATCCCATTGCAACCCATCCCATCCCATCCCAGGGATCCCATCCCAGAGATTCCATCCCATCCCAGGGATGCCATCCCAGGGATTCGATCCCAACCCAGGGATCCCATCCTATCCCAGGGATCCCTTCCCAGGCATTCCATCCCATCCCAGGGATCCCATCCCATCCCAGGGATCACATTCCAGGGATCCCATCCCAGGGATCCCATCCCATCCCAGGGATCCCATCCCATCCCATCCCATCCCATCCCAGGGATCCCATACCAGGGATCCCATCCCATCCCCGGGTCCCCATCCCAGGGATTCCATCCCATCCCAACCCATCCCAACCCATCCCATCCCATGGATACCATCCGATCCCTGAGATCCCATCCCAGGGATCCCATCCCATCCCAGGGATCCCATCCCATCCTACCCCATCCCATCCCATCCTATCCCATCGCATCCCATCTCATCCCATCCCATCCTAGGGATCCCATACCAGGTATCCCATCCCATCCCAGGGATCCCATTCCGTACCATCCCAGGGATCCCATTCCATCCCATCCCATCCCATCCCATCCCATGGATCCCATCCCATCCCAACCCATTGTAGCCAATCCCATCCCATCCCACCCCATCCCATCCAATCCCATCCCATCCCACCCCATCCCATCCCATTCCATCCCATCCCATCCCATCCCATCCCATCCCATCCCAGGGACACCATCCCAGGGATACCATACCATCCCAACCCATCCCATCCAATCCCATCCCATCCCAACCCATCCCATCCAATCCCATCCCATCCAATCCCAGGGATCCCATCCCATCCCATCTCACCCCATCCCATCCCAGGGATCACATCCCATCCCATGGATCCCATCCGATACCATCCCATCCCATCGCAGGGATCCCATCCCATCCCATCCCATCCCATCCCATCACATCCCATCCCAGCGATCTCATCCCAGGGATTCCATCCCATCCCAGTGATCCCATCCCATCCCACCCATTCCCATCCCAGGAATCCCATCCCATCACATCCCACGGATCCCATAACATCCCAGGGATCCCCTCCCATCCCATCCCATCCCATCCCAGGGATCCCATCCCAGGGATTCCATCCCATCCCAGGGATCCCATCCCAACAAATCCCATCACAGGGATCCCAACCCATCCCATCACAGGGATCCCATCCCATCACAGGGATCCCATCCCATCCAATCCGATCCCATCCCATCCATTCCCATCCCAGGAATCCCATCCCATCCCATTCCAGGGATCCCATCCCATTCCAGGGATCCCATCCCATCCCATGCCGTCACATCCCATCCCATTCCATCCCATCCCATCCCATACCATCCCATCCCATCCCATCCCATCCCATCCCATACCATCCCATCCCATCCCATCCCAGGGATCCAATCCCATCCCAGGGATAACATCCCAGGGATTCGATCCCAACCCAGGGATCCCATCCTATCCCAGGAATTCCATCCCAGGGATCCCATCCCATCCCATCCGATCCCATCCCAGGGATCCCATCCCATCCCATCGAATCCCATCCCAACCCATGCCATCCAATCCAATCCCATCCCATCCCATTCCATTCCATCCCATCCCATTCCATCCCATCCCATCCCATCCCATCCCATCCCATCCCATCCCATCACATCCCATCCCAGCGATCTCATCCCAGGGATTCCATCCCATCCCAGGTATACCATCCCAACCAATCCTAACCCAGGGATCCCATCCCATCCAATCCCAGGGATCCCATCCCATCCCATCCCATCCCATCTCAAGCCATCCCATCCCAGGGATCACATCCCATCCCACGGATCCCATCCCATCCCATCCCAGGCATCCCATCCGATCCCATCCAAGGGATCCCATCCCATCCCATCCCATCCCATCCCAGGGATCCCATCCCATCCCATCCCATCCCAACCCATCCCAGGGATCCCATCCCATGGAACCCATCCCAACCCAGGGATCCCATCCCATTCCAACCCATCCCATCCCATCCCATCCCATCCCAGGGATCCCATACCAGGGATCCCATCCCATCCCCGGGTCCCGATCCCAGGGATTCCACCCCATCCCAGGGATCCCATCCCATCCCATCCCATCCCATCCCATCCCAGGGAGGCTATCCCATCCCAGGGATCCCAACCCATCCCAGGGATCCCATCCCATCCCTTCCCATCCCATCCCATCCCATCCCAGGGATTCCATCCCATCCCAGGGATCCCATTTCATCTGTTCCCATCCCAGGGATCCCATCCCATCCCATCCCAGGGATCCCATCCCATCCCAACCCATCCCATCCCATCCCACCCCATCACATTCCATCCTATCCCAGGGATCCAATCCCATCCCAACCCATCCCATCCCATGGATCCCAGGGATCGCATCCCATCCCAACCAATCCCATCCCACCCAATCCCATCCCATTCCATCCCATCCCATCCCATCCCAGTGACACCATCCCAGGGATCCCATCCCATCCCATCCCATCCCATCCCATCTCAACCCATCCCATCCCAGGGATCACATCCCATCCCACGGATCCCATCCCATCCCATCCCAGGCATCCCATCCGATCCCATCCAAGGGATCCCATCCCATCCCATCCCATCCCATCCCATTCCAGGGATCCCATCCCATCCCATCCCAGGGATCCCATCCCATCCCATCCCATCCCAAACCATCCCAGGGATCCCATCCCATGGAACCCATCCCAACCCAGGGATCCCATCCCATTGCAAACCATCCCATCCCATCCCAGGGATCCCATCCCAGAGATTCCATCCCATCCCAGGGATGCCATCCCAGGGATTCGATCCCAACCCAGGGATCCCATCCTATCCCAGGGATCCCATCCCAGGCATTCCATCCCATCCCAGGGATCTCATCCCATCCCAGGGATCACATTCCAGGGATCCCATCCCAGGGATCCCATCCCATCCCATCCCATCCCATCCCAGGGATCCCATACCCGGGATCCCATCCCATCCCAGGGTCCCCATCCCAGGGATTCCATCCCATCCCAACCCATCCCAACCCATCCCATCCCATGGATACCATCCGATCCCTGAGATCCCATCCCAGGGATCCCATCCCATCCCAGGGATCCCATCCCATCCTACCCCATCCCATCCTATCCCATCGCATCCCATCTCATCCCATCCCATCCTAGGGATCCCATACCAGGTATCCCATCCCATCCCAGGGATCCCATTCCGTACCATCCCAGGGATCCCATTCCATCCCATCACATCCCATGCCATCCCATGGATCCCATCCCATCCCAACCCATTGTAGCCAATCCCATCCCATCCCACCCCATCCCATCCAATCCCATCCCATCCCACCCCATCCCATCCCATCCCATCCCATCCCATCCCATCCCATCCCATCCCATCCCATCCCAGGGACACCATCCCAGGGATACCATACCATCCCAACCCATCCCATCCAATCCCATCCCATCCCAACCCATCCCATCCAATCCCATCCCATCCAATCCCAGGGATCCCATCCCATCCCATCTCACCCCATCCCATCCCAGGGATCACATCCCATCCCATGGATCCCATCCCATACCATCCCATCCCATCGCAGGGATCCCATCCCACCCCATCCCATCCCATCACATCCCATCACATCCCATCCCAGCGATCTCATCCCAGGGATTCCATCCCATCCCAGTGATCCCATCCCATCCCACCCATTCTCATCCCAGGAATCCCATCCCATCCCATCCCACGGATCCCATAACATCCCAGGGATCCCATCCCATCCCATCCCAGGGATCCCATCCCAGGGATTCCATCCCATCCCAGGGATCCCATCCCAACAAATCCCATCACGGGAATCCCATCCCATCCCATCACAGGGATCCCATCCCATCACAGGGATCCCATCCCATCCAATCCCATCCCATCCCATCCATTCCCATCCCAGGAATCCCATCCCATCCCATTCCAGGGATCCCATCCCATTCCAGGGATCCCATCCCATGCCATCACATCCCATCCCATTCCATCCCATCCCATCCCATCCCATCCCATCCCATCCCATCCCATCCCATCCCAGGGATCCAATCCCATCCCAGGGATAACATACCAGGGATTCGATCCCAACCCAGGGATCCCATCCTATCCCAGGAATTCCATCCCAGGGATCCCATCCCATCCGATCCCATCCCAGGGATCCCATCCCATCCCATCGAATCCCATCCCAACCCATGCCATCCAATCCAATCCCATCCCATCCCATCCCATTCCATTCCATCCCATCCCATTCCATCCCATCCCATCCCATCCCATCCCATCCCATCCCATCCCATCCCATCCCATCCCATCCCATCCCAGGGATCCCATGCCAGGGTTCCCATCTCATCCCAGGGATCCAATCCCAGATATCCTATCCCATCCCAACCCATCCCAACCCATCCCATCCCATCCGATCCCATCCCAGGGATCCCATCCCATCCCAGGGATCCCTCCCATCCCATCCCATCCCATCCCATCCCATTCCATCCCATCCCATCCCAGGGATCCCATCCCAGCGATCCCATCCCATCCCAGGGATCCCATCCCATACGAGCTATCACAATCCGGGGATCCCATCCCTGGGATCCCATCTCATCCCATCCCAGGGATCCAATGCCATCCCATCTCATCCCAGGGATCCCATAACATCCCATCCCAGTGTTCCCAACCCATCCCAACCCATGCCATCCCATCCAATCCCATCCCATCCCAGGGATCGCATCCCATCTCAGGGATCACATTCCAGGGATCCCATCCCAGGGATCCCATCCCATCCCAGGGATCCCATCCCATCCCATCCCATGCCAGGGATCCCATACCAGGGATCCCATCCCATCCCCGGGTCCCCATCCCAGGGATTCCATCCCATCCCTCCCCATCCCATCCAACCCCATCCCATCCCATCCCATCCCATCCCATCCCATCGCAGGGATCCCATCCCATCCCATCCCATCCCATCACATCCCATCCCAGCGATCTCATCCCAGGGATTCCATCCCATCCCAGGTATACCATCCCAACCAATCCTAACCCAGGGATCCCATCCCATCCAATCCCAGGGATCCCATCCCATCCCATCCCATCCCATCCCATCTCAACCCATCCCATCCCAGGGATCACATCCCATCCCACGGATCCCATCCCATCCCATCCAAGGGATCCCATCCCATCCCATCCCATCCCATCCCATTCCAGGGATCCCATCCCATCCCAGGGATCCCATCCCATCCCATCCCATCCCATCCCATCCCAAACCATCCCAGGGATCCCATCCCATGGAACCCATCCCAACCCAGGGATCCCATCCCATTGCAACCCATCCCATCCCATCCCAGGGATCCCATCCCAGAGATTCCATCCCATCCCAGGGATGCCATCCCAGGGATTCGATCCCAACCCAGGGATCCCATCCTATCCCAGGAATCCCATCCCAGGCATTCCATCCCATCCCAGGGATCCCATCCCATCCCAGGGATCACATTCCAGGGATCCCATCCCAGGGATCCCATCCCATCCCATCCCATCCCATCCCATCCCAGGGATCCCATACCAGGGATCCCATCCCATCCCCGGGTCCCCATCCCAGGGATTCCATCCCATCCCAACCCATCCCAACCCATCCCATCCCATGGATACCATCCGATCCCTGAGATCCCATCCCAGGGATCCCATCCCATCCCAGGGATCCCATCCCATCCTACCCCATCCCATCCCATCCTATCCCATCGCATCCCATCTCATCCCATCCCATCCTAGGGATCCCATACCAGGTATCCCATCCCATCCCAGGGATCCCATTCCGTACCATCCCAGGGATCCCATTCCATCCCATCCCATCCCATCCCATCCCATGGATCCCATCCCATCCCAACCCATTGTAGCCAATCCCATCCCATCCCACCCCATCCCATCCAATCCCATCCCATCCCATCCCATCCCATCCCATCCCATCCCATCCCATCCCAGGGACACCATCCCAGGGATACCATACCATCCCAACCCATCCCATCCAATCCCATCCCATCCCAATCCATCCCATCCAATCCCATCCCATCCAATCCCAGGGATCCCATCCCATCCCATCTCACCCCATCCCATCCCAGGGATCACATCCCATCCCATGGATCCCATCCGATACCATCCCATCCCATCGCAGGGATCCCATCCCACCCCATCCCATCCCATCACATCCCATCACATCCCATCCCAGCGATCTCATCCCAGGGATTCCATCCCATCCCAGTGATCCCATCCCATCCCACCCATTCTCATCCCAGGAATCCCATCCCATCCCATCCCACGGATCCCATAACATCCCAGGGATCCCATCCCATCCCATCCCATCCCAGGGATCCCATCCCAGGGATTCCATCCCATCCCAGGGATCCCATCCCAACAAATCCCATCACGGGGATCCCATCCCATCCCATCACAGGGATCCCATCCCATCACAGGGATCCCATCCCATCCAATCCCATCCCATCCCATCCATTCCCATCCCAGGAATCCCATCCCATCCCATTCCAGGGATCCCATCCCATTCCAGGGATCCCATCCCATGCCATCACATCCCATCCCATTCCATCCCATCCCATCCCATCCCATCCCATCCCATCCCATCCCAGGGATCCAATCCCATCCCAGGGATAACATACCAGGGATTCGATCCCAACCCAGGGATCCCATCCTATCCCAGGAATTCCATCCCAGGGATCCCATCCCATCCGATCCCATCCCAGGGATCCCATCCCATCCCATCGAATCCCATCCCAACCCATGCCATCCAATCCAATCCCATCCCATCCCATTCCATTCCATCCCATCCCATTCCATCCCATCCCATCCCATCCCATCCAATCCCATCCCATCCCATCCCATCCCATCCCATCCCATCCCAGGGATCCCATGCCAGGGTTCCCATCTCATCCCAGGGATCCAATCCCAGATATCCTATCCCATCCCAACCCATCCCAACCCATCCCATCCCATCCGATCCCATCCCTGGGATCCCATCCCATCCCAGGGATCCCTCCCATCCCATCCCATCCCATCCCATCCCATCCCATTCCATCCCATCCCATCCCAGGGATCCCATCCCAGCGATCCCATCCCATCCCAGGGATCCCATCCCATACGAGCTATCACAATCCGGGGATCCCATCCCTGGGATCCCATCTCATCCCATCCCAGGGATCCAATGCCATCCCATCTCATCCCAGGGATCCCATAACATCCCATCCCAGTGTTCCCAACCCATCCCAACCCATGCCATCCCATCCAATCCCATCCCATCCCAGGGATCGCATCCCATCTCAGGGATCACATTCCAGGGATCCCATCCCAGGGATCCCATCCCATCCCAGGGATCCCATCCCATCCCATCCCATGCCAGGGATCCCATACCAGGGATCCCATCCCATCCCCGGGTCCCCATCCCAGGGATTCCATCCCATCCCTCCCCATCCCATCCAACCCCATCCCATCCCATCCCATCCCATCCCATCGCAGGGATCCCATCCCATCCCATCCCATCCCATCACATCCCATCCCAGCGATCTCATCCCAGGGATTCCATCCCATCCCAGGTATACCATCCCAACCAATCCTAACCCAGGGATCCCATCCCATCCAATCCCAGGGATCCCATCCCATCCCATCCCATCCCATCTCAACCCATCCCATCCCAGGGATCACATCCCATCCCACGGATCCCATCCCATCCCATCCCAGGCATCCCATCCCATCCCATCCAAGGGATCCCATCCCATCCCATCCCATCCCATCCCATTCCAGGGATCCCATCCCATCCCAGGGATCCCATCCCATCCCATCCCATCCCATCCCATCCCAAACCATCCCAGGGATCCCATCCCATGGAACCCATCCCAACCCAGGGATCCCATCCCATTGCAACCCATCCCATCCCATCCCAGGGATCCCATCCCAGAGATTCCATCCCATCCCAGGGATGCCATCCCAGGGATTCGATCCCAACCCAGGGATCCCATCCTATCCCAGGAATCCCATCCCAGGCATTCCATCCCATCCCAGGGATCCCATCACATCCCAGGGATCACATTCCAGGGATCCCATTCCCAGGGATCCCATCCCATCCCATCCCATCCCATCCCAGGGATCCCATACCAGGGATCCCATCCCATCCCCGGGTCCCCATCCCAGGGATTCCATCCCATCCCAACCCATCCCAACCCATCCCATCCCATGGATACCATCCGATCCCTGAGATCCCATCCCAGGGATCCCATCCCATCCCAGGGATCCCATCCCATCCTACCCCATCCCATCCCATCCTATCCCATCGCATCCCATCTCATCCCATCCCATCCTAGGGATCCCATACCAGGTATCCCATCCCATCCCAGGGATCCCATTCCGTACCATCCCAGGGATCCCATTCCATCCCATCCCATCCCATCCCATCCCATGGATCCCATCCCATCCCAACCCATTGTAGCCAATCCCATCCCATCCCACCCCATCCCATCCAATCCCATCCCATCCCATCCCATCCCATCCCATCCCATCCCATCCCAGGGACACCATCCCAGGGATACCATACCATCCCAACCCATCCCATCCAATCCCATCCCATCCCAATCCATCCCATCCAATCCCATCCCATCCAATCCCAGGGATCCCATCCCATCCCATCTCACCCCATCCCATCCCAGGGATCACATCCCATCCCATGGATCCCATCCGATACCATCCCATCCCATCGCAGGGATCCCATCCCACCCCATCCCATCCCATCACATCCCATCACATCCCATCCCAGCGATCTCATCCCAGGGATTCCATCCCATCCCAGTGATCCCATCCCATCCCACCCATTCTCATCCCAGGAATCCCATCCCATCCCATCCCACGGATCCCATAACATCCCAGGGATCCCATCCCATCCCATCCCATCCCAGGGATCCCATCCCAGGGATTCCATCCCATCCCAGGGATCCCATCCCAACAAATCCCATCACGGGGATCCCATCCCATCCCATCACAGGGATCCCATCCCATCACAGGGATCCCATCCCATCCAATCCCATCCCATCCCATCCATTCCCATCCCAGGAATCCCATCCCATCCCATTCCAGGGATCCCATCCCATTCCAGGGATCCCATCCCATGCCATCACATCCCATCCCATTCCATCCCATCCCATCCCATCCCATCCCATCCCATCCCATCCCATCCCAGGGATCCAATCCCATCCCAGGGATAACATACCAGGGATTCGATCCCAACCCAGGGATCCCATCCTATCCCAGGAATTCCATCCCAGGGATCCCATCCCATCCGATCCCATCCCAGGGATCCCATCCCATCCCATCGAATCCCATCCCAACCCATGCCATCCAATCCAATCCCATCCCATCCCATTCCATTCCATCCCATCCCATTCCATCCCATCCCATCCCATCCCATCCCATCCCATCCCATCCCATCCCATCCCAGGGATCCCATGCCAGGGTTCCCATCTCATCCCAGGGATCCAATCCCAGATATCCTATCCCATCCCAACCCATCCCAACCCATCCCATCCCATCCGATCCCATCCCAGGGATCCCATCCCATCCCAGGGATCCCTCCCATCCCATCCCATCCCATCCCATCCCATCCCATCCCATTCCATCCCATCCCATCCCAGGGATCCCATCCCAGCGATCCCATCCCATCCCAGGGATCCCATCCCATACGAGCTATCACAATCCGGGGATCCCATCCCTGGGATCCCATCTCATCCCATCCCAGGGATCCAATGCCATCCCATCTCATCCCAGGGATCCCATAACATCCCATCCCAGTGTTCCCAACCCATCCCAACCCATGCCATCCCATCCAATCCCATCCCATCCCAGGGATCGCATCCCATCTCAGGGATCACATTCCAGGGATCCCATCCCAGGGATCCCATCCCATCCCAGGGATCCCATCCCATCCCATCCCATGCCAGGGATCCCATACCAGGGATCCCATCCCATCCCCGGGTCCCCATCCCAGGGATTCCATCCCATCCCTCCCCATCCCATCCAACCCCATCCCATCCCATCCCATCCCATCCCATCGCAGGGATCCCATCCCATCCCATCCCATCCCATCACATCCCATCCCAGCGATCTCATCCCAGGGATTCCATCCCATCCCAGGTATACCATCCCAACCAATCCTAACCCAGGGATCCCATCCCATCCAATCCCAGGGATCCCATCCCATCCCATCCCATCCCATCTCAACCCATCCCATCCCAGGGATCACATCCCATCCCACGGATCCCATCCCATCCCATCCCAGGCATCCCATCCGATCCCATCCAAGGGATCCCATCCCATCCCATCCCATCCCATCCCATTCCAGGGATCCCATCCCATCCCAGGGATCCCATCCCATCCCATCCCATCCCATCCCAAACCATCCCAGGGATCCCATCCCATGGAACCCATCCCAACCCAGGGATCCCATCCCATTGCAACCCATCCCATCCCATCCCAGGGATCCCATCCCAGAGATTCCATCCCATCCCAGGGATGCCATCCCAGGGATTCGATCCCAACCCAGGGATCCCATCCTATCCCAGGGATCCCATCCCAGGCATTCCATCCCATCCCAGGGATCCCATCCCATCCCAGGGATCACATTCCAGGGATCCCATCCCAGGGATCCCATCCCATCCCATCCCATCCCATCCCATCCCATCCCAGGGATCCCATACCAGGGATCCCATCCCATCCCCGGGTCCCCATCCCAGGGATTCCATCCCATCCCAACCCATCCCAACCCATCCCATCCCATGGATACCATCCGATCCCTGAGATCCCATCCCAGGGATCCCATCCCATCCCAGGGATCCCATCCCATCCTACCCCATCCCATCCCATCCTATCCCATCGCATCCCATCTCATCCCATCCCATCCTAGGGATCCCATACCAGGTATCCCATCCCATCCCAGGGATCCCATTCCGTACCATCCCAGGGATCCCATTCCATCCCATCCCATCCCATCCCATCCCATGGATCCCATCCCATCCCAACCCATTGTAGCCAATCCCATCCCATCCCACCCCATCCCATCCAATCCCATCCCATCCCATCCCATCCCATCCCATCCCATCCCATCCCATCCCATCCCATCCCATCCCAGGGACACCATCCCAGGGATACCATACCATCCCAACCCATCCCATCCAATCCCATCCCATCCCAACCCATCCCATCCAATCCCATCCCATCCAATCCCAGGGATCCCATCCCATCCCATCTCACCCCATCCCATCCCAGGGATCACATCCCATCCCATGGATCCCATCCGATACCATCCCATCCCATCGCAGGGATCCCATCCCACCCCATCCCATCCCATCACATCCCATCACATCCCATCCCAGCGATCTCATCCCAGGGATTCCATCCCATCCCAGTGATCCCATCCCATCCCACCCATTCTCATCCCAGGAATCCCATCCCATCCCATCCCACGGATCCCATAACATCCCAGGGATCCCATCCCATCCCATCCCATCCCAGGGATCCCATCACAGGGATTCCATCCCATCCCAGGGATCCCATCCCAACAAATCCCATCACAGGGATCCCATCCCATCCCATCACAGGGATCCCATCCCATCACAGGGATCCCATCCCATCCAATCCCATCCCATCCCATCCCATCCATTCCCATCCCAGGAATCCCATCCCATCCCATTCCAGGGATCCCATCCCATTCCAGGGATCCCATCCCATCCCATGCCATCACATCCCATCCCATCCCATCCCATCCCATCCCATCCCATCCCAGGGATCCAATCCCATCCCAGGGATAACATACCAGGGATTCGATCCCAACCCAGGGATCCCATCCTATCCCAGGAATTCCATCCCAGGGATCCCATCCCATCCCATCCGATCCCATCCCAGGGATCCCATCCCATCCCATCGAATCCCATCCCAACCCATGCCATCCAATCCAATCCCATCCCATCCCATTCCATTCCATCCCATCCCATTCCATCCCATCCCATCCCATCCCATCCCATCCCATCCCATCACATCCCATCCCAGCGATCTCATCCCAGGGATTCCATCCCATCCCAGGTATACCATCCCAACCAATCCTAACCCAGGGATCCCATCCCATCCAATCCCAGGGATCCCATCACATCCCATCCCATCCCATCTCAACCCATCCCATCCCAGGGATCACATCCCATCCCACGGATCCCATCCCATCCCATCCCAGGCATCCCATCCGATCCCATCCAAGGGATCCCATCCCATCCCATCCCAGGGATCCCATCCCATCCCATCCCATCCCAACCCATCCCAGGGATCCCATCCCATGGAACCCATCCCAACCCAGGGATCCCATCCCATTCCAACCCATCCCATCCCATCCCATCCCAGGGATCCCATACCAGGGATCCCATCCCATCCCCGGGTCCCGATCCCAGGGATTCCACCCCATCCCAACCCATCCCAACCCATCCCATACCATGGATACCATCCGATCCACGAGATCCCATCCCTGGGATCCCATCTCATCCCATCCCAGGGATCCAATCCCATCCCATCTCATCCCAGGGATCCCATAACATCCCATCCCAGTGTTCCCAACCCATCCCAACCCATGCCATCCCATCCAATCCCATCCCATCCCAGGGATCGCATCCCATCTCAGTGTCCTGGGGTACAATGCAAAAATGTGTATTCTATCACCATCTGTTAAAATGTGGGAGGGGTGGTGATCCTTATCTCTGTGGGAGATATCCTCTGCTGATGTGCCATCTGATAAGATGGGGGGGTGATCATCGTTATCTATTCACAACCCATCCCTCCTCCAGAAGATATATTCTGTTAATGGGCCATTAAGTCCTATTGTGTGACTGATAAGATTACATCACCCCATTGGGAGATGCCCCAACCAGGGGCAGGAGCCAAGCCTTTCCTACCTAGATAAAAAACTGGGGTTTGGGACCCGAGGGCAGACCTTTCCACTGGATCCCAGAGGAAAGTCGGACCTTTTTCCACATCATCGCTGGATCTTCGGAGGAAAACTGCACCTTCTACAGGAGCACTGCTTCAACAGAACCACATCTGTCATCCAGGAGGACTGCAGCCACCATTTATACGGACTGCTACCAACACCCTGACTGACAGGGTGTCAGGTTGTATTTCTGACTGTGTTGGTGGTTGTTTCTTTTATATTATTGCATGTATTTTATTTTTTTTTTTCTCTTTTCTCCTATTAAATTGTATTACTGACTTGGAGTCTCGCACTGGTTTTACTTTCAAACCAACACATTAATTGGCGCCCAACGTGGGGCACGAAGGGTGCTGAGGAAAGTCAGTATTACAATTTTGTTTTCACCATGATTCTCAACATGCTTACATGGGTTTTATATCTTGCTCTCTATATTTTTCCACACATGGGGAACTATCTGCCAGCTGTAATGCTCCTGTGTAGACCAGGATATGGTATAAAAATTGCTTTACTGGCCTATTATGTCTACTGCATGATAACCTCTGAGGCAATGAACATAATCCGGAATATATACTCGACTTTGTTTGCTTGTCCTAGTCTAGGTTGCTACATCCGGGGTTTTAACAATCACACCCAGCCCTTGGGGGGAGGGGTAAAGGATGATTTTTTCCAATCTTTCCTGCCTGATACAGTAGTTTTTGGAAATGTTGAGTTCCCGCTGGATGCTAAGGACAGCACAATATTGTTGTTAGTTCTGCTTTGTCTCCTCTGCACAGCCTTTACAGCCTACAACATGCTTAGAAACAGAACACTACATGGCGTATTGATGCGTATTCTTGAGGAAGAGGAAAAAAGAAACAAATCAACTTCGTCCACGACTGCACAGAATGTCACAAAGAGGAGAAGAACCAAACAAAAAGCAACAGTGCCCGTGTCTATGCAGACTGCCACAAAGGAGGAAAAAGCCAAAAGCGAAGCAACAGTGTCCGTGTCTACGCAGACTGCCACAGAGGAGGAAAAAGCCAAAAGCAAAGCAACGGTGTCCGTGTCTATGCAGTCTGCCACAGAGGAGAAAAAAGCCAGAAGCACCATCAGCATCTCCACACAAACCATCACTGAGCCAGAACAGCCTAGACCAGTAGCAGTTGCGCCCGTTCAGAAGAAGAAATCAAAGAGCAAATCAGTTCGCATAGTGACTGACGAGGACGTGGCAGGACCTTCGCACCCAGCAGAAGTGACAGAGCCAGAGATCATCACTCGCTCTCTATCCCTGGGTGAGCTGCGTGACCTGCGGAGGGAATTCACCCGCCAGACAAATGAGTCCATCTTGACCTGGCTGCTCCGCATCTGGGACGCTGCAGCCAATGACACCATTCTGGATGGATGTGAGGCCAGGCAACTGGGATCTCTGTCCCGGGATGTGGTCATTGACCAGGGGATTGGGAGAACCCAAGAAACTCTCAGCCTCTGGCGGCGACTGCTGACAAGTGTGAAGGACAGATACCTTTGTAAAGAAGATCTTCAGGTGCACCAAGGAAAATGGAGCACAATAGAACAAGGTATCCGATGCCTGAGGGAATTGGCCGTGCTGGAGATCATTTTCTCAGAAGATGAGAGATTTCCTAAGAGCCCAGACTGTGTCCGGTGCACGTCACAGATGTGGTTGAGATTTGCACGACTTGGACCAGAGATGTATTCCCGTTACCTGGCAACGCTGCAGTGGAGGGAAGGTGAGGACATGGTAGGCGTCTTGGCCAATAAACTAAGAATTTATGAGGACACTGTCACAGCCCCATTTCGTACCCATGTCTCATCCGTGGAAACACGGCTGGTGGAGCAAGTCCGAAGCCTGATTGAAGAGGGCCATCAGAAACTAAAAAAAAGAACTTAAGGAAAACAACTACCAGATCTCTCCTGAACCAACAAGAGTTTCTGCCATTAGGAGCCGGCGTTCCTCAGGCAGGGAGAGAGGACACACTCCACGAGGTAACCTCTGGTTTTTCCTTCAGGAGCATGGAGAAGACATGAGGAAGTGGGATGGAAAACCCACCTCCTCCTTAGCAGCCCGGGTACGGGAGCTGAAAAGAGGGACACCTACCCCAAGAAGTTCATCTAGAGTCAATGCTGCTCCAGTCTCTCGTGTACAGAACTCCAGACAGTATCAGAATGATGATATGACTGATCCTCTTGAAGGAACCTCAAGAACCTATTTACAGGGAGAGAGCAACGTGTACCAGGATCAGGAATAGAGGAGCCCTGCCTCTAGCCAGGTAGAGGAGAGGGATAATCGGATCTATTGGACTGTGTGGATCCGATGGCCTGGCACATCCGACCCACAAAAACATAAGGCTTTGGTTGACACCGGCGCCCAGTGTACTCTGATGCCATCAAAGTATGTAGGAGAAGAATCCATCTCTATTTCTGGGGTAACAGGAGGATCCCAGCAGCTGACTGTAGTGGAGGCCGAAGTGAGTTTAACTGGGAACAGGTGGCAGAAACACCCCATCGTGACTGGCCCAGAGGCCCCATGCATCCTTGGCATAGACTATCTTAGAAATGGATACTTCAAAGACCCAAAAGGATATCGCTGGGCTTTCGGGATAGCTGCTGTAGAGACAGACGGCATTAGAAAACTGAGCACCTTGCCTGGTCTTGCAGATGACCCCTCTGCTGTGGGACTACTGAGAGTTGAAGAGCAACGGGTACCAATCGCCAGAACAACAGTACACCGCCGGCAATACCGTACTGACAGAGACTCAGTGATTCCCATCCATGAAATGATCCGTAAACTGGAGAGCCAAGGGGTGGTCAGCAAAACCCACTCACCCTTCAACAGCCCCATCTGGCCTGTGCGTAAATCTGAAGGAGAATGGAGATTGACCGTAGACTATCGTGCATTGAATGAGGTGACTCCACCGCTGAGCGCTGCTGTGCCGGACATGCTGGAACTGCAGTACGAGCTGGAGTCCAAGGCAGCAAAGTGGTATGCCACTATCGATATCGCCAATGCATTTTTCTCCATTCCTCTGGCAGCAGAATGCAGGCCTCAGTTTGCTTTCACCTGGAGGGGTGTGCAGTACACCTGGAATCGTCTGCCCCAGGGGTGGAAGCACAGTCCCACCATCTGTCATGGGCTGATCCAGGCTGCACTGGAGAAGGGTGAGGCCCCCGAACATCTACAGTATATCGATGACATCATTGTATGGGGCAGCACAGCAGGGGAAGTCTTCGAGAAAGGAGAGAAGATTATCCAGATTCTGCTGAAAGCTGGTTTTGCCATTAAGCGAAGTAAAGTTAAGGGACCAGCTCAGGAAATTCAGTTTCTAGGAGTCAAGTGGCAAGATGGACGTCGTCAGATCCCAACAGAGGTAATTAATAAGATCACTGCTATGTCTCCACCTACCAACAAGAAGGAAACACAAGCCTTCCTAGGTGCCATAGGCTTTTGGAGAATGCACATTCCTGAGTACAGTCAGATTGTGAGCCCTCTCTACCTGGTTACCCGCAAGAAGAACGATTTCCACTGGGGCCCTGAGCAGCAGCAAGCCTTCGCCCAGATCAAGCAGGAGATTGCTCATGCAGTAGCCCTTGGCCCAGTCAGGACGGGACCAGATGTGAAGAACGTGCTCTACTCTGCAGCCGGGAACCATGGTTTGTCTTGGAGCCTGTGGCAGAAGGTGCCTGGTGAGACTCGGGGTCGACCACTGGGATTCTGGAGCAGAAGCTACAAAGGATCTGAAGCCAACTACACTCCCACAGAGAAGGAGATCTTGGCCGCCTATGAAGGAGTTCAAGCTGCCTCAGAGGTGATTGGCACAGAAACACAACTCCTCCTGGCACCCCGACTACCAGTGCTGGGCTGGATGTTCAAGGGAAAGGTGCCTTCCACACATCACGCCACTGACACCACATGGAGCAAGTGGATTGCCCTCATCACTCAGCGCGCCCGTATTGGGAATCCAAATCGCCCTGGGATTCTGGAAATAATTACAAACTGGCCTGAAGGTGAGACTTTTGGATTGTCTTCTGAAGAAGAAGAGGAACAAGTGGCACGTGCTGAGGAAGCCCCACCATATAATGAGCTACAGGAGGCTGAAAGACGATATGCCCTCTTCACTGATGGTTCCTGCCGAATTGTAGGCACTAACCGGAAATTGAAAGCTGCAGTATGGAGCCCCACACGACAAGTTGCACAAGCTACCGAGGGACAAGGTGGATCGAGTCAGGTCGCAGAGCTAAAAGCCGTCCAGTTGGCTTTGGATATTGCTGAACGAGAGAAGTGGCCAAGGCTCTATCTCTACACTGACTCATGGATGGTAGCTAATGCTCTGTGGGGATGGCTGGATCGCTGGAAAAAGGCCAACTGGCAACGCAGAGGGAAACCCATATGGGCAGCTGAGATTTGGCAGGACATTGCTGCCCGAATAGAGAAACTGACCATAAAGGTTCGACACGTGGATGCACATGTACCCAAAAGCCGGGCTAATGAAGAACATCACAACAACGAGCAGGTGGACCGAGCTGCCAAAGTGAAAGTATCACAGGTGGATCTAGACTGGCAGCACAAGGGAGAATCATTCCTAGCTCGTTGGGCCCATGATGCCTCTGGTCATCAGGGGAGAGATGCGACGTACCGATGGGCCCGTGACCGAGGGGTGGACCTTACCATGGACAGTATCTCACAGGTCATCCACGACTGCGAGACCTGTGCCGCAATCAAACAGGCCAAGCGGGTAAAGCCTCTGTGGTATGGTGGACGATGGTCAAAGTACAGGTATGGGGAAGCCTGGCAAATTGACTACATCACCCTTCCCCAAACCCGCCAGGGCAAACGCTACGTACTGACCATGGTGGAAGCAACCACAGGATGGTTAGAGACCTACCCTGTGCCTCATGCCACTGCCCGGAACACCATCTTGGGCCTAGAAAAACAAGTCCTTTGGAGGCATGGTACCCCTGAGAGAATTGAATCAGACAACGGAACCCATTTCAAGAACGGTCTTATCAACACGTGGGCCAAAGAACATGGCATTGAATGGATATATCATATTCCTTACCATGCGCCAGCTGCCGGGAAAGTTGAACGGTGTAATGGACTCCTTAAGACTACTTTGAAAGCACTTGGTGGTGGAACCTTCAGAAATTGGGAAATGAACTTGGCCAAAGCCACCTGGATGGTTAACACTCGAGGGTCCATCAATCGAGCCGGTCCTGCCCACTCTGAACCCCTGCACACAGTGGATGGGGACAAGGTCCCAGTGGTACACATGAAAGGTATTTTAGGAAAGACTGTTTGGATTAATCCCACCACAGGCAAAGGCAAACCAATCCGTGGGATTGTTTTTGCTCAAGGACCTGGTTACACTTGGTGGGTAATGCAGAAAGATGGGGAAACCCGTTGTGTACCGCAAAGAGACCTAATTTTTAGTGAGAACTGTATGTAAGGTTTCATTTTGTATTATATATCTGTAAGAGGGTATTGGTTTGGGTGTGATGTAGATGGTAATAGAATAAGGGGTGGATTATGTCCTGGGGTACAATGCAAAAATGTGTATTCTATCACCATCTGTTAAAATGTGGGAGGGGTGGTGATCCTTATCTCTGTGGGAGATATCCTCTGCTGATGTGCCATCTGATAAGATGGGGGGATGATCATCGTTATCTATTCACAACCCATCCCTCCTCCAGAAGATATATTCTGTTAATGGGCCATTAAGTCCTATTGTGTGACTGATAAGATTACATCACCCCATTGGGAGATGCCCCAACCAGGGGCAGGAGCCAAGCCTTTCCTACCTAGATAAAAAACTGGGGTTTGGGACCCGAGGGCAGACCTTTCCACTGGATCCCAGAGGAAAGTCGGACCTTTTTCCACATCATCGCTGGATCTTCGGAGGAAAACTGCACCTTCTACAGGAGCACTGCTTCAACAGAACCACATCTGTCATCCAGGAGGACTGCAGCCACCATTTATACGGACTGCTACCAACACCCTGACTGACAGGGTGTCAGGTTGTATTTCTGACTGTGTTGGTGGTTGTTTCTTTTATATTATTGCATGTATCTTATGTTTTTTTTTTCTCTTTTCTCCTATTAAATTGTATTACTGACTTGGAGTCTCGCACTGGTTTTACTTTCAAACCAACACACTCAGGGATCACATTCCAGGGATCCCATCCCAGGGATCCCATCCCATCCCAGGGATCCCATCCCATCCCATCCCATCCCATCCCATCCCAGGGATCCCATACCAGGGATCCCATCCCATCCCCTGGTCCCCATCCCAGGGATTCCATCCCATTCCAACCCATCCCATCCCATGGATACCATCCGATCCCAGAGATCCCATCCCAGGGATCCCATCCCATCCCAGGGATCCCATCCCATCCTACCCCATCCCATCCCATCCTATCCCATCGCATCCCATCCCATCCTATCCCATCTCATCCCATCCCATCCCATCCTAGGGATCCCATACCAGGTATTCCATCCCATCCCAGGGATCCCATTCCGTACCATCCCAGGGATCCCATTCCATCCCATCCCATCCCATCCCATCCCATCCCATCCCATCCCATCCCATCCCATCCCATGCCATCCCAGGGATCCCATCCCAGGGTTCCCATCTCATCCCAGGGATCCAGTCCCAGATATCCTATCCCATCCCAACCCATCCCAACCCATCCCATCCCATCCGATCCCATCCCAGGGATCCCATCCCATCCCAGGGATCCCTCCCATCCCATCCCATCCCATCCCATTCCATCCCATCCCATCCCAGGGATCCCATCCCAGCGATCCCATCCCATCCCAGGGATCCCATCCCATACGAGCTATCACAATCCAGGGATCCCATCCCTGGGATCCCATCTCATCCCATCCCAGGGATCCAATCCCATCCCATCTCATCCCAGGGATCCCATAACATCCCATCCCAGGGTTCCCAACCCATCCCAACCCATGCCATCCCATCCAATCCCATCCCATCCCAGGTATCGCATCCCATCTCAGGGATCACATTCCAGGGATCCCATCCCCGGGATCCCATCCCATCCCAGGGATCCGATCCCATCCCATCCCATCCCAGGGATCCCATACCAGGGATCCCATCCCATCCCCTGGTCCCCATCCCAGGGATTCCATCCCATCCCAACCCATCCCATCCCATGGATACCATCCGATCCCAGAGATCCCATCCCAGGGATCCCATCCCATCCCAGGGATCCCATCCCATCCTACCCCATCCCATCCCATCCCATCCTATCCCATCGCATCCCATCCCATCCTATCCCATCGCATCCCATCCCATCCCATCCTAGGGATCCCATACCAGGTATCCCATCCCATCCCATTCCATCCCATTCCGTACCATCCCAGGGATCCCATTCCATCCCATCCCATCCCATCGATCCCATCCCAACCCAGTGTAGCCAATCCCATCCCATCCCACCCCATCCCATCCAATCCCATCCCATCCCACCCCATCCCATGCCATCCCATGCCATCCCATCCCATCCCATCCCATCCCAGGGACACCATCCCAGGGATACCATACCATCCCAACCCATCCCATCCAATCCCATCCCATCCCATCCCATCCCATCCCATCCCATCCCATCCCATCCCATCCCATCCCATCCAATCCCAGGGATCCCATCGCATCCCATCCCGTCTCACCCCATCCCATCCCAGGGATCACATCCCATCCCACGGATCCCATCCCATCCCATCCCAGGCATCCCATCCGATCCCATCCAAGGGATCCCATCCCATACCATCCCATCCCATCGCAGGGATCCCATCCCATCCCATCCCATCCCATCCCATCCCATCCCATCCCATCCCATCCCAGGGATCCCATCCCATGGAACCCATCCCAACCCAGGGATCCCATCCCATCCCATCCCAGGGATCCCATCCAATCCCAGGGATCCCATCCCATCCCATCCCATCCCATCCCAACCCATCCCATCCCATCCCATCGCAACCCATCCCATCCCAGGGATCACATCCCATCCTACGGATCCCATCCCATCCCATCCCAGGCATCCCATCCGATCCCATCCAAGGGATCCCATCCCATCCCATCCCATCCCATCCCATCCCATCCCATCCCATCCCATCCCAGGGATCCCATCCCATCCCATCCCAGGGATCCCATCCCATCCCATCCATTCCCATCCCAGGAATCCCATCCCATCCCATTCCAGGGATCCCATCCCATTCCAGGGATCCCATCCCAGCCCAGGGATCCCATCCCAGGGATCCCAACCCATCCCAGGGATCCCATCCCATCCCATCCCATTCCATCCCATCCCAGGGATTCCATCTCATCCCAGGGATCCCATTTCATCTGTTCCCATCCCAGGGATCCCATCCCATCCCATCCCATCCCAGGGATCCCATCCCATCCCAACCCATCCCATCCCATCCCACCCCATCACATTCCATCCTATCCCAGGGATCCAATCCCATCCCAACACATCCCATCCCATGGATCCCATACCATCCCAGGGATCCCATCCCATCCGACCCCATACCATCCCAGGGATCGCATCCCATCCCAACCAATCCCATCCCACCCGATCCCATCCCATTCCATCCCATCCCATCCCATCCCATCCCATCCCATCCCATCCCATCCCATCCCATCCCATCCCAGGGATCCCATCCCATCCCATCCCATCCCAGGGATCCCATCGCATGGAACCCATCCCAACCCAGGGATCCCATCCCATCCCAACCCATCCCATCCCACCCCATCACATTCCATCCCATCCCAGGGATCCAATCCCATCCCAACCCATCCCATCCCATGGATCCCATCCCAGTGATCCCATCCCATCCCATACCATCCCAGGGATCGCATCCCATCCCTTCCCATCCCATCCCATCCCATCCCATCCCATCCCATCCCATCCCATCCCATCCCATCCCATCCCAGGGATACCATCACAGGGATCCCATCCCAGGGATCCCATCCCATTCCATTCCATCCCCGGCATCCCATCCCAGGGATTCCATCCCATCCCACGGATCCCATCCCATACGAGGGATCACATTCCAGGGATCCCATCCCTAGCATCACATCTCATCCCATCCCAGGGATCCCATAAGATCCCATCCAACGGTTCCCAACCCATCCCAACCCATCCCTTCCCATGGATCCCATCCCTTCCCATCCCATCCCATCCCAGGGATCCCATCCCATCCCAGGGATAACACCCCAGGGATCCCATCCCATTCCATCCAATCCCATCCCATCCCAGGAATCCCATCCCATCCCATTCCAGGGATCCCATCCCATCCCAGTGAACACATCCCATCCCAGGTATCCCATCCCATCCCAGGGATCCCATCCCATCCCATCCCATCCCATCCCAGGGATCCCATCCCAGGGATCCCATCCCATCCCATCGCATCCCATCCCATCCCATCCCAGGGATCCCATCCCATCCCATCCAATCCCATCCCATACCATCCCATCCCATCGCAGGGATCCCATCCCATCCCATCCCATCCCATCCCATCCCATCCCATCCCATCCCATCCCATCACATCCCATCCCATCCCATCCCATCCGATCCCATATCATCCCTGCTATCTCATGCCAGGTATTCCATCCCATCCCAGGGATCCCATCCCAACCAATCCCATCGCTGGGATACCATCTCATCCCATCACAGGGATCCCATCCCATCCCAGGGATGCCATCCCATCCCATCCCATCCCAGGGATCCCATCCCATCCCATTCCATCCCATCCCAGGGATCCCATCCCATCCCATCCCATCCCATCCCATCGCATCCCATCCCATCCTATCCCATCCTTTCCCATCCCATCCCATCCCAGGGATCCCATCCCATCCCAGGGATCCCATCCCATTCCATCCCATCCCATCACATCCCACGGATCCCATAACATCCCAGGGATCCCATCCCATCCCATCCCATTCTAGGGATCCCATCCCAGGGATTCCATCCCATCCCAGGGATCCCATCCCAACAAATCCCATCACAGGGATCCCATCCCATCCCATCACAGGGATCCCATCCCATCACAGGGATCCCATCCCATCCAATCCCATCCCACCCCATCCATTCCCATCCCAGGAATCCCATCCCATCCCATTCCAGGGATCCCATCCCATTCCAGGGATCCCATCCCATGCCATCACATCCCATCCCATTCCATCCCATCCCATCCCATCCCATCCCAGGGATCCAATCCCATCCCAGGGATAACATCCCAGGGATTCGATCCCAACCCAGGGATCCCATCCTATCCCAGGAATTCCATCCCAGGGATCTCATCCCATCCCATCCGATCCCATCCCAAGGATCCCATCCCATCCCATCGAATCCCAGGGATCCCATCCCATCCCAACCCATCCCATCCCATCCCACCCCATCACATTCCATCCTATCCCAGGGATCCAATCCCATCCCAACCCATCCCATCCCATGGATCCCATCCCATCCCAGGGATCCCATCCCATCCCATCCCATACCATCCCAGGGATCGCATCCCATCCCAACCAATCCCATCCCACCCGATCCCATCCCATTCCATCCCATCCCATCCCATCCCATCCCATCCCATCCCATACCATCCCAGGTATCCCATCCCAACCAATCCCAACCCAGGGATCCCATCCCATCCCATCCCATCCCAGGGATCCCATCCCATCCCAACCCATCCCATCCCACCCCATCACATTCCATCCCATCCCAGGGATCCAATCCCATCCCAACCCATCCCATCCCATGGATCCCATCCCATCCCAGTGATCCCATCCCATCCCATCCCATCCCATCCCATCCCATCCCATCCCATCCCATCCCTTCCCATCCCATCCCATCCCATCCCATCCCATCCCATCCCATCCCATCCCATCCCATCCCATCCCATCCCAGGGATACCATCACAGGGATCCCATCCCAGGGATCCCATCCCATTCCATTCCATCCCCGGCATCCCATCACAGGGATTCCATCCCATCCCACGGATCCCATCCCATACGAGGGATCACATTCCAGGGATCCCATCCCTAGCATCACATCTCATCCCATCCCAGGGATCCAATCCCATCCCATCTCATCCCAGGGATCCCATAAGATCCCATCCAACGGTTCCCAACCCATCCCAACCCATCCCATCCCAGGGATCCCATCCCATCCCAGGGATAACACCCCAGGGATCCCATCCCAGGGATCCCATCCCATTCCATCCCATCCCATCTCATCCCAGGGATCACATCCCATCCCAGGGATCCCATGTTAGAGATCTCATCCCATCTCACGGATGCCATCCCAGGGATTCGATCCCAACGCAGGAATCCCATACTATCCCAGGGATCCCATCCCATCCCAGGAATCCCATCCCATCCCATTCCAGGGATCCCATCCCATCCCAGTGAACACATCCCATCCCAGGGATCCCATCCCATCCCAGGGATCCCATCCCAGGGATCCCATCCCAGGGATCCCATCCCAGGGATCCCATCCCATCCCATCCAATCCCATCCCATCCCATCCCATCCCATCCCATCCAATCCCATCCCATCCCATCCCACCCCAGGTATCCCATCCCAGGGATCCCATCCCATCCAATCCCATCCCATCCCATCCCATCCCATCCCATCCCATCCCATCCCATCCCATCCCATCCCATCCCATATCATCCCTGCTATCTCATGCCAGGTATTCCATCCCATCCCAGGGATCCCATCCCAACCAATCCCATCGCTGGGATACCATCTCATCCCATCACAGGGATCCCATCCCATTCCAGGGATCCCATCCCATCCCATCCCACCCATTCCCATCCCAGGAATCCCATCCCATCACATCCCACGGATCCCATAACATCCCAGGGATCCCATCCCATCCCATCCCAGGGATCCCATCCCAGGGATCCCATCTCATCCCAGGGATCCTATCCCAGAGATCCTATCCCATCCCATCGCATCCCATCCCATCCCATCCCATCCCATCCCATCCCATCCCATCCCATCCCATCCCATCCCATCCCATCCCATCCCATCCCATCCCATCCCAGGGATCCCATCCCATGGAACCCATCCCAACCCAGGGATCCCATCCCATCCCATCCCAGGGATCCCATCCCATCCCAGGGATCCCATCCCATTCCAACCCATCCCATCCCAGGGATCCCATCCCAGAGATTCCATCCCATCCCAGGGATGCCATCCCAGGGATTCGATCCCAACCCAGGGATCCCATCCTATCCCAGGGATTCCATCCCAGGGATCCCATCCCATCCCATCCGATCCCATCCCAGGGATCCCATCCCATCCCATCCGATCCCATCCCAGGGATCCCATCCCATCCCATCGAATCCCATCCCATTCCATTCCATCCCATCCCATTCCATCCCATCCCATCCCATCCCATCCCATCCCATCCCATCCCATCCCATCCCATCCCATCCCATCCCATCCCATCCCATCCCATCCCAGGGATCCCATCACAGGGTTCCCATCTCATCCCCGTGATCCAATCCCAGCGATCCTATCCCATCCCAACCCATCCCAACCCATCCCATCCCATCCCATCGATCCCATCCCATCCCATCCCATCCCAGGGATCCCATACCAGGGATCACATCCCATCCAAGGGATCCCATCCCAGGGATCCCAACCCATCCCATCCCATCCCATCCCCTCCGCTCCCATCCCATTGATCCCATCCCATCCCAACCCATTCTAGCCCATCCCATCCCATCCAATCCCATCCCATGCAATCACATCCGATCCCATCCCATGTATCCCATCCCAGGGATACCATCCGATCCCATCCCAGCGCAGGGATCCCATCCCATCCCATCCCAGCGATCTCATCCCAGGTATTCCATCCCATCCCAGGGATCCCATCCCAACAAATCCCATCACAGGGATCCCATCCCATCCCATCACAGGGATCCCATCCCATCACAGGGATCCCATCCCATCCAATCCCATCCCATCCCATCCATTCCCATCCCAGGAATCCCATCCCATCCCATTCCAGGGATCCCATCCCATTCCAGGGATCCCATCCCATGCCATCACATCCCATTCAATCCCATCCCATCCCATCCCATCCCATCCCATCCCATCCCATCCCATCCCATCCCATCCCATCCTAGGGATCCCATCCCAACCAATCCCATCGCTGGGATACCATCTCATCCCATCACAGGGATCCCATCCCATTCCAGGGATCCCATCCCATCCCATCCCACCCATTCCCATCCCAGGAATCCCATCCCATCACATCCCACGGATCCGATAACATCCCAGGGATCCCGTCCCATCCCATCCCAGGGATCCCATCCCAGGGATCCCATCTCATCCCAGGGATCCTATCCCAGAGATCCTATCCCATCCCATCCCATCCCATCCCACCCCATCCCATCCCAGGCATCCCATCCCATGGAACCCATCGCAACCCAGGGATCCCATCCCATCCCATCACATCCCATCACATCCCATCCCAGCGATCTCGTCCCAGGGATTCCATCCCGTCCCAGTGATCCCATCCCATCCCACCCATTCCCATCCCAGGAATCCAATCCCATCACATCCCACGGATCCCATAACATCCCAGGGATCCCATCCCATCCCATCCCAGGGATCCCATCCCAGGGATTCCATCCCATCCCAGTGATCCCATCCCATACGAGGGATCACATTCCAGGGATCCCATCCCAGGGATCCCATCCCATCCCAGGGATCCCATCCCATCCCAACATATCCCATCCCATCCTCTCCCATCCCAGGGATCCTATCCCATCCCAAGTAACCCATCCCATGGATCCCATCCCAGGGAGGCCATCCCATCCCAGGGATCCCAACCCATCCCAGGGATTCCATCCCATCCCAGGGATCCCATTTCATCTGTTCCCATCCCAGGGATCCCATCCCAGGGATCCCATCCCATCCCAACATATCCCATCCCACCCTCTCCCATCCCAGGGATCCTATCCCATCCCAAGTAACCCATCCCATGGATCCCATCCCAGGGAGGCCATCCCATCCCAGGGATCCCAACCCATCCCAGGGATCCCATCCCAGGGATCCCATCCCATCCCATCCCATCCCATCCCATCCCAGGGATTCCATCCCATCCCAGGGATCCCATTTCATCTGTTCCCATCCCAGGGATCCCATCCCATCCCATCCCATCCCATCCCAGGGATCCCATCCCATCCCAACCCATCCCATCCCACCCCATCACATTCCATCCTATCCAAGGGATCCAATCCCATCCCAACCCATCCCATCCCATGGATCCCATCCCATCCCAGGGATCCCATCCCATCCCATCCCATACCATCCCAGGGATCGCATCCCATCCCAACCAATCCCATCCCAGCCGATCCCATCCCATTCCATCCCATCCCATCCCATCCCATCCCATCCCATCCCATCCCATCCCATCCCATCCCAGGGATCCCATCCCATCCCATCCCATCCCAGGGATCCCATCGCATGGAACCCATCCCAACCCAGGGATCCCATCCCATCCCTTCCCATCCCATCCCATCCCAGGGATCCCATCCCATCCCAGTGAACACATCCCATCCCAGGTATCCCATCCCATCCCAGGGATCCCATCCCATCCCATCCCATCCCAGGGATCCCATCCCAGGGATCCCATCCCATCCCATCGCATCCCATCCCATCCGAGGGATCCCATCCCATCCCATCCAATCCCATCCCATACCATCCCATCCCATCGCAGGGATCCCATCCCATCCCATCCCATCCCATCCCATCCCATCCCATCACATCCCATCCCATCCCATCCCATCCCATCCCATCCCATCCCATCCCATCCCATATCATCCCTGCTATCTCATGCCAGGTATTCCATCCCATCACAGGGATCCCATCCCATCCCAGGGATGCCATCCCATCCGATCCCATGCCAGGGATCCCATCCCATCCCATTCCATCCCATCCCAGGGATCCCATCCCATCCCATCCCATCCCATCCCATCCCATCCCAGGGATCCCATACCATGGAACCCATCCCAACCCAGGGATCCCATCCCATCCCATCCCAGGGATCGCATCCTATCCCAGGGATCCAATCCCATCCCAACACATCCCATCCCATGGATCCCATACCATCCCAGGGATCCCATCCCATCCGACCCCATACCATCCCAGGGATCGCATCCCATCCCATCCCATGCCATCCCATCCCAGGGATCCCATCCAATCCCATCCCAGGGATCCCATCGCATGGAACCCATCCCAACCCAGGGATCCCATCCCATCCCAACCCATCCCATCCCACCCCATCACATTCCATCCCATCCCAGGGATCCAATCCCATCCCAACCCATCCCATCCCATCCCATCCCATCCCAGCGATCCCATCCCAGGGATCCCATCCCATACGAGCTATCACAATCCAGGGATCCCATCCCTGGGATCCCATCTCATCCCATCCCAGGGATCCAATCCCATCCCATCTCATCCCAGGGATCGCATCCCATCTCAGGGATCACATTCCAGGGATCCCATCCCAGGGATCCCATCCCATCCCAGGGATCCCATCCCATCCCATCCCATCCCATCCCATCCCATCCCAGGGATCCCATACCAGGGATCCCATCCCATCCCCTGGTCCCCATCCCAGGGATTCCATCCCATCCCAACCCATCCCATCCCATGGATACCATCCGATCCCAGAGATCCCATCCCAGGGATCCCACCCCATCCCAGGGATCCCATCCCATCCTTCCCCATCCCATCCCATCCCATCCTATCCCATCGCATCCCATCCCATCCTATCCCATCGCATCCCATCCCATCCCATCCTAGGGATCCCATACCAGGTATCCCATCCCATCCCAAGGATCCCATTCCTTACCATCCCAGGGATCCCATCGCATCCCATCCCATCTCACCCCATCCCATCCCAGGGATCACATCCCATCCCACGGATCCCATCCCATCCCATCCCAGGCATCCCATCCGATCCCATCCCAGGGATCCCATCCCATACCATCCCATCCCATCGCAGGGATCCCATCCCATCCCATCCCATCCCATCCCATCCCATCCCATCCCATCCCAGGGATCCCATCCCATGGAACCCATCCCAACCCAGGGATCCCATCCAATCCCAGGGATCCCATCCCATCCCATCCCATCCCATCCCATCTCAACCCATCCCATCCCAGGGATCACATCCCATCCCACGGATCCCATCCCATCCCATCCCAGGCATCCCATCCGATCCCATCCAAGGGATCCCATCCCATCCCATCCCATCCCATCCCATCCCATCCCATCCCATCCCATCCCAGGGATCCCATCCCATCCCATCCCAGGGATCCCATCCCATCCCATCCATTCCCATCCCAGGAATCCCATCCCATCCCATTCCAGGGATCCCATCCCATTCCAGGGATCCCATCCCAGCCCAGGGATCCCATCCCAGGGATCGCATCCCATCTCAGGGATCCCATTCCATCCCATCCAAGGATACCATCCCATCCCATCCCATGCCATCCCAGCCCATCCCAGGTATCCCAACCCATCCAATCCCATCCCATCCCATCCCTGGGATCCCATCCCATCCCATTCCATCCCATCCCAGGGATCCCATCCCATCCCATCCCATCCCATCCCATCCCATCCCATCGCATCCCATCCCATCCTATCCCATCCCTTCCCATCCCATCCCATCCCAGGGATCCCATCCCATCCCAGGGATCCCATCCCATCCCAGGGATCCCATCCCATTCCATCCCATCCCATCACATCCCACGGATCCCATAACATCCCAGGGATCCCATCCCATCCCATCCCATTCCAGGGATCCCATCCCAGGGATTCCATCCCATCCCAGGGATCCCATCCCAACAAATCCCATCACAGGGATCCCATCCCATCCCATCACAGGGATCCCATCCCATCACAGGGATCCCATCCCATCCAGTCCCATCCCATCCCATCCATTCCCATCCCAGGAATCCCATCCCATCCCATTCCAGGGATCCCATCCCATTCCAGGGATCCCATCCCATGCCATCACATCCCATCCCATTCCATCCCATCCCATCCCATCCCATCCCATCCCATCCCATCCCAGGGATCCAATCCCATCCCAGGGATAACATCCCAGGGATTCGATCCCAACCCAGGGATCCCATCCTATCCCAGGAATTCCATCCCAGGGATCTCATCCCATCCCATCCGATCCCATCCCAAGGATCCCATCCCATCCCATCGAATCCCATCCCAACGAATGCCATCCAATCCAATCCCATCCCATCCCATCCCATCCCATCCCATGCCATCCCAGGGATCCCATCCCAGGGTTCCCATCTCATCCCAGGGATCCAATCCCAGATATCCTATCCCATCCCAACCCATCCCAACCCATCCCATCCGATCCCATCCCAGGGATCCCATCCCATCCCAGGGATCCCTCCCATCCCATCCCATCCCATCCCATCCCATTCCATCCCATCCCATCCCAGGGATCCCATCCCAGCGATCCCATCCCAGGGATCCCATCCCATACGAGCTATCACAATCCAGGGATCCCATCCCTGGGATCCCATCTCATCCCATCCCAGGGATCCAATCCCATCCCATCTCATCCCAGGGATCGCATCCCATCTCAGGGATCACATTCCAGGGATCCCATCCCAGGGGTCCCATCCCATCCCAGGGATCCCATCCCATCCCATCCCATCCCATCCCAGGGATCCCATACCAGGGATCCCATCCCATCCCCTGGTCCCCATCCCAGGGATTCCATCCCATCCCAACCCATCCCATCCCATGGATACCATCCGATCCCAGAGATCCCATCCCAGGGATCCCATCCCATCCCAGGGATCCCATCCCATCCTACCCCATCCCATCCTATCCCATCCTATCCCATCGCATCCCATCCCATCCTATCCCATCGCATCCCATCCCATCCCATCCTAGGGATCCCATACCAGGTATCCCATCCCATCCCAAGGATCCCATTCCTTACCATCCCAGGGATCCCATTCCATCCCATCCCATCCCATCGATCCCATCCCAACCCAGTGTAGCCAATCCCATCCCATCCCACCCCATCCCATCCAATCCCATCCCATCCCACCCCATCCCATGCCATCCCATCCCATCCCATCCCATCCCATCCCATCCCATCCCAGGGACACCATCCCAGGGATACCATACCATCCCAACCCATCCCATCCAATCCCATCCCATCCCATCCCATCCAATCCCAGGGATCCCATCGCATCCCATCCCAGGCATCCCATCCGATCCCATCCCAGGGATCCCATCCCATCCCACGGATCCCATCCCATCCCATCCCAGGCATCCCATCCGATCCCATCCCAGGGATCCCATCCCATACCATCCCATCCCATCGCAGGGATCCCATCCCATCCCATCCCATCCCATCCCATCCCATCCCAGGGATCCCATCCCATGGAACCCATCCCAACCCAGGGATCCCATCCAATCCCAGGGATCCCATCCCATCCCATCCCATCCCATCTCAACCCATCCCATCCCAGGGATCACATCCCATCCCACGGATCCCATCCCATCCCATCCCAGGCATCCCATCCGATCCCATCCAAGGGATCCCATCCCATCCCATCCCATCCCATCCCATCCCATCCCATCCCATCCCAGGGATCCCATCCCATCCCATCCATTCCCATCCCAGGAATCCCATCCCATCCCATTCCAGGGATCCCATCCCATTCCAGGGATCCCATCCCAGCCCAGGGATCCCATCCCAGGGATCGCATCCCATCTCAGGGATCCCATTCCATCCCATCCAAGGATACCATCCCATCCCATCCCATGCCATCCCAGCCCATCCCAGGTATCCCAACCCATCCAATCCCATCCCATCCCATCCCTGGGATCCCATCCCAGGGATCCCATTCTTGGGATCCCATTCCATCTGAGGGATCCCATCCTATCCCATCCCATCCCAACCCATCCCATCCCATCCCATCCCATCCCATTCCATCCCATCCCATCCCAGGGATCCCATCCCAGCGATCCCATCCCATCCCAGGGATCCCATCCCATACGAGCTATCACAATCCAGGGATCCCATCCCTGGGATCCCATCTCATCCCATCCCAGGGATCCAATCCCATCCCATCTCATCCAGGGATCCCATAACATCCCATCCCAGTGTTCCCAACCCATCCCAACCCATGCCATCCCATCCAATCCCATCCCATCCCAGGGATCGCATCCCATCTCCGGGATCACATTCCAGGGATCCCATCCCAGGGATCCCATCCCATCCCAGGGATCCCATCCCATCCCATCCCATCCCAGGGATCCCATACCAGGGATCCCATCCCATCCCTGGTCCCCATCCCAGGGATTCCATCCCATCCCAACCCATCCCATCCCATGGATACCATCCGATCCCAGAGATCCCATCCCAGGGATCCCATCCCATCCCAGGGATGCCATCCCATCCTACCCCATCCCATTCCATCCTATCCCATCGCATCCCATCCCATCCCATCCTAGGGATCCCATACCAGGTATCCCATCCCATCCCATTCCATCCCATTCCGTACCATCCCAGGGATCCCATTCCATCCCATCCCATCCCATTCCATCCCATCCCATCCCATCCCATCCCATCCCATCCCATCCCATCCCATCCCATCCCATCCCAGGGATCCCATCCCATGGAACCCATCCCAACCCAGGGATCCCATCCCATCCCTTCCCAGGGATCCCATCCAATCCCAGGGATCCCATCCCATCCCATCCCATCCCATCGCAACCCATCCCATCCCAGGGATCACATCCCATCCCACGGATCCCATCCCATCCCATCCCAGGCATCCCATCCGATCCCATCCAAGGGATCCCATCCCATCCCATCCCATCCCATCCCATCCCAGGGATCCCATCCCATCCCATCCCATTCCATCCCATCCCATCCCATCCCATCCCATCCCATCCCATCCCATCCCAGGGATCCCATCCCATGGAACCCATCCCAACCCAGGGATCCCATCCCATCCCAGGGATCCCATCCAATCCCAGGGATCCCATCCCATCCCATCCCATCCCATCGCAACCCATCCCATCCCAGGGATCACATCCCATCCCACGGATCCCATCCCATCCCATCCCAGGCATCCCATCCGATCCCATCCAAGGGATCCCATCCCATCCCATCCCATCCCATCCCATCCCATCCCATCCCAGAGATCCCATCCCATCCCATCCCAGGGATCCCATCCCATCCCATCCATTCCCATCCGAGGAATCCCATCCCATCCCAGCCCAGGGATCCCATCCCAGGGATCCCAACCCATCCCAGGGATCCCATCCCATCCCATCCCATTCCATCCCATCCCAGGGATTCCATCCCATCCCAGGGATCCCATTTCATCTGTTCCCATCCCAGGGATCCCATCCCATCCCATCCCATCCCAGGGATCCCATCCCATCCCAACCCATCCCATCCCATCCCACCCCATCACATTCCATCCTATCCCAGGGATCCAATCCCATCCCAACACATCCCATCCCATGGATCCCATACCATCCCAGGGATCCCATCCCATCCGATCCCATACCATCCCAGGGATCGCATCCCATCCCAACCAATCCCATCCCACCCGATCCCATCCCATTCCATCCCATCCCATCCCATCCCATCCCATCCCATCCCATCCCATCCCATCCCATCCCATCCCATCCCATCCCAGGGATCCCATCCCATCCCAACCCATCCCATCCCATGGATACCATCCGATCCCAGAGATCCCATCCCAGGGATCCCATCCCAGGGATGCCATCCCATCCTACCCCATCCCATCCCATCCTATCCCATCGCATCCCATCCCATCCCATCCTAGGGATCCCATACCAGGTATCCCATCCCATCCCATTCCATCCCATTCCGTACCATCCCAGGGATCCCATTCCATCCCATCCCATCCCATTCCATCCCATCCCATCCCATCCCATCCCATCCCATCCCATCCCATCCCATCCCATCCCAGGGATCCCATCCCATGGAACCCATCCCAACCCAGGGATCCCATCCCATCCCATCCCAGGGATCCCATCCAATCCCAGGGATCCCATCCCATCCCATCGCAACCCATCCCATCCCAGGGATCACATCCCATCCCACGGATCCCATCCCATCCCATCCCAGGCATCCCATCCGATCCCATCCAAGGGATCCCATCCCATCCCATCCCATCCCATCCCAGGGATCCCATCCCATCCCATCCCATCCCATTCCATCCCATCCCATCCCATCCCATCCCATCCCATCCCAGGGATCCCATCCCATGGAACCCATCCCAACCCAGGGATCCCATCCCATCCCAGGGATCCCATCCAATCCCAGGGATCCCATCCCATCCCATCCCATCGCAACCCATCCCATCCCAGGGATCACATCCCATCCCACGGATCCCATCCCATCCCATCCCAGGCATCCCATCCGATCCCATCCAAGGGATCCCATCCCATCCCATCCCATCCCATCCCATCCCAGGGATCCCATCCCATCCCATCCCAGGGATCCCATCCCATCCCATCCATTCCCATCCCAGGAATCCCATCCCATCCCAGCCCAGGGATCCCATCCCAGGGATCCCAACCCATCCCAGGGATCCCATCCCATCCCATCCCATTCCATCCCATCCCAGGGATTCCATCCCATCCCAGGGATCCCATTTCATCTGTTCCCATCCCAGGGATCCCATCCCATCCCATCCCATCCCATCCCATCCCAGGGATCCCATCCCATCCCAACCCATCCCATCCCATCCCACCCCATCACATTCCATCCTATCCCAGGGATCCAATCCCATCCCAACACATCCCATCCCATGGATCCCATACCATCCCAGGGATCCCATCCCATCCGATCCCATACCATCCCAGGGATCGCATCCCATCCCAACCAATCCCATCCCACCCGATCCCATCCCATTCCATCCCATCCCATCCCATCCCATCCCATCCACTCCCATCCCATCCCATCCCATCCCATCCCATCCCAGGGATCCCATCCCATCCCATCCCATCCCAGGGATCCCATCGCATGGAACCCATCCCAACCCAGGGATCCCATCCCATCCCAACCCATCCCATCCCACCCCATCACATTCCATCCCATCCCAGGGATCCAATCCCATCCCAACCCATCCCATCCCATGGATCCCATCCCATCCCAGTGATCCCATCCCATCCCATCCCATACCATCCCAGGGATCGCATCCCATCCCTTCCCATCCCATCCCATCCCATCCCATCCCAGGGATACCATCACAGGGCTCCCATCCCAGGGATCCCATCCCATTCCATTCCATCCCGGGCATCCCATCCCAGGGATTCCATCCCATCCCACGGATCCCATCCCATACGAGGGATCACATTCCAGGGATCCCATCCCTAGCATCACATCTCATCCCATCCCAGGGATCCCATAAGATCCCATCCAACGGTTCCCAACCCATCCCAACCCATCCCTTCCCATGGATCCCATCCCTTCCCATCCCATCCCATCCCAGGGATCCCATCCCATCCCAGGGATAACACCCCAGGGATCCCATCCCATTCCATCCAATCCCATCCCATCCCAGGAATCCCATCCCATCCCATTCCAGGGATCCCATCCCATCCCAGTGAACACATCCCATCCCAGGTATCCCCTCCCATCCCAGGGATCCCATCCCATCCCATCCCAGGGATCCCATCCCAGGGATCCCATCCCATCCCATCGCATCCCATCCCAACCCAGGGATCCCATCCCATCCCATCCAATCCCATCCCATCCCACCGCAGGTATCCCATCCCAGGGATCCCATCCCATCCCAATGATCCCATCCCATCCCAAAATATCCCATCCCATCCTCTCCCATCCCAGGGATCCTATCCCATCCCAAGTAACCCATCCCATGGATCCCATCCCAGGGAGGCCATCCCATCCCAGGGATCCCAACCCATCCCAGGGATCCCATCCCATCCCATCCCATTCCATCCCATCCCAAAGATTCCATCCCATCCCAGGGATCCCATTTCATCTGTTCCTATCCCAGGGATCCCATCCCATCCCATCCCATCCCAGGGATCCCATCCCATCCCAACCCATCCCATCCCATCCCACCCCATCACATTCCATCCTATCCCAGGGATCCAATCCCATCCCAACCCATCCCATCCCATGGATCCCATCCCATCCCAGGGATCCCATCCCATCCCATCCCATACCATCCCAGGGATCGCATCCCATCCCAACCAATCCCATCCCACCCGATCCCATCCCATTCCATCCCATCCCATCCCATCCCATCCCATCCCATGCCATCCCAGGTATCTCATCCCAACCAATCCCAACCCAGGGATCCCATCCCATCCCATCCCAGGGATCCCATCCCATCCCAACCCATCCCATCCCACCCCATCACATTCCATCCCATCCCAGGGATCCAATCCCATCCCAACCCATCCCATCCCATGGATCCCATCCCATCCCAGTGATCCCATCCCATCCCATCCCATCCCATCCCATCCCATCCCATCCCATCCCATCCCATCCCATCCCAGGGATACCATCACAGGGATCCCATCCCAGGGATCCCATCCCATTCCATTCCTTCCCATCTCATCCCAGGGATCACATCCCATCCCAGGGATCCCATCCCATACGAGGGATCACATTCCAGGGATCCCATCCCTAGCATCACATCTCATCCCATCCCAGGGATCCAATCCCATCCCATCTCATCCCAGGGATCCCATAAGATCCCATCCAACGGTTCCCAACCCATCCCAACCCATCCCTTCCCATGGATCCCATCCCTTCCCATCCCATCCCAGGGATCCCATCCCATCCCAGGGATAACACCCCAGGGATCCCATCCCATTCCATCCCATCCCATCTCATCCCAGGGATCACATCCCATCCCAGGGATCCCATGTTAGAGATCTCATCCCATCTCACGGATGCCATCCCAGGGATTCGATCCCAACGCAGGAATCCCATACTATCCCAGGGATCCCATCCCATCCCAGGAATCCCATCCCATCCCATTCCAGGGATCCCATCCCATCCCAGTGAACACATCCCATCCCAGGGATCCCATCCCATCCCAGGGATCCCATCCCATCCCATCCCATCCCATCCCATCCCAGGGATCCCATCCCAGGGATCCCATCCCATCCCATCCAATCCCATCCCATCCCATCCCATCCCATCCCATCCCATCCAATCCCATCCCATCCCATCCCACCCCAGGTATCCCATCCCAGGGATCCCATCCCATCCCATCCAATCCCATCCCATCCCATCCCATCCCATCCCATCCCATCCCATCCCAGGGATCCCATCCCATGGAACCCATCCCAACCCAGGGATCCCATCCCATCCCATCCCAGGGATCCCATCCCATCCCAGGGATCCCATCCCATTCCAACCCATCCCATCCCAGGGATCCCATCCCAGAGATTCCATCCCATCCCAGGGATGCCATCCCAGGGATTCGATCCCAACCCAGGGATCCCATCCTATCCCAGGGATTCCATCCCAGGGATCCCATCCCATCCCATCCGATCCCATCCCAGGGATCCCATCCCATCCCATCCAATCCCATCCCATCCCATCCCATCCCATCCAATCCCATCCCATCCCACCCCAGGTATCCCATCCCAGGGATCCCATCCCATCCCATCCCATCCCATTCCATTCCATCCCATCCCATTCCATCCCATCCCATCCCATCCCATCCCATCCCATCCCATCCCATCCCATCCCATCCCATCCCATCCCATCCCAGGGATCCCATCACAGGGTTCCCATCTCATCCCCGGGATCCAATCCCAGCGATCCTATCCCATCCCAACCCATCCCAACCCATCCCATCCCATCCCATCGATCCCATCCCATCCCATCCCATCCCAGGGATCCCATACCAGGGATCACATCCCATCCAAGGGATCCCATCCCATTGATCCCATCCCATCCCAACCCATTCTAGCCCATCCCATCCCATCCAATCCCATCCCATGCAATCACATCCGATCCCATCCCATGTATCCCATCCCAGGGATACCATACGATCCCATCCCAGCGCAGGGATCCCATCCCATCCCATCCCAGCGATCTCATCCCAGGTATTCCATCCCATCCCAGGGATCCCATCCCAACAAATCCCATCACAGGGATCCCATCCCATCCCATCACAGGGATCCCATCCCATCACAGGGATCCCATCCCATCCAATCCCATCCCATCCCATCCATTCCCATCCCAGGAATCCCATCCCATCCCATTCCAGGGATCCCATCCCATTCCAGGGATCCCATCCCATGCCATCACATCCCATCCAATCCCATCCCATCCCATCCCATCCCATCCCATCCCATCCCATCCCATCCCAGGGATCCCATCCCATCCTACCCCATCCCATCCCATCCTATCCCATCGCATCCCATCCCATCCTATCCCATCGCATCCCATCCCATCCCATCCCATCCTAGGGATCCCATCCCAACCAATCCCATCGCTGGGATACCATCTCATCCCATCACAGGGATCCCATCCCATTCCAGGGATCCCATCCCATCCCATCCCACCCATTCCCATCCCAGGAATCCCATCCCATCACATCCCACGGATCCGATAACATCCCAGGGATCCCATCCCATCCCATCCCAGGGATCCCATCCCAGGGATCCCATCTCATCCCAGGGATCCTATCCCAGAGATCCTATCCCATCCCATCCCATCCCATCCCATCCCATCCCATCCCATCCCAGGGATCCCATCCCATGGAACCCATCCCAACCCAGGGATCCCATCCCATCCCATCACATCCCATCACATCCCATCCCAGCGATCTCGTCCCAGGGATTCCATCCCGTCCCAGTGATCCCATCCCATCCCACCCATTCCCATCCCAGGAATCCAATCCCATCACATCCCACGGATCCGATAACATCCCAGGGATCCCATCCCATCCCATCCCAGGGATCCCATCCCAGGGATTCCATCCCATCCCAGTGATCCCATCCCATACGAGGGATCACATTCCAGGGATCCCATCCCAGGGATCCCATCCCATCCCAGGGATCCCATCCCATCCCAACATATCCCATCCGATCCTCTCCCATCCCAGGGATCCTATCCCATCCCAAGTAACCCATCCCATGGATCCCATCCCAGGGAGGCCATCCCATCCCAGGGATCCCAACCCATCCCAGGGATCCCATCCCATCCCAGGGATCCCATCCCATCCCAGCTATCCCATCCCAGGGATTCCATCCCATCCCAGGGATCCCATTTCATCTGTTCCCATCCCAGGGATCCCATCCCAGGGAGGCCATCCCATCCCAGGGATCCCAACCCATCCCAGGGATCCCATCCCAGGGATCCCATCCCAGGGATCCCATCCCAGGGATCCCATCCCATCCCATCCCATCCCATCCCATCCCATCCCAGGGATTCCATCCCATCCCAGGGATCCCATTTCATCTGTTCCCATCCCAGGGATCCCATCCCATCCCATCCCATTCCAGGGATCCCATCCCATCCCAACCCATCCCATCCCACCCCATCACATTCCATCCTATCCCAGGGATCCAATCCCATCCCAACCCATCCCATCCCATGGATCCCATCCCATCCCAGGGATCCCATCCCATCCCAACATATCCCATCCGATCCTCTCCCATCCCAGGGATCCTATCCCATCCCAAGTAACCCATACCATGGATCCCATCCCAGGGAGGCCATCCCATCCCAGGGATCCCAACCCATCCCAGGGATCCCATCCCATCCCAGGGATCCATTCCCATCCCAGCTATCCCATCCCAGGGATTCCATCCCATCCCAGGGATCCCATTTCTTCTGTTCCCATCCCAGGGATCCCATCCCAGGGATCCCATCCCATCCCAATATATCCCATCCCATCCTCTCCCATCCCAGGGATCCTATCCCATCCCAAGTAACCCATCCCATGGATCCCATCCCAGGGAGGCCATCCCATCCCAGGGATCCCATCCCATCCCATCCCAGGGATCCCATTCCATCCCAACCCATCCCATCCCACCCCATCGCATTCCATCCTATCCCAGGGATCCAATCCCATCCCAACCCATCCCATCCCATGGATCCCATCCCATCCCAGGGATCCCATCCCATCCCATCCCATACCATCCCAGGGATCGCATCCCATCCCAACCAATCCAATCCCACCCGATCCCATCCCATTCCATCCCATCCCATCCCATCCCATCCCATCCCATCCCATCCCATCCCATCCCAGGGATCCCATCCCATCCCATCCCATCCCAGGGATCCCATCGCATGGAACCCATCCCAACCCAGGGATCCCATCCCATTCCAACCCATCCCATCCCATCCCAGGGATCCCATCCCAGAGATTCCATCCCATCCCAGGGATGCCATCCCAGGGATTCGATCCCAACCCAGGGATCCCATCCTATCCCAGGGATCCCATCCCAGGGATTCCATCCCATCCCAGGGATCCCATCCCATCCCAGGGATCACATTCCAGGGATCCCATCCCAGGGATCCCATCCCATCCCAGGGATCCCATCCCATCCCATCCCATCCCAGGGATCCCATCCCAGGGATCCCACCCCATCCCCTGGTCCCCATCCCAGGGATTCCATCCCATCCCAACGCATCCCATCCCATGGATACCATCCGATCCCAGAGATCCCATCCCAGGGATCCCATCCCATCCCATCCCATCCCATCCCATCCCAGGGATCCCATACCAGGTATCCCATCCCATCCCAGGGATCCCATTCCGTACCATCCCAGGGATCCCATTCCATCCCATCCCATCCCATCGATCCCATCCCATCCCAACCCAGTGTAGCCAATCCCATCCCATCCCACCCCATCCTACCCAATCCCATCCCATCCCACCCCATTCCCATGCCATCCCATCCCATCCCATCCCATCCCATCCCAGGGACACCATCCCAGGGATTCCATACCATCCCAACCAATCCCATCCAATCCCATCCCATCCCATCCCATCCCAACCCATCCCATCCCATCCCATCCCATCCCATCCCATCCCATCCCATCCAATCCCAGGGATCCCATCCCATCCCATCTCACCCCATCCCATCCCAGGGATCACATCCCATCCCACGGATCCCATCCCATCCCATCCCAGGCATCCCATCCGATCCCATCCCAGGGATCCCATCCCATACCATCCCATCCCATTCCAGGGATCCCATCCCATCCCATCCCATCCCAACACATCCCATCCCTGCGATCTCGTCCCAGGGATTCCATCCCATCCCAGTGATCCCATCCCATCCCACCCATTCCCATCCCAGGAATCCCATCCCATCGCATCCCACGGATCCCATAACATCCCAGGGATCCCATCCCATCCCATCCCATCCCATCCCATCCCAGGGATCCCATCCCAGGGATTCCATCCCATCCCAGTGATCCCATCCCATACGAGGGATCACATTCCAGGGATCCCATCCCAGGGATCCCATCCCATCCCAGGGATCCCATCCCATCCCAACATATCCCATCCCATCCTCTCCCATCCCAGGGATCCTATCCCATCCCAAGTAACCCATCCCATGGATCCCATCCCAGGGAGGCCATCCCATCCCAGGGAATCCCAACCCATCCCAGGGATCCCATCCCATCCCAGGGATCCCATCCCATCCCATCCCAGGGATTCCATCCCATCCCAGGGATCCCATCCCATTCCAACCCATCCCATCCCAGGGATCCCATCCCAGAGATTCCATCCCATCCCAGGGATGCCATCCCAGGGATTCGATCCCAACCCAGGGATCCCATCCTATCCCAGGGATTCCATCCCAGGGATCCCATCCCATCCCATCCGATCCCATCAAGGGATCCCATCCCATCCAATCCCATCCCATCCCAACCCATGCCATCCCATCCAATCCCATCCCATCCCATTCCATTCCATCCCATCCCATCCCATCCCATCCCATCCCATCCCATCCCATCCCAGGGATCCCATCACAGGGTTCCCATCTCATCCCCGAGATCCAATCCCAGCGATCCTATCCCATCCCAACACATCCCAACCCATCCCATCCCATCCCATCCCATCCCATCCCATCCCATCCCATCGATCCCATCCCATCCCATCCCATCCCATCCCCTCCGCTCCCATCCCATTGATCCCATCCCATCCCAACCCATTCTAGCCCATCCCATCCCATCCAATCCCATCCCATGCAATCACATCCGATCCCATCCCATGTATCACATCCCAGGGATACCATCCGATCCCATCCCAGCGCAGGGATCCCATCCCATCCCATCCCAGCGATCTCATCCCAGGTATTCCATCCCATCCCAGGGATCCCATCCCAACAAATCCCATCACAGGGATCCCATCCCATCCCATCTCAGGGATCCCATCCCATCACAGGGATCCCATCCCATACAATCCCATCGCATCCCAACCATTCACCATCCCAGGAATCCCATCCCATCACATTCCAGGGATCCCATCCCATTCCAGGGATCCCATCCCATGCCATCACATCCCATCCCATCCCATCCCATCCCATCCCATCCCATCCCATCCCAGGGATCACATCCCATCCTACCCCATCCCATCCCATCCTATCCCATCGCATCCCATCCCATCCTATCCCATCGCATCCCATCCCATCCCATCCCATCCTAGGGATCCCATACCCGGTATCCCATCCCATCCCAGGGATCCCATTCCGTACCATCCCAGGGATCCCATTCCATCCCATCCCATCCCATCGATCCCATCCCATCCCAACCCAGTGTAGCCAATCCCATCCCATCCCACCCCATCCAATCCCATCCCATCCCACCCCATCCCATGCCATGCCATGCCATCCCATCCCATCCCATCCCATCCCATCCCATCCCATCCCATCCCATCCCATCCCATCCCAGGGATACCATACCATCCCAACCTATCCCATCCAATCCCACCCCATCCCATCCAAACCCATCCCATCCCATCCCATCCAATCCCAGGGATCCCATCCCATCCCATCTCACCCCATCCCATCCCAGGGATCACATCCCATCCCACGGATCCCATCCCATCCCAGGCATCCCATCCGATCCCATCCCAGGGATCCCATCCCATACCATCCCATCGCAGGGATCCCATCCCATCCCATCCCATCCCATCCCATCACATCCCATCCCTGCGATCTCGTCCCAGGGATTCCATCCCATCCCAGTGATCCCATCCCATCCCACCCATTCCCATCCCAGGAATCCCATCCCATCACATCCCACGGATCCCATAACATCCCAGGGATCCCATCCCATCCCATCCCAGGGATCCCATCCCAGGGATTCCATCCCATCCCAGTGATCCCATCCCATACAAGGGATCACATTCCAGGGATCCCATCCCAGGGATCCCATCTCATCCCAGGGATCCCATCCCATCCCAACATATCCCATCCCATCCTCTCCCATCCCAGGGATCCTATCCCATCCCAAGTAACCCATCCCATGGATCCCATCCCAGGGAGGCCATCCCATCCCAGGGATCCCAACCCATCCCAGGGATCCCATCCCATCCCAGGGATCCCATCCCATCCCATCCTAGGGATCCCATACCAGGTATCCCATCCCATCCCAGGGATCCCATTCCGTACCATCCCAGGGATCCCATTCCATCCCATCCCATCCCATCGATCCCATCCCATCCCAACCCAGTGTAGCCAATCCCATCCCATCCCACCCCATCCCATCCAATCCCATCCCATCCCACCCCATCCCATGCCATCCCATCCCATCCCATCCCATCCCATCCCATCCAATCCCAGGGATCCCATCCCATCCCATCTCACCCCATCCCATCCCAGGGATCACATCCCATCCCACGGATCCCATCCCATCCCAGGCATCCCATCCGATCCCATCCCAGGGATCCCATCCCATACCATCCCATCGCAGGGATCCCATCCCATCCCATCCCATCCCATCACATCCCATCCCTGCGATCTCGTCCCAGGGATTCCATCCCATCCCAGTGATCCCATCCCATCCCACCCATTCCCATCCCAGGAATCCCATCCCATCACATCCCACGGATCCCATAACATCCCAGGGATCCCATCCCATCCCATCCCATCCCATCCCATCCCAGGGATCCCATCCCAGGGATTCCATCCCATCCCAGTGATCCCATCCCATACAAGGGATCACATTCCAGGGATCCCATCCCAGGGATCCCATCCCATCCCAGGGATCCCATCCCATCCCAACATATCCAATCCCATCCTCTCCCATCCCAGGGATCCTATCCCATCCCAAGTAACCCATCCCATGGATCCCATCCCAGGGAGGCCATCCCATCCCAGGGATCCCAACCCATCCCAGGGATCCCATCCCATCCCAGGGATCCCATCCCATCCCATCCTAGGGATCCCATACCAGGTATCCCATCCCATCCCAGGGATCCCATTCCGTACCATCCCAGGGATCCCATTCCATCCCATCCCATCCCATCGATCCCATCCCATCCCAACCCAGTGTAGCCAATCCCATCCCATCCCACCCCATCCCATCCAATCCCATCCCATCCCACCCCATCCCATGCCATGCCATCCCATCCCATCCCATCCCATCCCATCCCATCCCATCCCATCCCATCCCATCCCAGGGACACCATCCCATGGATACCATACCATCCCAACTCATCCCATCCAATCCCATCCCATCCCATCCCATCCCAACCCAACCCATCCCATCCAATCCCAGGGATCCCATCCCATCCCATCTCACCCCATCCCATCCCAGGGATCACATCCCATCCCACGGATCCCATCCCATTCCAACCCATCCCATCCCAGGGATCCCATCCCAGAGATTCCATCCCATCCCAGGGATGCCATCCCAGGGATTCGATCCCAACCCAGGGATCCCATCCTATCCCAGGGATTCCATCCCAGGGATCCCATCCCATCCGATCCCATCCCAGGGATCCCATCCCATCCCATCGAATCCCATCCCAACCCATGCCATCCCATCCAATCCCGTCCCATCCCATTCCATTCCATCCCATCCCATTCCATCCCATCCCATCCCATCCCATCCCATCCCATCCCATCCCATCACATCCCATTCCAGGGATCCCATCACAGGGTTCCCATCTCATCCCCGGGATCCAATCCCAGCGATCCTATCCCATCCCAACCCATCCCAACCCATCCCATCCCATCCCATCCCATCCCATCCCATCCCATCCCATCCCATCGATCCCATCCCATCCCATCCCATCCCATCCCATCCCATCCCATCCCATCCCATCCCAGGGATCCCATACCAGGGATCACATCCCATCCAAGGGATCCCATCCCACGGATCCCAACCCATCCCATCCCATCCCATCCCATCCCATCCCCTCCGCTCCCATCCCATTGATCCCATCCCATCCCAACCCATTCTAGCCCATCCCATCCCATCCAATCCCATCCCATGCAATCACATCCGATCCCATCCCATGTATCCCATCCCAGGGATACCATCCGATCCCATCCCAGCGCAGGGATCCCATCCCATCCCATCCCAGCGATCTCATCCCAGGTATTCCATCCCATCCCAGGGATCCCATCCCAACAAATCCCATCACAGGGATCCCATCCCATCTCAGGGATCCCATCCCATCACAGGGATCCCATCCCATACAATCCCATCCCATCCCATCCATTCCCATCCCAGGAATCCCATGCCATCCCATTCCAGGGATCCCATCCCATTCCAGGGATCCCATCCCATGCCATCACATCCCATCCCATCCCATCCCATCCCATCCCATCCCATCCCATCCTAGGGATCACATCCCATCCTACCCCATCCCATCCCATCCTATCCCATCGCATCCCATCCCATCCTATCCCATCGCATCCCATCCCATCCCATCCCATCCTAGGGATCCCATACCAGGTATCCCATCCCATCCCAGGGATCCCATTCCGTACCATCCCAGGGATCCCATTCCATCCCATCCCATCCCATCGATCCCATCCCATCCCAACCCAGTGTAGCCAATCCCATCCCATCCCACCCCATCCCATCCAATCCCATCCCATCCCACCCCATCCCATCCCATCCCATCCCATCCCATCCCATCCCATCCAATCCCATCCCAGGGACACCATCCCAGGGATACCATACCATCCCAACCTATCCCATCCAATCCCATCCCATCCCATCCCATCCCAGGGACACCATCCCATGGATACCATACCATCCCAACCCATCCCATCCAATCCCATCCCATCCCATCCCATCCCAACCCATCCCATCCAATCCCACGGATCCCATCCCATCCCATCCCAGGCATCCCATCCGATCCCATCCCAGGGATCCCATCCCATCCCATCCCATCACATCCCATCCCAGCGATCTCGTCCCAGGGATTCCATCCCGTCCCAGTGATCCCATCCCATCCCACCCATTCCCATCCCAGGAATCCCATCCCATCACATCCCACGGATCCCATAACATCCCAGGGATCCCATCCCATCCCATCCCATCCCAGGGATCCCATCCCAGGGATTCCATCCCATCCCAGTTATCCCATCCCATACGAGGGATCACATTCCAGGGATCCCATCCCATCCCAGGGATCCCATCCCATCCCAACATATCCCATCCCATCCTCTCCCATCCCAGGGATCCTATCCCATCCCAAGTAACCCATCCCATGGATCCCATCCCAGGGAGGCCATCCCATCCCAGGGATCCCAACCCATCCCAGGGATCCCATCCCATCCCAGGGATCCCATCCCATCCCAGCTATCCCATCCCAGGGATTCCATCCCATCCCAGGGATCCCATTTCATCTGTTCCCATCCCAGGGATCCCATCCCATCCCATCCCATCCCAGGGATCCCATCCCATCCCAGGGATCCCATCCCATCCCATCCCATCCCATCCCAGGGATTCCATCCCATCCCAGTGATCCCATCCGATCCCACCCATTCCCATCCCAGGAATCCCATCCCATCACATCCCACGGATCCCATAACATCCCAGGGATCCCATCCCATCCCATCCCATCCCAGGGATCCCATCCCAGGGATTCCATCCCATCCCAGTGATCCCATCCCATACGAGGGATCACATTCCAGGGATCCCATCCCAGGGATCCCATCCCAACCCAATGATCCCATCCCATCCCAAAATATCCCATCCCATCCTCTCCCATCCCAGGGATCCTATCCCATCCCAAGTAACCCATCCCATGGATCCCATCCCAGGGAGGCCATCCCATCCCAGGGATCCCAACCCATCCCAGGGATCCCATCCCATCCCATCCCATTCCATCCCATCCCAGGGATTCCATCCCATCCCAGGGATCCCATTTCATCTGTTCCTATCCCAGGGATCCCATCCCATCCCATCCCATCCCAGGGATCCCATCCCATCCCAACCCATCCCATCCCATCCCACCCCATCACATTCCATCCTATCCCAGGGATCCAATCCCATCCCAACCCATCCCATCCCATGGATCCCATCCCATCCCAGGGATCCCATCCCATCCCATCCCATACCATCCCAGGGATCGCATCCCATCCCAACCAATCCCATCCCACCCGATCCCATCCCATTCCATCCCATCCCATCCCATCCCATCCCATGCCATCCCAGGTATCCCATCCCAACCAATCCCAACCCAGGGATCCCATCCCATCCCATCCCATCCCAGGGATCCCATCCCATCCCAACCCATCCCATCCCACCCCATCACATTCCATCCCATCCCAGGGATCCAATCCCATCCCAACCCATCCCATCCCATGGATCCCATCCCATCCCAGTGATCCCATCCCATCCCATCCCATACCATCCCAGGGATCGCATCCCATCCCTTCCCATCCCATCCCATCCCATCCCATCCCATCCCATCCCATCCCATCCCATCCCATCCCATCCCAGGGATACCATCACAGGGATCCCATCCCAGGGATCCCATCACATTTCATTCCATCCCCGGCATCCCATCTCAGGGATTCCATCCCATCCCACGGATCCCATCCCATACGAGGGATCACATTCCAGGGATCCCATCCCTAGCATCACATCTCATCCCATCCCAGGGATCCAATCCCATCCCATCTCATCCCAGGGATCCCATAAGATCCCATCCAACGGTTCCCAACCCATCCCAACCCATCCCTTCCCATGGATCCCATCCCTTCCCATCCCATCCCAGGGATCCCATCCCATCCCAGGGATAACACCCCAGGGATCCCATCCCAGGGATCCCATCCCATTCCATCCCATCCCATCTCATCCCAGGGATCACATCCCATCCCAGGGATCCCATTCCGTACCATCCCAGGGATCCCATTCCATCCCATCCCATCCCATCGATCCCATCCCATCCCAACCCAGTGTAGCCAATCCCATCCCATCCCACCCCATCCCATCCAATCCCATCCCATCCCACCCCATCCCATCCCAGGGATTCCATCCCATCCCAGTGATCCCATCCGATCCCACCCATTCCCATCCCAGGAATCCCATCCCATCACATCCCACGGATCCCATAACATCCCAGGGATCCCATCCCATCCCATCCCATCCCAGGGATCCCATCCCAGGGATTCCATCCCATCCCAGTGATCCCATCCCATACGAGGGATCACATTCCAGGGATCCCATCCCAGGGATCCCATCCCATCCCAATGATCCCATCCCATCCCAAAATATCCCATCCCATCCTCTCCCATCCCAGGGATCCTATCCCATCCCAAGTAACCCATCCCATGGATCCCATCCCAGGGAGGCCATCCCATCCCAGGGATCCCAACCCATCCCAGGGATCCCATCCCATCCCATCCCATTCCATCCCATCCCAGGGATTCCATCCCATCCCAGGGATCCCATTTCATCTGTTCCTATCCCAGGGATCCCATCCCATCCCATCCCATCCCAGGGATCCCATCCCATCCCAACCCATCCCATCCCATGGATCCCATCCCATCCCAGTGATCCCATCCCATCCCATACCATCCCAGGGATCGCATCCCATCCCTTCCCATCCCATCCCATCCCATCCCATATCATCCCTGCTATCTCATGCCAGGTATTCCATCCCATCCCAGGGATCCCATCCCAACCAATCCCATCGCTGGGATACCATCTCATCCCATCACAGGGATCCCATCCCATCCCAGGGATGCCATCCCATCCGATCCCATGCCAGGGATCCCATCCCATCCCATTCCATCCCATCCCAGGGATCCCATCCCATCCCATCCCATCCCATCCCATCCCATCCCATCCCAGGGATCCCATCCCATGGAACCCATCCCAACCCAGGGATCCCATCCCATCCCATCCCATCCCAGGGATCCCATCCTATCCCAGGGATCCAATCCCATCCCAACACATCCCATCCCATGGATCCCATACCATCCCAGGGATCCCATCCCATCCGACCCCATACCATCCCAGGGATCGCATCCCATCCCAACCAATCCCATCCCACCCGATCCCATCCCATTCCATCCCATCCCATCCCATCCCATCCCATCCCATCCCATCCCATCCCAGGGATCCCATCCCATCCCATCCCATCCCAGGGATCCCATCGCATGGAACCCATCCCAACCCAGGGATCCCATCCCGTCCCAACCCATCCCATCCCACCCCATCACATTCCATCCCATCCCAGGGATCCAATCCCATCCCAACCCATCCCATCCCATGGATCCCATCCCATCCCAGTGATCCCATCCCATCCCATACCATCCCAGGGATCGCATACCATCCCTTCCCATCCCATCTCATCCCATCCCATCCCATCCCATCCCATCCCAGGGATCCCATCCCAGGGATTCCATCCCATCCCAGTGATCCCATCCCATACGAGGGATCACATTCCAGGGATCCCATCCCAGGGATCCCATCCCATCCCAGGGATCCCATCCCATCCCAACATATCCCATCCCATCCTCTCCCATCCCAGGGATCCTATCCCATCCCAAGTAACCCATCCCATGGATCCCATCCCATTCCAGGGATCCCATCCCATGCCATCACATCCCATCCCATCCCATCCCATCCCATCCCATCCCATCCCATCCTAGGGATCACATCCCATCCTACCCCATCCCATCCCATCCTATCCCATCGCATCCCATCCCATCCTATCCCATCGCATCCCATCCCATCCCATCCCATCCTAGGGATCCCATACCAGGTATCCCATCCCATCCCAGGGATCCCATTCCGTACCATCCCAGGGATCCCATTCCATCCCATCCCATCCCATCGATCCCATCCCATCCCAACCCAGTGTAGCCAATCCCATCCCATCCCATCCCACCCCATCCCATCCAATCCCATCCCATCCCACCCCATCCCATCCCATCCCATCCCATCCCATCCCATCCCATCCAATCCCATCCCAGGGACACCATCCCAGGGATACCATACCATCCCAACCTATCCCATCCAATCCCATCCCATCCCATCCCATCCCAGGGACACCATCCCATGGATACCATACCATCCCAACCCATCCCATCCAATCCCATCCCATCCCATCCCATCCCAACCCATCCCATCCAATCCCACGGATCCCATCCCATCCCATCCCAGGCATCCCATCCGATCCCATCCCAGGGATCCCATCCCATCCCATCCCATCACATCCCATCCCAGCGATCTCGTCCCAGGGATTCCATCCCGTCCCAGTGATCCCATCCCATCCCACCCATTCCCATCCCAGGAATCCCATCCCATCACATCCCACGGATCCCATAACATCCCAGGGATCCCATCCCATCCCAGGGATCCCATCCCAGGGATTCCATCCCATCCCAGTGATCCCATCCCATACGAGGGATCACATTCCAGGGATCCCATCCCATCCCAGGGATCCCATCCCATCCCAACATATCCCATCCCATCCTCTCCCATCCCAGGGATCCTATCCCATCCCAAGTAACCCATCCCATGGATCCCATCCCAGGGAGGCCATCCCATCCCAGGGATCCCAACCCATCCCAGGGATCCCATCCCATCCCAGGGATCCCATCCCATCCCAGCTATCCCATCCCAGGGATTCCATCCCATCCCAGGGATCCCATTTCATCTGTTCCCATCCCAGGGATCCCATCCCATCCCATCCCATCCCAGGGATCCCATCCCATCCCAGGGATCCCATCCCATCCCATCCCATCCCATCCCATCCCATCCCAGGGATTCCATCCCATCCCAGTGATCCCATCCGATCCCACCCATTCCCATCCCAGGAATCCCATCCCATCACATCCCACGGATCCCATAACATCCCAGGGATCCCATCCCATCCCATCCCATCCCAGGGATCCCATCCCAGGGATTCCATCCCATCCCAGTGATCCCATCCCATACGAGGGATCACATTCCAGGGATCCCATCCCAACCCAATGATCCCATCCCATCCCAAAATATCCCATCCCATCCTCTCCCATCCCAGGGATCCTATCCCATCCCAAGTAACCCATCCCATGGATCCCATCCCAGGGAGGCCATCCCATCCCAGGGATCCCAACCCATCCCAGGGATCCCATCCCATCCCATCCCATTCCATCCCATCCCAGGGATTCCATCCCATCCCAGGGATCCCATTTCATCTCTTCCTATCCCAGGGATCCCATCCCATCCCATCCCATCCCAGGGATCCCATCCCATCCCAACCCATCCCATCCCATCCCACCCCATCACATTCCATCCTATCCCAGGGATCCAATCCCATCCCAACCCATCCCATCCCATGGATCCCATCCCATCCCAGGGATCCCATCCCATCCCATCCCATACCATCCCAGGGATCGCATCCCATCCCAACCAATCCCATCCCACCCGATCCCATCCCATTCCATCCCATCCCATCCCATCCCATCCCATCCCATGCCATCCCAGGTATCCCATCCCAACCAATCCCAACCCAGGGATCCCATCCCATCCCATCCCATCCCAGGGATCCCATCCCATCCCAACCCATCCCATCCCACCCCATCACATTCCATCCCATCCCAGGGATCCAATCCCATCCCAACCCATCCCATCCCATGGATCCCATCCCATCCCAGTGATCCCATCCCATCCCATCCCATACCATCCCAGGGATCGCATCCCATCCCTTCCCATCCCATCCCATCCCATCCCATCCCATCCCATCCCATCCCATCCCATCCCAGGGATACCATCACAGGGATCCCATCCCAGGGATCCCATCACATTTCATTCCATCCCCGGCATCCCATCTCAGGGATTCCATCCCATCCCACGGATCCCATCCCATACGAGGGATCACATTCCAGGGATCCCATCCCTAGCATCACATCTCATCCCATCCCAGGGATCCAATCCCATCCCATCTCATCCCAGGGATCCCATAAGATCCCATCCAACGGTTCCCAACCCATCCCAACCCATCCCTTCCCATGGATCCCATCCCTTCCCATCCCATCCCAGGGATCCCATCCCATCCCAGGGATAACACCCCAGGGATCCCATCCCAGGGATCCCATCCCATTCCATCCCATCCCATCTCATCCCAGGGATCACATCCCATCCCAGGGATCCCATTCCGTACCATCCCAGGGATCCCATTCCATCCCATCCCATCCCATCGATCCCATCCCATCCCAACCCAGTGTAGCCAATCCCATCCCATCCCACCCCATCCCATCCAATCCCATCCCATCCCACCCCATCCCATCCCAGGGATTCCATCCCATCCCAGTGATCCCATCCGATCCCACCCATTCCCATCCCAGGAATCCCATCCCATCACATCCCACGGATCCCATAACATCCCAGGGATCCCATCCCATCCCATCCCATCCCAGGGATCCCATCCCAGGGATTCCATCCCATCCCAGTGATCCCATCCCATACGAGGGATCACATTCCAGGGATCCCATCCCAGGGATCCCATCCCATCCCAATGATCCCATCCCATCCCAAAATATCCCATCCCATCCTCTCCCATCCCAGGGATCCTATCCCATCCCAAGTAACCCATCCCATGGATCCCATCCCAGGGAGGCCATCCCATCCCAGGGATCCCAACCCATCCCAGGGATCCCATCCCATCCCATCCCATTCCATCCCATCCCAGGGATTCCATCCCATCCCAGGGATCCCATTTCATCTGTTCCTATCCCAGGGATCCCATCCCATCCCATCCCATCCCAGGGATCCCATCCCATCCCAACCCATCCCATCCCATGGATCCCATCCCATCCCAGGGATCCCATCCCATCCCATACCATCCCAGGGATCGCATCCCATCCCTTCCCATCCCATCCCATCCCATCCCATATCATCCCTGCTATCTCATGCCAGGTATTCCATCCCATCCCAGGGATCCCATCCCAACCAATCCCATCGCTGGGATACCATCTCATCCCATCACAGGGATCCCATCCCATCCCAGGGATGCCATCCCATCCGATCCCATGCCAGGGATCCCATCCCATCCCATTCCATCCCATCCCAGGGATCCCATCCCATCCCATCCCATCCCATCCCATCCCATCCCATCCCATCCCAGGGATCCCATCCCATGGAACCCATCCCAACCCAGGGATCCCATCCCATCCCATCCCATCCCAGGGATCCCATCCTATCCCAGGGATCCAATCCCATCCCAACACATCCCATCCCATGGATCCCATACCATCCCAGGGATCCCATCCCATCCGACCCCATACCATCCCAGGGATCGCATCCCATCCCAACCAATCCCATCCCACCCGATCCCATCCCATTCCATCCCATCCCATCCCATCCCATCCCATCCCATCCCATCCCATCCCATCCCATCCCATCCCAGGGATCCCATCCCATCCCATCCCATCCCAGGGATCCCATCGCATGGAACCCATCCCAACCCAGGGATCCCATCCCATCCCAACCCATCCCATCCCACCCCATCACATTCCATCCCATCCCAGGGATCCAATCCCATCCCAACCCATCCCATCCCATGGATCCCATCCCATCCCAGTGATCCCATCCCATCCCATACCATCCCAGGGATCGCATACCATCCCTTCCCATCCCATCTCATCCCATCCCATCCCATCCCATCCCATCCCAGGGATCCCATCCCAGGGATTCCATCCCATCCCAGTGATCCCATCCCATACGAGGGATCACATTCCAGGGATCCCATCCCAGGGATCCCATCCCATCCCAGGGATCCCATCCCATCCCAACATATCCCATCCCATCCTCTCCCATCCCAGGGATCCTATCCCATCCCAAGTAACCCATCCCATGGATCCCATCCCAGGGAGGCCATCCCATCCCATCCCATCCCAGGGATCCCATCCCATCCCAGGGATCCCATCCCATCCCATCCCATCCCATCCCAGGGATTCCATCCCATCCCAGTGATCCCATCCGATCCCACCCATTCCCATCCCAGGAATCCCATCCCATCACATCCCACGGATCCCATAACATCCCAGGGATCCCATCCCATCCCATCCCATCCCAGGGATCCCATCCCAGGGATTCCATCCCATCCCAGTGATCCCATCCCATACGAGGGATCACATTCCAGGGATCCCATCCCAGGGATCCCATCCCAACCCAATGATCCCATCCCATCCCAAAATATCCCATCCCATCCTCTCCCATCCCAGGGATCCTATCCCATCCCAAGTAACCCATCCCATGGATCCCATCCCAGGGAGGCCATCCCATCCCAGGGATCCCAACCCATCCCAGGGATCCCATCCCATCCCATCCCATCCCAGGGATCCCATCCCATCCCAACCCATCCCATCCCATCCCACCCCATCACATTCCATCCTATCCCAGGGATCCAATCCCATCCCAACCCATCCCATCCCATGGATCCCATCCCATCCCAGGGATCCCATCCCATCCCATCCCATACCATCCCAGGGATCGCATCCCATCCCAACCAATCCCATCCCACCCGATCCCATCCCATTCCATCCCATCCCATCCCATCCCATCCCATCCCATCCCATCCCATCCCATCCCATGCCATCCCAGGTATCCCATCCCAACCAATCCCAACCCAGGGATCCCATCCCAGGGATCCCATCCCATTCCATCCCATCCCATCTCATCCCAGTGATCACATCCCATCCCAGGGATCCCATTCCGTACCATCCCATCGATCCCATCCCATCCCAACCCAGTGTAGCCAATCCCATCCCATCCCACCCCATCCCATCCAATCCCATCCCATCCCACCCCATCCCATGCCATCCCATCCCATCCCATCCCATCCCATCCCATCCCAGGGACACCATCCCATGGATACCATACCATCCCAACCCATCCCATCCAATCCCATCCCATCCCATCCCAACCCATCCCATCCAATCCCAGGGATCCCATCCCATCCCATCTCACCCCATCCCATCCCAGGGATCACATCCCATCCCACGGATCCCATCCCATCCCATCCCAGGCATCCCATCCGATCCCATCTCAGGGATCCCATCCCATACCATCCCATCCCATCGCAGGGATCCCATCCCATCCCATCCCATCACATCCCATCCCAGCCATCTCGTCCCAGGGATTCCATCCCGTCCCAGTGATCCCATCCCATCCCACCCATTCCCATCCCAGGAATCCCATCCCATCACATCCCACGGATCCCATAACATCCCAGGGATCCCATCCCATCCCATCCCATCCCAGGGATCCCATCCCAGGGATTCCATCTCATCCCAGTGATCCCATCCCATACGAGGGATCACATTCCAGGGATCCCATCCCAGGGATCCCATCCCATCCCAGGGATCCCATCCCATCCCAACATATCCCATCCCATCCTCTCCCATCCCAGGGATCCTATCCCATCCCAAGTAACCCATCCCATGGATCCCATCCCAGGGAGGCCATCCCATCCCAGGGATCCCAACCCATCCCAGGGATCCCATCCCATCCCAGGGATCCCATCCCATCCCAGCTATCCCATCCCAGGGATTCCATCCCATCCCAGGGATCCCATTTCATCTGTTCCCATCCCAGGGATCCCATCCCATCCCATCCCAGGGATCCCATCCCATCCCAGGGATCCCATCCCATCCCATCCCATCCCATCCCATCCCATCCCATCCCATCCCAGGGATTCCATCCCATCCCAGTGATCCCATCCGATCCCACCCATTCCCATCCCAGGAATCCCATCCCATCACATCCCACGGATCCCATAACATCCCAGGGATCCCATCCCATCCCATCCCATCCCAGGGATCCCATCCCAGGGATTCCATCCCATCCCAGTGATCCCATCCCATACGAGGGATCACATTCCAGGGATCCCATCCCAGGGATCCCATCCCATCCCAATGATCCCATCCCATCCCAAAATATCCCATCCCATCCTCTCCCATCCCAGGGATCCTATCCCATCCCAAGTAACCCATCCCATGGATCCCATCCCAGGGAGGCCATCCCATCCCAGGGATCCCAACCCATCCCAGGGATCCCATCCCATCCCATCCCATTCCATCCCATCCCAGGGATTCCATCCCATCCCAGGGATCCCATTTCATCTGTTCCTATCCCAGCGATCCCATCCCATCCCATCCCATCCCAGGGATCCCATCCCATCCCAACCCATCCCATCCCATGGATCCCATCCCATCCCAGTGATCCCATCCCATCCCATACCATCCCAGGGATCGCATCCCATCCCTTCCCATCCCATCCCATCCCATATCATCCCTGCTATCTCATGCCAGGTATTCCATCCCATCCCAGGGATCCCATCCCAACCAATCCCATCGCTGGGATACCATCTCATCCCATCACAGGGATCCCATCCCATCCCAGGGATGCCATCCCATCCGATCCCATGCCAGGGATCCCATCCCATCCCATTCCATCCCATCCCAGGGATCCCATCCCATCCCATCCCATCCCATCCCATCCCATCCCATCCCATCCCATCCCATCCCAGGGATCCCATCCCATGGAACCCATCCCAACCCAGGGATCCCATCCCATCCCATCCCAGGGATCCCATCCTATCCCAGTGATCCAATCCCATCCCAACACATCCCATCCCATGGATCCCATACCATCCCAGGGATCCCATCCCATCGGACCCCATACCATCCCAGGGATCGCATCCCATCCCAACCAATCCCATCCCACCCGATCCCATCCCATTCCATCCCATTCCATCCCATCCCATCCCATCCCATCCCAGGGATCCCATCCCATCCCATCCCATCCCAGGGATCCCATCGCATGGAACCCATCCCAACCCAGGGATCCCATCCCATCCCAACCCATCCCATCCCACCCCATCACATTCCATCCCATCCCAGGGATCCAATCCCATCCCAACCCATCCCATCCCATGGATCCCATCCCATCCCAGTGATCCCATCCCATACCATCCCAGGGATCGCATCCCATCCCTTCCCATCCCATCTCATCCCATCCCATCCCATCCCATCCCATCCCATCCCAGTGATCCCATCCCATCCCATCCCATACCATCCCAGGGATCGCATCCCATCCCTTCCCATCCCATCCCATCCCATCCCATCCCATCCCATCCCATCCCATCCCATCCCATCCCATCCCAGGGATACCATCACAGGGATCCCATCCCAGGGATCCCATCACATTTCATTCCATCCCCGGCATCCCATCTCAGGGATTCCATCCCATCCCACGGATCCCATCCCATACGAGGGATCACATTCCAGGGATCCCATCCCTAGCATCACATCTCATCCCATCCCAGGGATCCAATCCCATCCCATCTCATCCCAGGGATCCCATAAGATCCCATCCAACGGTTCCCAACCCATCCCAACCCATCCCTTCCCATGGATCCCATCCCTTCCCATCCCATCCCAGGGATCCCATCCCATCCCAGGGATAACACCCCAGGGATCCCATCCCAGGGATCCCATCCCATTCCATCCCATCCCATCTCATCCCAGGGATCACATCCCATCCCAGGGATCCCATTCCGTACCATCCCAGGGATCCCATTCCATCCCATCCCATCCCATCGATCCCATCCCATCCCAACCCAGTGTAGCCAATCCCATCCCATCCCACCCCATCCCATCCAATCCCATCCCATCCCACCCCATCCCATCCCAGGGATTCCATCCCATCCCAGTGATCCCATCCGATCCCACCCATTCCCATCCCAGGAATCCCATCCCATCACATCCCACGGATCCCATAACATCCCAGGGATCCCATCCCATCCCATCCCATCCCAGGGATCCCATCCCAGGGATTCCATCCCATCCCAGTGATCCCATCCCATACGAGGGATCACATTCCAGGGATCCCATCCCAGGGATCCCATCCCATCCCAATGATCCCATCCCATCCCAAAATATCCCATCCCATCCTCTCCCATCCCAGGGATCCTATCCCATCCCAAGTAACCCATCCCATGGATCCCATCCCAGGGAGGCCATCCCATCCCAGGGATCCCAACCCATCCCAGGGATCCCATCCCATCCCATCCCATTCCATCCCATCCCAGGGATTCCATCCCATCCCAGGGATCCCATTTCATCTGTTCCTATCCCAGGGATCCCATCCCATCCCATCCCATCCCAGGGATCCCATCCCATCCCAACCCATCCCATCCCATGGATCCCATCCCATCCCAGTGATCCCATCCCATCCCATACCATCCCAGGGATCGCATCCCATCCCTTCCCATCCCATCCCATCCCATCCCATATCATCCCTGCTATCTCATGCCAGGTATTCCATCCCATCCCAGGGATCCCATCCCAACCAATCCCATCGCTGGGATACCATCTCATCCCATCACAGGGATCCCATCCCATCCCAGGGATGCCATCCCATCCGATCCCATGCCAGGGATCCCATCCCATCCCATTCCATCCCATCCCAGGGATCCCATCCCATCCCATCCCATCCCATCCCATCCCATCCCAGGGATCCCATCCCATGGAACCCATCCCAACCCAGGGATCCCATCCCATCCCATCCCATCCCAGGGATCCCATCCTATCCCAGGGATCCAATCCCATCCCAACACATCCCATCCCATGGATCCCATACCATCCCAGGGATCCCATCCCATCCGACCCCATACCATCCCAGGGATCGCATCCCATCCCAACCAATCCCATCCCACCCGATCCCATCCCATTCCATCCCATCCCATCCCATCCCATCCCATCCCATCCCATCCCATCCCATCCCAGGGATCCCATCCCATCCCATCCCATCCCAGGGATCCCATCGCATGGAACCCATCCCAACCCAGGGATCCCATCCCATCCCAACCCATCCCATCCCACCCCATCACATTCCATCCCATCCCAGGGATCCAATCCCATCCCAACCCATCCCATCCCATGGATCCCATCCCATCCCAGTGATCCCATCCCATCCCATACCATCCCAGGGATCGCATACCATCCCTTCCCATCCCATCTCATCCCATCCCATCCCATCCCATCCCATCCCAGGGATCCCATCCCAGGGATTCCATCCCATCCCAGTGATCCCATCCCATACGAGGGATCACATTCCAGGGATCCCATCCCAGGGATCCCATCCCATCCCAGGGATCCCATCCCATCCCAACATATCCCATCCCATCCTCTCCCATCCCAGGGATCCTATCCCATCCCAAGTAACCCATCCCATGGATCCCATCCCAGGGAGGCCATCCCATCCCATCCCATCCCAGGGATCCCATCCCATCCCAGGGATCCCATCCCATCCCATCCCATCCCATCCCAGGGATTCCATCCCATCCCAGTGATCCCATCCGATCCCACCCATTCCCATCCCAGGAATCCCATCCCATCACATCCCACGGATCCCATAACATCCCAGGGATCCCATCCCATCCCATCCCATCCCAGGGATCCCATCCCAGGGATTCCATCCCATCCCAGTGATCCCATCCCATACGAGGGATCACATTCCAGGGATCCCATCCCAGGGATCCCATCCCAACCCAATGATCCCATCCCATCCCAAAATATCCCATCCCATCCTCTCCCATCCCAGGGATCCTATCCCATCCCAAGTAACCCATCCCATGGATCCCATCCCAGGGAGGCCATCCCATCCCAGGGATCCCAACCCATCCCAGGGATCCCATCCCATCCCATCCCATTCCATCCCATCCCAGGGATTACATCCCATCCCAGGGATCCCATTTCATCTGTTCCTATCCCAGGGATCCCATCCCATCCCATCCCATCCCATCCCAGGGATCCCATCCCATCCCAACCCATCCCATCCCATCCCACCCCATCACATTCCATCCTATCCCAGGGATCCAATCCCATCCCAACCCATCCCATCCCATGGATCCCATCCCATCCCAGGGATCCCATCCCATCCCATCCCATACCATCCCAGGGATCGCATCCCATCCCAACCAATCCCATCCCACCCGATCCCATCCCATTCCATCCCATCCCATCCCATCCCATCCCATCCCATCCCATCCCATGCCATCCCAGGTATCCCATCCCAACCAATCCCAACCCAGGGATCCCATCCCAGGGATCCCATCCCATTCCATCCCATCCCATCCCATCTCATCCCAGTGATCACATCCCATCCCAGGGATCCCATTCCGTACCATCCCAGGGATCCCATTCCATCCCATCCCATCCCATCGATCCCATCCCATCCCAACCCAGTGTAGCCAATCCCATCCCATCCCACCCCATCCCATCCAATCCCATCCCATCCCACCCCATCCCATGCCATCCCATCCCATCCCATCCCATCCCATCCCATCCCAGGGACACCATCCCATGGATACCATACCATCCCAACCCATCCCATCCAATCCCATCCCATCCCAACCCATCCCATCCAATCCCAGGGATCCCATCCCATCCCATCTCACCCCATCCCATCCCAGGGATCACATCCCATCCCACGGATCCCATCCCATCCCATCCCAGGCATCCCATCCGATCCCATCTCAGGGATCCCATCCCATACCATCCCATCCCATCGCAGGGATCCCATCCCATCCCATCCCATCACATCCCATCCCAGCGATCTCGTCCCAGGGATTCCATCCCGTCCCAGTGATCCCATCCCATCCCACCCATTCCCATCCCAGGAATCCCATCCCATCACATCCCACGGATCCCATAACATCCCAGGGATCCCATCCCATCCCATCCCATCCCAGGGATCCCATCCCAGGGATTCCATCTCATCCCAGTGATCCCATCCCATACGAGGGATCACATTCCAGGGATCCCATCCCAGGGATCCCATCCCATCCCAGGGATCCCATCCCATCCCAACATATCCCATCCCATCCTCTCCCATCCCAGGGATCCTATCCCATCCCAAGTAACCCATCCCATGGATCCCATCCCAGGGAGGCCATCCCATCCCAGGGATCCCAACCCATCCCAGGGATCCCATCCCATCCCAGGGATCCCATCCCATCCCAGCTATCCCATCCCAGGGATTCCATCCCATCCCAGGGATCCCATTTCATCTGTTCCCATCCCAGGGATCCCATCCCATCCCATCCCAGGGATCCCATCCCATCCCAGGGATCCCATCCCATCCCATCCCATCCCATCCCATCCCATCCCATCCCATCCCAGGGATTCCATCCCATCCCAGTGATCCCATCCGATCCCACCCATTCCCATCCCAGGAATCCCATCCCATCACATCCCACGGATCCCATAACATCCCAGGGATCCCATCCCATCCCATCCCATCCCATCCCAGGGATCCCATCCCAGGGATTCCATCCCATCCCAGTGATCCCATCCCATACGAGGGATCACATTCCAGGGATCCCATCCCAGGGATCCCATCCCATCCCAATGATCCCATCCCATCCCAAAATATCCCATCCCATCCTCTCCCATCCCAGGGATCCTATCCCATCCCAAGTAACCCATCCCATGGATCCCATCCCAGGGAGGCCATCCCATCCCAGGGATCCCAACCCATCCCAGGGATCCCATCCCATCCCATCCCATTCCATCCCATCCCAGGGATTCCATCCCATCCCAGGGATCCCATTTCATCTGTTCCTATCCCAGCGATCCCATCCCATCCCATCCCATCCCAGGGATCCCATCCCATCCCAACCCATCCCATCCCATGGATCCCATCCCATCCCAGTGATCCCATCCCATCCCATACCATCCCAGGGATCGCATCCCATCCCTTCCCATCCCATCCCATCCCATATCATCCCTGCTATCTCATGCCAGGTATTCCATCCCATCCCAGGGATCCCATCCCAACCAATCCCATCGCTGGGATACCATCTCATCCCATCACAGGGATCCCATCCCATCCCAGGGATGCCATCCCATCCGATCCCATGCCAGGGATCCCATCCCATCCCATTCCATCCCATCCCAGGGATCCCATCCCATCCCATCCCATCCCATCCCATCCCATCCCATCCCATCCCAGGGATCCCATCCCATGGAACCCATCCCAACCCAGGGATCCCATCCCATCCCATCCCAGGGATCCCATCCTATCCCAGTGATCCAATCCCATCCCAACACATCCCATCCCATGGATCCCATACCATCCCAGGGATCCCATCCCATCGGACCCCATACCATCCCAGGGATCGCATCCCATCCCAACCAATCCCATCCCACCCGATCCCATCCCATTCCATCCCATTCCATCCCATCCCATCCCATCCCATCCCAGGGATCCCATCCCATCCCATCCCATCCCAGGGATCCCATCGCATGGAACCCATCCCAACCCAGGGATCCCATCCCATCCCAACCCATCCCATCCCACCCCATCACATTCCATCCCATCCCAGGGATCCAATCCCATCCCAACCCATCCCATCCCATGGATCCCATCCCATCCCAGTGATCCCATCCCATACCATCCCAGGGATCGCATCCCATCCCTTCCCATCCCATCTCATCCCATCCCATCCCATCCCATCCCATCCCATCCCAGGGATACCATCACAGGGATCCCATCCCAGGGATCCCATCCCATTCCATTCCATCCCCGGCATCCCAACCCAGGGATTCCATCCCATCCCACGGATCCCATCCCATACGAGGGAACACATTCCAGGGATCCCATCCCTAGCATCACATCTCATCCCATCCCAGGGATCCCATAAGATCCCATCCAACGGTTCCCAACACATCCCAACCCATCCCTTCCCATGGATCCCATCCCTTCCCATCCCATCCCATCCCAGGGATCCCATCCCATCCCAGGGATAACACCCCAGGGATCCCATCCCATTCCATCCAATCCCATCCCATCCCAGGAATCCCATCCCATCCCATTCCAGGGATCCCATCCCATCCCAGTGAACACATCCCATCCCAGGTATCCCATCCCATCCCAGGGATGCCATCCCATCCCATCCCATCCCAGGGATCCCATCCCAGGGATCCCATCCCATCCCATCGCATCCCATCCCATCCCAGGGATCCCATCCCATCCCATCCAATCCCATCCCATACCATCCCATCCCATCGCAGGGATCCCATCCCATCCCATCCCATCACATCCCATCCCATCCCATCCCATCCGATCCCATATCATCCCTGCTATCTCATGCCAGGTATTCCATCCCATCCCAGGGATCCCATCCCATCCCATCCCATCCCAGTGATCCCATCCCATCCCATTCCATCCCATCCCAGGGATCCCATCCCATCCCATCCCATCCCATCGCATCCCATCCCATCCTATCCCATCCCTTCCCATCCCATCCCATCCCAGGGATCCCATCCCATCCCAGGGATCCCATCCCATCCCAGGGATCCCATCCCATTCCATCCCATCCCATCACATCCCACGGATCCCATAACATCCCAGGGATCCCATCCCATCCAATCCCATTCCAGGGATCCCATCCCAGGGATTCCATCCCATCCCAGGGATCCCATCCCAACAAATCCCATCACAGGGATCCCATCCCATCCCATCACAGGGATCCCATCCCATCACAGGGATCCCATCCCATCCAATCCCATCCCATCCCATCCATTCCCATCCCAGGAATCCCATCCCATCCCATTCCAGGGATCCCATCCCATTCCAGGGATCCCATCCCATGCCATCACATCCCATCCCATTCCATCCCATCCCATCCCATCCCATCCCATCCCATCCCATCCCATCCCATCCCATCCCATCCCAGGGATCCAATCCCATCCCAGGGATAACATCCCAGGGATTCGATCCCAACCCAAGGATCCCATCCTATCCCAGGAATTCCATCCCAGGGATCTCATCCCATCCCATCCGATCCCATCCCAAGGATCCCATCCCATCCCATCGAATCCCATCCCAACCCATGCCATCCAATCCAATCCCATCCCATCCCATCCCATCCCATCCCATGCCATCCCAGGGATCCCATCCCAGGGTTCCCATCTCATCCCAGGGATCCAATCCCAGATATCCTATCCCATCCCAACCCATCCCAACCCATCCCATCCGATCCCATCCCAGGGATCCCATCCCATCCCAGGGATCCCTCCCATCCCATCCCATCCCATCCCATTCCATCCCATCCCATCCCAGGGATCCCATCCCATGGAACCCATCCCAACCCAGGGATCCCATCCCATCCCATCCCATCCCAGGGATCCCATCCAATCCCAGGAATCCCATCCCATCCCATCCCATCCCATCCCATCGCAACCCATCCCATCCCAGGGATCACATCCCATCCCACGGATCCCATCCCATCCCAGGCATCCCATCCGATCCCATCCAAGGGATCCCATCCCATCCCATCCCATCCCAGGGATCCCATCCCATCCCATCCCATTCCATCCCATCCCATCCCATCCCATCCCATCCCATCCCAGGGATCCCATCCCATGGAACCCATCCCAACCCAGGGATCCCATCCCATCCCATCCCAGGGATCCCATCCAATCCCAGGGATCCCATCCCATCCCATCCCATCCCATCGCAACCCATCCCATCCCAGGGATCACATCCCATCCCACGGATCCCATCCCATCCCATCCCAGGCATCCCATCCGATCCCATCCAAGGGATCCCATCCCATCCCATCCCATCCCATCCCATCCCATCCCATCCCATCCCAGGGATCCCATCCCATCCCATCCCAGGGATCCCATCCCATCCCATCCATTCCCATCCCAGGAATCCCATCCCATCCCATTCCAGGGATCCCATCCCATTCCAGGGATCCCATCCCAGCCCAGGGATCCCATCCCAGGGATCCCAACCCATCCCAGGGATCCCATCCCATCCCATCCCATTCCATCCCATCCCAGGGATTCCATCCCATCCCAGGGATCCCATTTCATCTCTTCCCATCCCAGGGATCCCATCCCATCCCAACCCATCCCATCCCATCCCACCCCATCACATTCCATCCTATCCCAGGGATCCAATCCCATCCCAACACATCCCATCCCATGGATCCCATACCATCCCAGGGATCCCATCCCATCCGATCCCATACCATCCCAGGGATCGCATCCCATCCCAACCAATCCCATCCCACCCGATCCCATCCCATTCCATCCCATCCCATCCCATCCCATCCCATCCCATCCCATCCCATCCCATCCCATCCCAGGGATCCCATCCCATCCCATCCCATCCCAGGGATCCCATCGCATGGAACCCATCCCAACCCAGGGATCCCATCCCATCCCAACCCATCCCATCCCACCCCATCACATTCCATCCCATCCCAGGAATCCAATCCCATCCCAACCCATCCCATCCCATGGATCCCATCCCATCCCAGTGATCCCATCCCATCCCATCCCATACCATCCCAGGGATCGCATCCCATCCCTTCCCATCCCATCCCATCCCATCCCATCCCATCCCATCCCATCCCATCCCATCCCATCCCAGGGATACCATCCCATTCCATTCCATCCCGGGCATCCCATCCCAGGGATTCCATCCCATCCCACGGATCCCATCCCATACGAGGGATCACATTCCAGGGATCCCATCCCTAGCATCACATCTCATCCCATCCCAGGGATCCCATAAGATCCCATCCAACGGTTCCCAACCCATCCCAACCCATCCCTTCCCATGGATCCCATCCCTTCCCATCCCATCCCATCCCAGGGATCCCATCCCATCCCAGGGATAACACCCCAGGGATCCCATCCCATTCCATCCAATCCCATCCCATCCCAGGAATCCCATCCCATCCCATTCCAGGGATCCCATCCCATCCCAGTGAACACATCCCATCCCAGGTATCCCCTCCCATCCCAGGGATCCCATCCCATCCCATCCCAGGGATCCCATCCCAGGGATCCCATCCCATCCCATCGCATCCCATCCCATCCCAGGGATCCCATCCCATCCCATCCAATCCCATCCCATCCCACCGCAGGTATCCCATCCCAGGGATCCCATCCCATCCCAATGATCCCATCCCATCCCAAAATATCCCATCCCATCCTCTCCCATCCCAGGGATCCTATCCCATCCCAAGTAACCCATCCCATGGATCCCATCCCAGGGAGGCCATCCCATCCCAGGGATCCCAACCCATCCCAGGGATCCCATCCCATCCCATCCCATTCCATCCCATCCCAAAGATTCCATCCTATCCCAGGGATCCCATTTCATCTGTTCCTATCCCAGGGATCCCATCCCATCCCATCCCATCCCATCCCAGGGATCCCATCCCATCCCAACCCATCCCATCCCATCCCACCCCATCACATTCCATCCTATCCCAGGGATCCAATCCCATCCCAACCCATCCCATCCCATGGATCCCATCCCATCCCAGGGATCCCATCCCATCCCATCCCATACCATCCCAGGGATCGCATCCCATCCCAACCAATCCCATCCCACCCGATCCCATCCCATTCCATCCCATCCCATCCCATCCCATGCCATCCCAGGTATCCCATCCCAACCAATCCCAACCCAGGGATCCCATCCCATCCCATCCCAGGGATCCCATCCCATCCCAACCCATCCCATCCCACCCCATCACATTCCATCCCATCCCAGGGATCCAATCCCATCCCAACCCATCCGATCCCATGGATCCCATCCCATCCCAGTGATCCCATCCCATCCCATACCATCCCAGGGATCGCATCCCATCCCTTCCCATCCCATCCCATCCCATCCCATCCCATCCCATCCCATCCCATCCCATCCCATCCCAGGGATACCATCACAGGGATCCCATCCCAGGGATCCCATCCCATTCCATTCCAACCCCGGCATCCCATCACAGGGATTACATCCCATCCCACGGATCCCATCCCATACGAGGGATCACATTCCAGGGATCCCATCCCTAGCATCACATCTCATCCCATCCCAGGGATCCAATCCCATCCCATCTCATCCCAGGGATCCCATAAGATCCCATCCAACGGTTCCCAACCCATCCCAACCCATCCCTTCCCATGGATCCCATCCCTTCCCATCCCATCCCAGGGATCCCATCCCATCCCAGGGATAACACCCCAGGGATCCCATCCCAGGGATCCCATCCCATTCCATCCCATCCCATCCCATCCCAAGGATCCCATCCCATACCAGGGATCCCATCACATCCCAGGGATCCCATCCCATCCCATCCCATCACATCCCATCCCATCGATCCCATCCCAGGGAATCCATCCAATCCCAGGGATCCCATCCCAGGGATCCCATCCCATCTCAGGGATCCCATCCCATCCCAGGGATCCCATGACATCCCATCCCATCCCATCCAATGCAAGGGATCCCATCCCAGGGATCCCATCCCATTCCAGGGATCCCATTCCAGGGATCCCATCCCATCCCATCCGATCCCATCGATGCCATCCCAGGGATCCCATGCCAGGGATCCCATCTCATCTCAGGGATCCCATCCCATCCCAGGGATCCCATCACATCCCATTCCATCCCATCCAATGCAAGAGATCCCATCCCAGGACTCCCATCCCATTCCAGGGATCCCATTCCAGGGATCCCATCCCATCCCATCCCATCCCAGGGATCCCACCCCATCCCAGGGATCCCCATCCCAGGGATCCCATCCCATCCCATCCCAGGGATTCCATCCCATCCCATCCCATTCCATCCCAGGGATCCCATCCAATCCCATCACATCTCATCCTATTCCATCCCACGGATCCCATACCAGGGATCCCTTGCCATTCCAGGGATCCCTCCCATCCCATCCCATCCCAGCGATCCCATCCCATGGAACTCATCCCAACCCAGGGATCCCATCCCATCCCCGGGATCCCATCCCATCCCAGGGATCCCATCCCAGGGATCCCATCCCATCCCAGGGATCCCATCCCATTCCATCCCATCCCATCCCATCCCATCCAATGCCAGGGGTCCCATCCCAGGGGTCCCATCCCATCCCAGGGATCCCATCCCAGGAAGCCCATCCCATCCCAGGGATCCCATCACTGGGATCCCATCCCATCCCATCCCATCCCATCCCAGGGATCTCTTCCCATCCCAGGAACCCCATCCCAGGGATCCCATTCCATCCCAGGGATCCCATCCCAGGGATCCCATCCCAGGGATCCCATCCAATCCCAGGGATCCCATCCCATTCCATCCCATCCCATTCCATCCCATCCCATCCCATCCCATCCCAGGGATCCCATCCCATCCCAGGGATCCCATCCCATCCCATCCCATACCATCCCAGGGATCGCATCCCATCCCAACCAATCCCATCCCACCCGATCCCATCCCATTCCATCCCATCCCATCCCATCCCATGCCATCCCAGGTATCCCATCCCAACCAATCCCAACCCAGGGATCCCATCCCATCCCATCCCAGGGATCCCATCCCATCCCAACCCATCCCATCCCACCCCATCACATTCCATCCCATCCCAGGGATCCAATCCCATCCCAACCCATCCGATCCCATGGATCCCATCCCATCCCAGTGATCCCATCCCATCCCATACCATCCCAGGGATCGCATCCCATCCCTTCCCATCCCATCCCATCCCATCCCATCCCATCCCATCCCATCCCATCCCATCCCATCCCAGGGATACCATCACAGGGATCCCATCCCAGGGATCCCATCCCATTCCATTCCAACCCCGGCATCCCATCACAGGGATTACATCCCATCCCACGGATCCCATCCCATACGAGGGATCACATTCCAGGGATCCCATCCCTAGCATCACATCTCATCCCATCCCAGGGATCCAATCCCATCCCATCTCATCCCAGGGATCCCATAAGATCCCATCCAACGGTTCCCAACCCATCCCAACCCATCCCTTCCCATGGATCCCATCCCTTCCCATCCCATCCCAGGGATCCCATCCCATCCCAGGGATAACACCCCAGGGATCCCATCCCAGGGATCCCATCCCATTCCATCCCATCCCATCCCATCCCAAGGATCCCATCCCATACCAGGGATCCCATCACATCCCAGGGATCCCATCCCATCCCATCCCATCACATCCCATCCCATCGATCCCATCCCAGGGAATCCATCCAATCCCAGGGATCCCATCCCAGGGATCCCATCCCATCTCAGGGATCCCATCCCATCCCAGGGATCCCATGACATCCCATCCCATCCCATCCAATGCAAGGGATCCCATCCCAGGGATCCCATCCCATTCCAGGGATCCCATTCCAGGGATCCCATCCCATCCCATCCGATCCCATCGATGCCATCCCAGGGATCCCATGCCAGGGATCCCATCTCATCTCAGGGATCCCATCCCATCCCAGGGATCCCATCACATCCCATTCCATCCCATCCAATGCAAGAGATCCCATCCCAGGACTCCCATCCCATTCCAGGGATCCCATTCCAGGGATCCCATCCCATCCCATCCCATCCCAGGGATCCCACCCCATCCCAGGGATCCCCATCCCAGGGATCCCATCCCATCCCATCCCAGGGATTCCATCCCATCCCATCCCATTCCATCCCAGGGATCCCATCCAATCCCATCACATCTCATCCTATTCCATCCCACGGATCCCATACCAGGGATCCCTTGCCATTCCAGGGATCCCTCCCATCCCATCCCATCCCAGCGATCCCATCCCATGGAACTCATCCCAACCCAGGGATCCCATCCCATCCCCGGGATCCCATCCCATCCCAGGGATCCCATCCCAGGGATCCCATCCCATCCCAGGGATCCCATCCCATTCCATCCCATCCCATCCCATCCCATCCAATGCCAGGGGTCCCATCCCAGGGGTCCCATCCCATCCCAGGGATCCCATCCCAGGAAGCCCATCCCATCCCAGGGATCCCATCACTGGGATCCCATCCCATCCCATCCCATCCCATCCCAGGGATCTCTTCCCATCCCAGGAACCCCATCCCAGGGATCCCATTCCATCCCAGGGATCCCATCCCAGGGATCCCATCCCAGGGATCCCATCCAATCCCAGGGATCCCATCCCATTCCATCCCATCCCATTCCATCCCATCCCATCCCATCCCATCCCAGGGATCCCATCCCATCCCATCCCATCCCATCCCATCCCATCCCATCCCATCCCATCCCTTCCCATCCTATCCTATCCCATCCCATCCCATCCCATCCCATCCCATCCCATCCCATCCCATCCCATCCCAGTGATCCAATCCCATCCCAGGGATTCCATCCCAGGGATCCCATCTCATCCCATGGATCCCATCCCATCCCAGGGATCCCATCCCAGGGATCGCATCCCAGGGTCCCCATCCCAGGGATCCATCCAATCCCATCCCATCCCCCCATCCCATCCCAGGGATCCCATCCCATCCCATCCTATCCCATCCCATCCCATCGTAGCCCATCCCACCCCATCCCATCCCATCCCAACCCATCCCATCCCATCCCATCCCATCCCATCCCATCCCATCCCATCCCATCCCATCCCAGCGATCTCATCCCAGGGATTCCATCCCATCCCAGGTATCGCATCCCAGCCAATCCCAAACCAGGGATCCCATCCCATCCTTTCCCATCTCATCCCATCCCATCCCAGGGATCCCATCCCATCCCACGTATCCCATCCCATCCCATCTCATCCCGCGGATCCCATGCCATGGCATCCCATCCCATCCCATCCCAGGGATCCCATCCCATCCAAACCCATCCCAACACATCCCATCCCATCCCATCCCATCCCATCCCATCCCATCCCATCCCATCCCATCCCATCCCATCCCATCCCAGGGATCCCATCCCATCCAAACCCATCCCAACACATCCCATCCCATCCCATCGCTTCCCACCCCATCCCATCCCACCCCATCCCGTCCCATCACATCCCATCCCTGTTATCCCATCCCAGGGATCCCATCCGATCCCATCCCATCCCATCCCATCCCATCCCATCCCATCCCATCCCATCCCATCCCATCCAATCCCAACCCATCCCATCCCATCCCATCCCAGGGATCCCATCCCAGGGATCCCATCCCATCCCCGGGTCCCCATCCCTGGGATTCCATCCCATCCCAACCCATCCCATCCCATGGATACCATCGGATCCCAAAGATCCCATCCCAGGGATCCCATCCCATGCCAGGGATCCCATCCCATCCCAACCCATCCCATCCCATCCTACCACATCCCATCCCATCCTACCCCATCCCATCCCATCCCGTCCCATCCCATCCCATCCCATCCCATCCTATCCCATCACATCCCATCCCACGTATCCCATCCCATCCCATCTCATCCCGCGGATCCCATGCCATGGCATCCCATCCCATCCCAATGTAGCCCATCCCATCCCACCCCATCCCATCCCATCCCAACCCATCCCATCCCATCCCAACGATCTCATCCCAGGGATTCCATCCCATCCCAGGTATCCCATCCCAGCCATTCCCAACCCAGGGATCCCATCCCATCCTATCCCATCACATCCCATCCCACGTATCCCATCTCATCCCATCTCATCCCGCGGTTCCCATGCCATGCCATGCCATGGCATCCCATCCCATCCCATCCCATCCCATCCCATCCCATCCCATCCCATCCCATCCCATCCCATCCCATCTCATCCCAGGGATCCCATCCCATCCCATCCCATCCCATCCCATCCCATCCCATCCCATCCCATCCCATCCCATCCCATCCCATCCCATTGTAGCCCATCCCACCCCATCCCGTCCCATCACATCCCATCCCAGATACCCCATCCCAGTGATCCCATCCCATCCCAGGGATCCCATCAGATCCGATCCCATCCCATCCAATCCCAACCCATCCCATCCCATCCCATCCCAGGGATCCCATCCCAGGGATCCCATCCCGTCCCCGGGTCCCCATCCCTGGGATTCCATCCCATTCCAAACCCATCCCATCCCATGGATACCATCCGATCCCAGAGATCCCATCCCAGGGATCCCATCCCATGCCAGGGATCCCATCCCATCCCAGCCCATCCCATCCCATCCCAGCCCATCCCATCCCATCCTACCCCATCCCATCCCATCCTACCCCATCCCATCCCATCCCGTCCCATCCCATTCCACCCCATCCCATCCCATCCTAGGGATCCCATAGCAGGTATCCCATCGCATCCCAGGTATCCCATTCCGTACCATCCCAGGGATCCCATTCCATCCCATCCCATCCCATCCCATCCCATCCCATCCCATCCCATCCCATCCCATCGATCCCATCCCATTCCAACCCATTGTAGCCAATCCCATCCCACCCCATCCCATCCCATCCAATCCCATCCCATCCCATCCCATCCCAGGGATCCCATCCCATCCCAGGGATCCCATCCCATCCCATCCCATCCCATATCATCCCTGCTATCTCATGCCAGGTATTCCATCCCATCCCAGGGATCCCATCCCAACCAATCCCATCCCAGGGACACCATCCCATCCCAGGGATCCCATCCCATCCCATCCCACCCATTCCCATCCCAGGAATCCCATCCCATCACATCCCACGGATCCCATAACATCCCAGGGATCCCATCCCATGGTACCCATCCCAACCCAGGGATCCCATCCCATCCCTGGGATCCCATCCCATCCCAGGGATCCCATCCCATCCCATCCCAGGGATAACATCCCAGGGATCCCATCCCATCCCAGGGATCCCATCCCATTCCATCCCATCCCGTCCCATCCCATCCCATCCCATCCCATCCCAGGGATCCCATCCCAGAGATTCCATCCCATCCCAGGGATCCCATCCCTGAGATTCGATCCCAACCCAGGGATCCCATCCTATCCCAGGGAACCCATCCCAGGGATTCCATCCCATCCCAGGGATCCCATCCCATACGAGGGATCACATTCCAGGGATCCCATCCCAGGGATCCCATCCCTTCCCAGGGATCACCATCCCAGGGATCCCATCCCATGCCAGGGACCCCATCCCAGCAATCCCATCACATCCCAGGGATCCTATCCCAGGGATCCCATCCCTTCCCATCCCATCGATCCCATCCCAGGGATCCCATCCCAGGGATCCCATCCCATCTCAGGGATCCCATCCCATCCCAGGGATCCCATGACATCCCATCCCATCCCATCCAATGCAAGGGATCCCATCCCAGGGATCCCATCCCATTCCAGGGATCCCATTCCAGGGATCCCATCCCATCCCATCCCATCCCATCGATCCCATCCCAGGGATCCCATCCCAGGGATCCCATCTCATCTCAGGGATCCCATCCCAACCCAGGGATCCCATCACATCCCATTCCATCCCATCCAATGCAAGGGATCCCATCCCAGGGCTCCCATCCCATCCCAGGGATCCCCATGCCAGGGATCCCATCCCATCCCAGGGATTCCATCCCATCCTAGGGATCCCATCCCATCCCAGGGATCCCATCCCAGCGATCCCATCACATCCCAGGGATCCCATCCCATCCCATCCGAGGGGACCCATCCCATCCCAGGGATCCCATCCAATCCCATCACATCTCATCCTATTCCATCCCACGGATCCCATACCAGGGATCCCTTGCCATTCCAGGGATCCCTCCCATCCCATCCCAGCGATCCCATCCCAGGGATCCAATCCCAGGGATCCCATCCCATCCCAGGGAACCCATCCCAGGAATCCCATCCCATCCCAGGGACCCCATCACAGGGATCCCATCCCATCCCATCCCATCCCAGGGATCTCATCCCATCCCAGGGATCCCATCCCATCCCATCCCAGGGGACCCATCCCATCCCAGGGATCCCATCCAATCCCATCACATCTCATCCTATTCCATCCTACGGATCCCATACCAGGGATCCCTTGCCATTCCAGGGATCCCTCCCATCCCAGGGATCCCATCCCAGGGATCCCATCCCAGAGATCCCATCCCAGGGATCCCATTCCATCCCAGGGATCCCATGCCAGGGATCCCATCGCATCCCTGGGATCCCATCGCATCACAGGGATGCCATCCCATCCCAGGCACCCCTTCCCAGGGATCCCACCCCATCCCCGGGATCCCATCGCATCACAGGGATCCCATCCCATCCCAGGCACCGCTTCCCAGGGATCCCATCCCATCCCAAGGATCCCATCCCATCCCATCACATCCCATCCCATCCCATCCCAGGGATCCCATCCCATCCCATCTCATCCCATTCCATGCCAATGATCCCATCCCAGGTATCCCATCCCATCCCAGGGATCCCATCCCAGGGATCCCATCCCAGGGATCCCATCCCATCACATCCCATCCCATCCCAGGGATCCCATTCCAGGGATCCCATTCCTTCCCAGGCATCCCTCCCATCCCATCCCATCCCATCCCATCCCATCCCAGGGATCCCATCACATCCCATCCCAGGGATCCCATGCCATCCCAGCGATCCCATCCCAGGGATCCCATCCCAGGGATCCCATCCCATCCCAGGGACCACATCCCATCGCATACCATCCCATCCCATCACAGGGATCCCTCCCATCCCATCCCATCCCATCCCATCCCATCCCATCCCATCCCATCCCATCCCATCCCATCCCAGGGATCCCATCCCATAACAGGTATCCCATCCGGTGGCATCCCAGGGATCCCGTTCCAGGGATACCATCCCATTCCTGGGATCCCTTTCCAGGGATCCCATCCCATCCCATGCCATCCCATCCCAGGGATCCCATCCAAGGGATCCCTTCCCATCCCAGGGATCCCGTCCCATCCCATCCCAGAGATCCCATCCCATGAAATACCATCCCATCCCAGGGATCCCATCCCATCACATCCCAGGGATCCCATCCCATCCCATCTCATCCCATTCCATCCCAGGGATCCCATCCCAGGGATCCCATCCCATCCCAGGCATCCCTCCCATCCCATCCCATCCCATCCCATCCCATCCCATCCCAGGATTCCCATCCCAGGGATCCCATCCCAGGGATCCCATCCCAGGGATCCCATCCCATACCACGGATCCCATCGCATCCCTGGGATCCCAGCCCATCCCATCCATGGGATCCCATCGCATCCCAGGAATCCCATCCCATCCCAGGCACCCCTTCCCAGGGATCGCATCCCATCCCAGGGATCCCATTCCATCCCAGGCCCCCCTTCCCAGGGATCCCATCCCATCCCAGGGATCTCATCCCATCCCAGGGATCCCATCACATCCCATCCCAGGGATCCCATGCCATCCCAGCGATCCCATGCCGGGGATCCCATCCCATTCCACGGATCCCATCCCATCCCAGGGATCCCATCCCAGGGATCCCATCCCAGGGATCCCATCCCATCCCAGGGACCACATCCCATCGCATACCATCCCATCCCATCACAGGGATCCCTCCCATCCCATCCCATCCCATCCCATCCCATCCCATCCCATCCCAGGGATCCCATAACATCCCAGGGCTCCCATCCCATGGTACCCATCCCAACCCAGGGATCCCATCCCATCCCTGGGATCCCATCCCATCCCAGGGATCCCATCCCATCCCATCCCAGGGATAACATCCCAGGGATCCCATCCCATCCCAGGGATCCCGTCCCATTCCATCCCATCCCATCCCATCCCAGGGATCCCATCCCAGAGATTCCATCCCATCCCAGGGATCCCATCCCAGAGATTCCATCCCATCCCAGGGATCCCATCCCTGAGATTCGATCCCAACCCAGGGATCCCATCCTATCCCAGGGATCCCATCCCAGGGATTCCATCCCATCCCAGGGATCTCATCCCAGGGATCCCATCCCTTCCCAGGGATCACCATCCCAGGGATCCCATTCCATGCCAGGGATCCCATCCCATCCTAGGGATCCCATCCCATTCCAGGGATCCCATCCCAGCAATCCCATCACATCCCAGGGATCCCATCCCAGGGATGCCATCCCATCTCAGGGATCCCATCCCATCCCAGGGATCCCATGACATCCCATCCCATCCCATCCAATGCAAGGGATCCCATCCCAGCGATCCCATCCCATTCCAGGGATCCCATTCCAGGAATCCCATCCCATCCCATCCCATCGATCCCATCCCAGGGATCCCATCCCAGGGATCCCATCTCATCTCAGGGATCCCATCCCATCCCAGGGATCCCATTCCAGGAATCCCATCCCATCCCATCCCATCGATCCCATCCCAGGGATCCCATCCCAGGGATCCCATCTCATCTCAGGGATCCCATCCCATCCCAGGGATCCCATCACATCCCATTCCATCCCATCCAATGCAAGGGATCCCATCCCAGGGCTCCCATCCCATTCCCGGGATCCCATTCCAGGGATCCCATCCCATCCCATCCCATCCCATTGTAGCCCATCCCATCCCTTCCCACCCCATCCCATCCCACCCCATCCCGTCCCATCACATCCCATCCCAGATATCCCATCCCAGTGATCCCAGATATCCCATCCCAGTGATCCCATCCCATCCCATCCCAGGGATCCCATCAGATCCGATCCCATCCCATCCAATCCCAACCCATCCCATCCCATCCCATCCCATCCCATCCCATCCCAGGGATCCCATCCCAGGGATCCCATCCCGTCCCCGGGTCCCCATCCCAGGGATTCCATCCCATCCCATGGATACCATCCGATCCCAGAGATCCCATCCCAGGGATCCCATCCCATGCCAGGGATCCCATCCCATCCCAGCCCATCCCATCCCATCCTACCCCATCCCATCCCATCCTACCCCATCCCATCCCGTCCCATCCCATTCCACCCCATCCCATCCCATCCTAGGGATCCCATCCCAGGGATCCCATCCCATCCCAGGGACCACATCCCATCGCATACCATCCCATCCCATCCCATCCCAGAGATCCCATCCCATCAAATACCATCCCATCCCAGGGATCCCATCCCATCCCATCCCAGGGATCCCATCCCATCCCATCTCATCCCATTCCATCCCAGGGATCCCATCCCAGGGATCCCATCCCATCCCAGGGATCCCTCCCATCCCATCCCATCCCATCCCATCCCATCCCATCCCAGGATTCCCATCCTAGGGATCCCATCCCAGGGATCCCATCCCAGGGATCCCATCAAATACCACGGATCCCATCGCATCCCTGGGATCCGATCCCATCCCATCCCTGGGATCCCATCGCATCCCAGGGATCCCATCCCATCCCAGGCACCCCTTCCCAGGGATCGCATCCCATCCCAGGGATCCCATTCCATCCCAGGCCCCCCTTCCCAGGGATCCCATCCCATCCCAGGGATCCCATCCCATCCCATCCCATCCCAAGGATCTCATCCCATCCCAGGGATCCCATCACATCCCATCCCAGGGATCCCATGCCATCCCAGCGATCCAATGCCGGGGATCCCATCCCATTCCACGGATCCCATCCCATCCCAGGGATCCCATCCCAGGGATCCCATCCCAGGGATCCCATCCCATCCCAGGGACCACATCCCATCGCCTACCATCCCATCCCATCACAGGGATCCCTCCCATCCCATCCCATCCCATCCCATCCCATCCCAGGGATCCCATCCCATAACAGGGATCCCATCCCGTCGCATCCCAGGGATCCCATCCCAGGGATCCCATCCCATCCCAGGGATCCCTTCCCATCCCATCTCATCCCATTCCATCCCAGGGATCCCATCCCAGGGATCCCATCCCATCCCAGGGATCCCTCCCATCCCATCCCATCCCATCCCATCCCATCCCAGGATTCCCATCCCAGGGATCCCATCCAATCACAGAGATCCCATCCCATCCCATCCCATCCCAACCCATCCCATCCCATCCCATTCCATCCCATCCCATCCCAGGGATCCCATCCCAGCGATCCCATCCCATCCCAGGGATCCCATCCCATACGAGCTATCACAATCCAGGGATCCCATCCCTGGGATCCCATCTCATCCCACCCCAGGGATCCAATCCCATCCCATCTCATCCCAGGGATCCCATAACATCCCATCCCAGTGTTCCCAACCCATCCCAACCCATGCCATCCCATCCAATCCCATCCCATCCCAGGGATCGCATCCCATCTCCGGGATCACATACCAGGGATCCCATCCCAGGGATCCCATCCCATCCCAGGGATCCCATCCCATCCCATCCCATCCCAGGGATCCCATACCAGGGATCCCATCCCATCCCCTGGTCCCCATCCCAGGGATTCCATCCCATCCCAACCCATCCCATCCCATGGATACCATCCGATCCCAGAGATCCCATCCCATCCCATACCATCCCAGGGATCGCATCCCATCCCATCCCAACCCATCCCATCCCATCCCATCCCATCCTATCCCATCCCATCCCATCCCATCCCATCCTAGGGATCCCATACCAGGTATCCCATCCCATCCCATTCCATCCCATTCCGTATCATCCCAGGGATCCCATTCCATCCCATCCCATCCCATTCCATCCCATCCCATCCCATCCCATCCCAGGGATCCCATCCCATGGAACCCATCCCAACCCAGGGATCCCATCCCATCCCATCCCAGGGATCCCATCCAATCCCAGGGATCCCATCCCATCCCATCCCATCCCATCCCATCGCAACCCATCCCATCCCAGGGATCACATCCCATCCCACGGATCCCATCCCATCCCAGGCATCCCATCCGATCCCATCCAAGGGATCCCATCCCATCCCATCCCATCCCATCCCATCCCATCCCATCCCAGGGATCCCATCCCATCCCATCCCATCCCATTCCATCCCATCCCATCCCATCCCATCCCATCCCATCCCATCCCATCCCATCCCATCCCATCCCATCCCATCCCAGGGATCCCATCCCATGGAACCCATCCCAAGCCAGGGATCCCATCCCATCCCATCCCAGGGATCCCATCCAATCCCAGGGATCCCATCCCATCCCATCCCATCGCAACCCATCCCATCCCAGGGATCACATCCCATCCCACGGATCCCATCCCATCCCATCCCAGGCATCCCATCCGATCCCATCCAAGGGATCCCATCCCATCCCATCCCATCCCATCCCATCCCATCCCAGGGATCCCATCCCATCCCATCCCAGGGATCCCATCCCATCCCATCCATTCCCATCCCAGGAATCCCATCCCATCCCATTCCAGGGATCCCATCCCATTCCAGGGATCCCATCCCAGCCCAGGGATCCCATCCCAGGGATCCCAACCCATCCCAGGGATCCCATCCCATCCCATTCCATCCCATCCCAGGGATTCCATCCCATCCCAGGGATCCCATTTCATCTGTTCCCATCCCAGGGATCCCATCCCATCCCATCCCATCCCAGGGATCCCATCCCATCCCAACCCATCCCATCCCATCCCACCCCATCACATTCCATCCTATCCCAGGGATCCAATCCCATCCCAACACATCCCATCCCATGGATCCCATACCATCCCAGGGATCCCATCCCATCCGATCCCATACCATCCCAGGGATCGCATCCCATCCCAACCAATCCCATCCCACCCGATCCCATCCCATTCCATCCCATCCCATCCCATCCCATCCCATCCCATCCCATCCCATCCCAGGGATCCCATCCCATCCCATCCCATCCCAGGGATCCCATCGCATGGAACCCATCCCAACCCAGGGATCCCATCCCATCCCAACCCATCCCATCCCACCCCATCACATTCCATCCCATCCCAGGAATCCAATCCCATCCCAACCCGTCCCATCCCATGGATCCCATCCCATCCCAGTGATCCCATCCCATCCCATCCCATACCATCCCAGGGATCGCATCCCATCCCTTCCCATCCCATCCCATCCCTTCCCATCCCATCCCATCCCATCCCATCCCATCCCATCCCATCCCAGGGATACCATCACAGGGCTCCCATCCCAGGGATCCCATCCCATTCCATTCCATCCCGGGCATCCCATCCCAGGGATTCCATCCCATCCCACGGATCCCATCCCATACGAGGGATCACATTCCAGGGATCCCATCCCTAGCATCACATCTCATCCCATCCCAGGGATCCCATAAGATCCCATCCAACGGTTCCCAACCCATCCCAACCCATCCCTTCCCATGGATCCCATCCCTTCCCATCCCATCCCAGGGATCCCATCCCATCCCAGGGATAACACCCCAGGGATCCCATCCCATTCCATCCAATCCCATCCCATCCCAGGAATCCCATCCCATCCCATTCCAGGGATCCCATCCCATCCCAGTGAACACATCCCATCCCAGGTATCCCCTCCCATCCCAGGGATCCCATCCCATCCCATCCCAGGGATCCCATCCCAGGGATCCCATCCCATCCCATCGCATCCCATCCCATCCCAGGGATCCCATCCCATCCCATCCCATCCAATCCCATCCCATCCCACCGCAGGTATCCCATCCCAGGGATCCCATCCCATCCCAATGATCCCATCCCATCCCAAAATATCCCATCCCATCCTCTCCCATCCCAGGGATCCTATCCCATCCCAAGTAACCCATCCCATGGATCCCATCCCAGGGAGGCCATCCCATCCCAGGGATCCCAACCCATCCCAGGGATCCCATCCCATCCCATCCCATTCCATCCCATCCCAAAGATTGCATCCCATCCCAGGGATCCCATTTCATCTGTTCCTATCCCAGGGATCCCATCCCATCCCATCCCAGGGATCCCATCCCATCCCAACCCATCCCATCCCATCCCATCCCACCCCATCACATTCCATCCTATCCCAGGGATCCAATCCCATCCCAACCCATCCCATCCCATGGATCCCATCCCATCCCAGGGATCCCATCCCATCCCATCCCATACCATCCCAGGGATCGCATCCCATCCCAACCAATCCCATCCCACCCGATCCCATCCCATTCCATCCCATCCCATCCCATCCCATGCCATCCCAGGTATCCCATCCCAACCAATCCCAACCCAGGGATCCCATCCCATCCCAACCCATCCCATCCCACCCCATCACATTCCATCCCATCCCAGGGATCCAATCCCATCCCAACCCATCCGATCCCATGGATCCCATCCCATCCCAGTGATCCCATCCCATCCCATACCATCCCAGGGATCGCATCCCATCCCTTCCCATCCCATCCCATCCCATCCCATCCCATCCCATCCCATCCCATCCCATCCCATCCCATCCCAGGGATACCATCACAGGGATCCCATCCCAGGGATCCCATCCCATTCCATTCCAACCCCGGCATCCCATCACAGGGATTACATCCCATCCCACGGATCCCATCCCATACGAGGGATCACATTCCAGGGATCCCATCCCTAGCATCACATCTCATCCCATCCCAGGGATCCAATCCCATCCCATCTCATCCCAGGGATCCCATAAGATCCCATCCAACGGTTCCCAACCCATCCCAACCCATCCCTTCCCATGGATCCCATCCCTTCCCATCCCATCCCAGGGATCCCATCCCATCCCAGGGATAACACCCCAGGGATCCCATCCCAGGGATCCCATCCCATTCCATCCCATCCCATCCCATCCCAAGGATCTCATCCCATCCCAGGGATCCCATCACATCCATTCCCAGGGATCCCATCCCATCCCATCCCAGCCCATTCCATCCCATCCCATCCCATCCCATCCCAGGGATCCCATCACATCCCAGGGATCCCATCCCATCCCATCCCATCACATCCCATCCCATCGATCCCATCCCAGGGAATCCATCCAATCCCAGGGATCCCATCCCAGGGATCCCATCCCATCTCAGGGATCCCATCCCATCCCAGGGATCCCATGACATCCCATCCCATCCCATCCAATGCAAGGGATCCCATCCCAGGGATCCCATCCCATTCCAGGGATCCCATTCCAGGGATCCCATCCCATCCCATCCGATCCCATCGATCCCATCCCAGGGATCCCATCCCAGGGATCCCATCTCATCTCAGGGATCCCATCCCATCCCAGGGATCCCATCACATCCCATTCCATCCCATCCAATGCAAGAGATCCCATCCCAGGACTCCCATCCCATTCCAGGGATCCCATTCCAGGGATCCCATCCCATCCCATCCCATCCCATCCCAGGGATCCCACCCCATCCCAGGGATCCCCATCCCAGGGATCCCATCCCATCCCATCCCAGGGATTCCATCCCATCCCATCCCATTCCATCCCAGGGATCCCATCAAATCCCATCACATCTCATCCTATTCCATCCCACGGATCCCATACCAGGGATCCCTTGCCATTCCAGGGATCCCTCCCATCCCATCCCATCCCAGCGATCCCATCCCATGGAACTCATCCCAACCCAGGGATCCCATCCCATCCCCGGGATCCCATCCCATCCCAGGGATCCCATCCCAGGGATCCCATCCCATCCCAGGGATCCCATCCCATTCCATTCCATCCCGGGCATCCCATCCCAGGGATTCCATCCCATCCCACGGGTCCCATCCCATACGAGGGATCACATTCCAGGGATCCCATCCCTAGCATCACATCTCATCCCATCCCAGGGATCCCATAAGATCCCATCCAACGGTTCCCAACCCATCCCAACCCATCCCTTCCCATGGATCCCATCCCTTCCCATCCCATCCCATCCCAGGGATCCCATTCCATCCCAGGGATAACACCCCAGGGATCCCATCCCATTCCATCCAATCCCATCCCATCCCAGGAATCCCATCCCATCCCATTCCAGGGATCCCATCCCATCCCAGTGAACACATCCCATCCCAGGTATCCCCTCCCATCCCAGGGATCCCATCCCATCCCATCCCAGGGATCCCATCCCAGGGATCCCATCCCATCCCATCGCATCCCATCCCATCCCAGGGATCCCATCCCATCCCATCCAATCCCATCCCATCCCACCGCAGGTATCCCATCCCAGGGATCCCATCCCATCCCAATGATCCCATCCCATCCCAAAATATCCCATCCCATCCTCTCCCATCCCAGGGATCCTATCCCATCCCAAGTAACCCATCCCATGGATCCCATCCCAGGGAGGCCATCCCATCCCAGGGATCCCAACCCATCCCAGGGATCCCATCCCATCCCATCCCATTCCATCCCATCCCAAAGATTCCATCCCATCCCAGGGATCCCATTTCATCTGTTCCTATCCCAGGGATCCCATCCCATCCCATCCCATCCCAGGGATCCCATCCCATCCCAACCCATCCCATCCCATCCCACCCCATCACATTCCATCCTATCCCAGGGATCCAATCCCATCCCAACCCATCCCATCCCATGGATCCCATCCCATCCCAGGGATCCCATCCCATCCCATCCCATACCATCCCAGGGATCGCATCCCATCCCAACCAATCCCATCCCACCCGATCCCATCCCATTCCATCCCATCCCATCCCATCCCATGCCATCCCAGGTATCCCATCCCAACCAATCCCAACCCAGGGATCCCATCCCATCCCATCCCATCCCAGGGATCCCATCCCATCCCAACCCATCCCATCCCACCCCATCACATTCCATCCCATCCCAGGGATCCAATCCCATCCCAACCCATCCGATCCCATGGATCCCATCCCATCCCAGTGATCCCATCCCATCCCATACCATCCCAGGGATCGCATCCCATCCCTTCCCATCCCATCCCATCCCATCCCATCCCATCCCATCCCATCCCATCCCATCCCATCCCATCCCAGGGATACCATCACAGGGATCCCATCCCAGGGATCCCATGCCATTCCATTCCAACCCCGGCATCCCATCACAGGGATTACATCCCATCCCACGGATCCCATCCCATACGAGGGATCACATTCCAGGGATCCCATCCCTAGCATCACATCTCATCCCATCCCAGGGATCCAATCCCATCCCATCTCATCCCAGGGATCCCATAAGATCCCATCCAACGGTTCCCAACCCATCCCAACCCATCCCTTCCCATGGATCCCATCCCTTCCCATCCCATCCCAGGGATCCCATCCCATCCCAGGGATAACACCCCAGGGATCCCATCCCAGGGATCCCATCCCATTCCATCCCATCCCATCCCATCCCAAGGATCTCATCCCATCCCAGGGATCCCATCACATCCATTCCCAGGGATCCCATCCCATCCCATCCCAGCCCATTCCATCCCATCCCATCCCATCCCATCCCAGGGATCCCATCACATCCCAGGGATCCCATCCCATCCCATCCCATCACATCCCATCCCATCGATCCCATCCCAGGGAATCCATCCAATCCCAGGGATCCCATCCCAGGGATCCCATCCCATCTCAGGGATCCCATCCCATCCCAGGGATCCCATGACATCCCATCCCATCCCATCCAATGCAAGGGATCCCATCCCAGGGATCCCATCCCATTCCAGGGATCCCATTCCAGGGATCCCATCCCATCCCATCCAATCCCATCGATCCCATCCCAGGGATCCCATCCCAGGGATCCCATCTCATCTCAGGGATCCCATCCCATCCCAGGGATCCCATCACATCCCATTCCATCCCATCCAATGCAAGAGATCCCATCCCAGGACTCCCATCCCATTCCAGGGATCCCATTCCAGGGATCCCATCCCATCCCCGGGATCCCATCCCATCCCAGGGATCCCACCCCATCCCATGGATCCCCATCCCAGGGATCCCATCCCATCCCATCCCAGGGATTCCATCCCATCCCATCCCATTCCATCCCAGGGATCCCATCCAATCCCATCACATCTCATCCTATTCCATCCCACGGATCCCATACCAGGGATCCCTTGCCATTCCAGGGATCCCTCCCATCCCATCCCATCCCAGCGATCCCATCCCATGGAACTCATCCCAACCCAGGGATCCCATCCCATCCCCGGGATCCCATCCCATCCCAGGGATCCCATCCCAGGGATCCCATCCCATCCCAGGGATCCCATCCCATTCCATCCCATCCCATCCCATCCCATCCAATGCCAGGGGTCCCATCCCAGGGGTCCCATCCCATCCCAGGGATCCCATCCCAGGAAGCCCATCCCATCCCAGGGATCCCATCACTGGGATCCCATCCCATCCCATCCCATCCCATCCCAGGGATCTCTTCCCATCCCAGGAACCCCATCCCAGGGATCCCATTCCATCCCAGGGATCCCATCCCAGGGATCCCATCCCATCCCAGGGATCCCATCCAATCCCAGGGATCCCATCCCATTCCATCCCATCCCATTCCATCCCATCCCATCCCATCCCATCCCAGGGATCCCATCCCATCCCAGGGATCCCATCCCATCCCTTCCCATCCTATCCCATCCCATCCCATCCCATCCCATCCCATCCCAGTGATCCAATCCCATCCCAGGGATTCCATCCCAGGGATCCCATCTCATCCCATGGATCCCATCCCATCCCAGGGATCCCATCCCAGGGATCCCATCCCATCCAAACCCATCCCAACACATCCCATCCCATCCCATCCCATCCCATCCCATCCCATCCCATCCCATTGTAGCCCATCCCATCGCTTCCCACCCCATCCCATCCCACCCCATCCCGTCCCATCACATCCTATCCCAGATATCCCATCCCAGGGATCCCATCCGATCCCATCCCATCCCATCCCATCCCATCCCATCCCATCCAATCCCAACCCATCCCATCCCATCCCATCCCATCCCAGGGATCCCATCCCAGGGATCCCATCCCATCCCCGGGTCCCCATCCCTGGGATTCCATCCCATCCCAACCCATCCCCTCCCATGGATACCATCGGATCCCAGAGATCCCATCCCAGGGATCCCATCCCATGCCAGGGATCCCATCCCATCCCAACCCATCCCATCCCATCCTACCACATCCCATCCCATCCTACCCCATCCCATCCCATCCCGTCCCATCCCATCCCATCCCATCCCATCCCATCCCATCACATCCCATCCCACGTATCCCATCCCATCCCATCTCATCCCGCGGATCCCATGCCATGGCATCCCATCCCATCCCAATGTAGCCCATCCCATCCCACCCCATCCCATCCCATCCCATCCCAACCCATCCCATCCCATCCCATCCCATCCCATCCCATCCCATCCCATCCCATCCCATCCCATCCCAACGATCTCATCCCAGGGATTCCATCCCATCCCAGGTATCCCATCCCAGCCATTCCCAACCCAGGGATCCCATCCCATCCCATCCCATCACATCCCATCCCATCCCATCACATCCCATCCCATCCCATCTCATCCCATCTCATCCCATCTCATCCCGCGGATCCCATGCCATGCCATGCCATGCCATGGCATCCCATCCCATCCCATCCCATCCCATCTCATCCCAGGGATCCCATCCCATCCCATCCCATCCCAACCCAATCCCTTCCCATCCCATCCCATTGTAGCCCATCCCATCCCTTCCCTCCCCATCCCATCCCACCCCATCCCGTCCCATCACATCCCATCCCAGATACCCCATCCCAGGGATCCCATCCCATCCCATCCCAGGGATCCCATCCCAGGGATCCCATCCCATCCCATCGCATCCCATCCCATCCCAGGGATCCCATCCCATCCCATCCAATCCCATCCCATCCCACCGCAGGTATCCCATCCCAGGGATCCCATCCCATCCCAATGATCCCATCCCATCCCAAAATATCCCATCCCATCCTCTCCCATCCCAGGGATCCTATCCCATCCCAAGTAACCCATCCCATGGATCCCATCCCAGGGAGGCCATCCCATCCCAGGGATCCCAACCCATCCCAGGGATCCCATCCCATCCCATCCCATTCCATCCCATCCCAAAGATTCCATCCCATCCCAGGGATCCCATTTCATCTGTTCCTATCCCAGGGATCCCATCCCATCCCATCCCATCCCAGGGATCCCATCCCATCCCAACCCATCCCATCCCATCCCACCCCATCACATTCCATCCTATCCCAGGGATCCAATCCCATCCCAACCCATCCCATCCCATGGATCCCATCCCATCCCAGGGATCCCATCCCATCCCATCCCATACCATCCCAGGGATCGCATCCCATCCCAACCAATCCCATCCCACCCGATCCCATCCCATTCCATCCCATCCCATCCCATCCCATGCCATCCCAGGTATCCCATCCCAACCAATCCCAACCCAGGGATCCCATCCCATCCCATCCCATCCCAGGGATCCCATCCCATCCCAACCCATCCCATCCCACCCCATCACATTCCATCCCATCCCAGGGATCCAATCCCATCCCAACCCATCCGATCCCATGGATCCCATCCCATCCCAGTGATCCCATCCCATCCCATACCATCCCAGGGATCGCATCCCATCCCTTCCCATCCCATCCCATCCCATCCCATCCCATCCCATCCCATCCCATCCCATCCCATCCCATCCCATCCCAGGGATACCATCACAGGGATCCCATCCCAGGGATCCCATCCCATTCCATTCCAACCCCGGCATCCCATCACAGGGATTACATCCCATCCCACGGATCCCATCCCATACGAGGGATCACATTCCAGGGATCCCATCCCTAGCATCACATCTCATCCCATCCCAGGGATCCAATCCCATCCCATCTCATCCCAGGGATCCCATAAGATCCCATCCAACGGTTCCCAACCCATCCCAACCCATCCCTTCCCATGGATCCCATCCCTTCCCATCCCATCCCAGGGATCCCATCCCATCCCAGGGATAACACCCCAGGGATCCCATCCCAGGGATCCCATCCCATTCCATCCCATCCCATCCCATCCCAAGGATCTCATCCCATCCCAGGGATCCCATCACATCCATTCCCAGGGATCCCATCCCATCCCATCCCAGCCCATTCCATCCCATCCCATCCCATCCCATCCCAGGGATCCCATCACATCCCAGGGATCCCATCCCATCCCATCCCATCACATCCCATCCCATCGATCCCATCCCAGGGAATCCATCCAATCCCAGGGATCCCATCCCAGGGATCCCATCCCATCTCAGGGATCCCATCCCATCCCAGGGATCCCATGACATCCCATCCCATCCCATCCAATGCAAGGGATCCCATCCCAGGGATCCCATCCCATTCCAGGGATCCCATTCCAGGGATCCCATCCCATCCCATCCAATCCCATCGATCCCATCCCAGGGATCCCATCCCAGGGATCCCATCTCATCTCAGGGATCCCATCCCATCCCAGGGATCCCATCACATCCCATTCCATCCCATCCAATGCAAGAGATCCCATCCCAGGACTCCCATCCCATTCCAGGGATCCCATTCCAGGGATCCCATCCCATCCCCGGGATCCCATCCCATCCCAGGGATCCCACCCCATCCCATGGATCCCCATCCCAGGGATCCCATCCCATCCCATCCCAGGGATTCCATCCCATCCCATCCCATTCCATCCCAGGGATCCCATCCAATCCCATCACATCTCATCCTATTCCATCCCACGGATCCCATACCAGGGATCCCTTGCCATTCCAGGGATCCCTCCCATCCCATCCCATCCCAGCGATCCCATCCCATGGAACTCATCCCAACCCAGGGATCCCATCCCATCCCCGGGATCCCATCCCATCCCAGGGATCCCATCCCAGGGATCCCATCCCATCCCAGGGATCCCATCCCATTCCATCCCATCCCATCCCATCCCATCCAATGCCAGGGGTCCCATCCCAGGGGTCCCATCCCATCCCAGGGATCCCATCCCAGGAAGCCCATCCCATCCCAGGGATCCCATCACTGGGATCCCATCCCATCCCATCCCATCCCATCCCAGGGATCTCTTCCCATCCCAGGAACCCCATCCCAGGGATCCCATTCCATCCCAGGGATCCCATCCCAGGGATCCCATCCCATCCCAGGGATCCCATCCAATCCCAGGGATCCCATCCCATTCCATCCCATCCCATTCCATCCCATCCCATCCCATCCCATCCCAGGGATCCCATCCCATCCCAGGGATCCCATCCCATCCCTTCCCATCCTATCCCATCCCATCCCATCCCATCCCATCCCATCCCATCCCAGTGATCCAATCCCATCCCAGGGATTCCATCCCAGGGATCCCATCTCATCCCATGGATCCCATCCCATCCCAGGGATCCCATCCCAGGGATCCCATCCCATCCAAACCCATCCCAACACATCCCATCCCATCCCATCCCATCCCATCCCATCCCATCCCATCCCATTGTAGCCCATCCCATCGCTTCCCACCCCATCCCATCCCACCCCATCCCGTCCCATCACATCCTATCCCAGATATCCCATCCCAGGGATCCCATCCGATCCCATCCCATCCCATCCCATCCCATCCCATCCCATCCAATCCCAACCCATCCCATCCCATCCCATCCCATCCCATCCCAGGGATCCCATCCCAGGGATCCCATCCCATCCCCGGGTCCCCATCCCTGGGATTCCATCCCATCCCAACCCATCCCCTCCCATGGATACCATCGGATCCCAGAGATCCCATCCCAGGGATCCCATCCCATGCCAGGGATCCCATCCCATCCCAACCCATCCCATCCCATCCTACCACATCCCATCCCATCCTACCCCATCCCATCCCATCCCGTCCCATCCCATCCCATCCCATCCCATCCCATCCCATCACATCCCATCCCACGTATCCCATCCCATCCCATCTCATCCCGCGGATCCCATGCCATGGCATCCCATCCCATCCCAATGTAGCCCATCCCATCCCACCCCATCCCATCCCATCCCATCCCAACCCATCCCATCCCATCCCATCCCATCCCATCCCATCCCATCCCATCCCATCCCATCCCATCCCAACGATCTCATCCCAGGGATTCCATCCCATCCCAGGTATCCCATCCCAGCCATTCCCAACCCAGGGATCCCATCCCATCCCATCCCATCACATCCCATCCCATCCCATCACATCCCATCCCATCCCATCTCATCCCATCTCATCCCATCTCATCCCGCGGATCCCATGCCATGCCATGCCATGCCATGGCATCCCATCCCATCCCATCCCATCCCATCCCATCTCATCCCAGGGATCCCATCCCATCCCATCCCATCCCAACCCAATCCCTTCCCATCCCATCCCATTGTAGCCCATCCCATCCCTTCCCTCCCCATCCCATCCCACCCCATCCCGTCCCATCACATCCCATCCCAGATACCCCATCCCAGTGATCCCATCCCATCCCATCCCAGGGATCCCATCAGATCCGATCCCATCCCATCCAATCCCAACCCATCCCATCCCATCCCATCCCATCCCATCCCATCCCATCCCATCCCATCCCATCCCATCCCAGGGATCCCATCCCAGGGATCCCATCCCGTCCCCGGGTCCCCATCCCTGGGATTCCATCCCATTCCAAACCCATCCCATCCCATGGATACCATCCGATCCCAGAGATCCCATCCCAGGGATCCCATCCCATGCCAGGGATACCATCCCATCCCAGCCCATCCCATCCCATCCTACCCCATCCCATCCCATCCTACCCCATCCCATCCCATCCCGTCCCATCCCATCCCAGGGATCCCATCCAATCCCATCACATCTCATCCTATTCCATCCCACGGATCCCATACCAGGGATCCCTTGCCATTCCAGGGATCCCTCCCATCCCATCCCATCCCAGCGATCCCATCCCATCCCAAGGATCCCATCCCATCCCATCACATCCCATCCCATCCCAGGGATCCCATCCCATCCCATCTCATCCCATTCCATGCCAGTGATCCCATCCCAGGTATCCCATCCCATCCCAGGGATCCCATCCCAGGGATCCCATCCCATCACATCCCATCCCATCCCAGGGATGCCATCCCAGGGATCCCATTCCTTCCCAGGCATCCCTCCCATCCCATCCCATCCCATCCCATCCCAGGGATCCCATCACATCCCATCCCAGGGATCCCATGCCATCCCAGCGATCCCATCCCAGGGATCCCATCCCATTCCACGGATCCCATCCCATCCCAGGGATCCCATCCCAGGGATCCCATCCCATCCCAGGGACCACATCCCATCGCATACCATCCCATCCCATCCCAGAGATCCCATCCCATCAAATACCATCCCATCCCAGGGATCCCATCCCATCCCATCCCAGGGATCCCATCCCATCCCATCTCATCCCATTCCATCCCAGGGATCCCATCCAAGGGATCCCTTCCCATCCCAGGGATCCTGTCCCATCCCATCCCAGAGATCCCATCCCATCAAATACCATCCCATCCCAAGGATCCCATCCCATCCCAGGGATCCCTCCCATCCCATCTCATCCCATCCCATCCCATCCCATCCCAGGATTCCCATCCCAGGGATCCCATCCCATCACAGAGATCCCATCCCATCCCATCCCAGGGATCCCGACCCAGGGATACCATCCCAGGGATCCCATCCCATACCACGGATCCCATCGCATCCCTGGGATCCCAGCCCATCCCATCCCTGGGATCCCATTGCATCCCAGGGATCCCATCCCATCCCAGGCACCCCTTCCCAGGGATGCCATCCCATCCCAGGGATCCCATTCCATCCCAGGCCCCACTTCCCAGGGATCCCATCCCATCCCAGGGATCCCATCCCATCCGATCCCATCCCAAGGATCTCATCCCATCACAGGGATCCCATCCCATCCCAGGCACCCCTTCCCAGGGATCCCATACCATCCCAGGAATCCCATTCCATCCCAGGCCCCCCTTCCCAGGGATCCCATCCCATCCCAGCGTTTCCATCCCATCCCACCCATCCCATCCCAGGGATCCCATCCCATTCCAGGGATCCCTTTCCAGGGATCCCATCCCATCCCATGCCATCCCATCCCATCCCAGGGATCCCATCCCATACGAGGGATCACATTCCAGGGAACCCCTCCCAGGGATCCCATCCCATGCCAGGGATCCCATCCCATCCCAACCCATCCCATTCCATCCCATCCCATCCTCTCCCATCCCAGGGATTCTATCCCATCCCAAGTAACCCATCCCATGGATCCCATCCCAGGGATCCCATCCCATCCCAGGGATCCCAACCCATCCCAGGGATACCATCCCATCCCAGGGATCCCATCCCATCCCAGGGATCCCATCCCATCCCAGCAATCCCATCCCAGGGATTCCATCCCATCCCATCCCAGGGATCCCATTTCATCTGTTCCCATCCCAAGGATCCCATCCCATCCCATCCCAGGGAACCCATCCCATCCCAACCCATCCCATCCCATCACATCCCATCCCATCCCATCCCATCCCAGGGATCCAATCCCATCCCAACCCATCCCATCCCATGGATCCCATCCCATCCCAGGGATCCCATCCCATCCTATCCCATACCATCCCAGGGATGGCATCCCATCCCAACCAATCCCATCCCACCCCATCCCATCCCATCCCATCCCATCCCATCCCATCCCATCCCATCCCATCCCATATCATCCCTGCTATCTCATGACAGGTATTCCATCCCATCCCAGGGATCCCATCCCAACCAATCCCATCCCAGGGATACCATCCCATCCCAGGGATCCCATCCCATCCCATCCCATCCCACCCATTCCCATCCCAGGAATCGCATCCCATCACATCCCACGGATCCCATCCCATTCCAGGGATCCCATCCCATGGTACCCATCCCAAACCAGGGATCCCATCCCATCCCTGGGATCCCATCCCATCCCATCCAATCCCATCCCACCCCATCCCATCCCAGGAATCCCATCCCATCACATCCCACGGATCCCATAACATCCCAGGGATCCCATCCCATCCCATCCCATCCCAGGGATCCCATCCCATGGAACCCATCCCAACCCAGGGATCCCATCCTATCCCAGGGATCCCATCCCAGGGATCCCATCCCATTCCAGGGATCCCATTCCAGGGATCCCATCCCATCCCATCCCATCGATCCCATCCCAGGGATCCCATCTCATCTCAGGGATCCCATCCCATCCCAGGGATCCCATCTCATCCCATTCCATCCCATCCAATGCAAGGGATCCCATCCCAGGGCTCCCATCCCATCCCAGGGATCCCATCCCATCCCAGGGATCCAATACCAGGGATCCTATCCCATACCAGGGATCCCATCCCATCCCAGGGAACCCATCCCATCCCATCCCATCCCATCCCAGGGATCCCATCCCATCCCAGGGATCCCATCCCATCCCATCCCATTCCAGGGATCACATCTCATTCCAGGCATCCCATCCCAGGGATCCCATCCCATCCCATTCCAGTAATCCCATCCCAGGGATCCCATCCCCTCACAGGGATCCCATCCCATCCCAGGGATCCCATCCCAGGGATCCCATCACATCCCAGGGATCACATCCCATCCCATCCCAGTGATCCCATCCCATACGAGGGATCCCCTCCCATCCGAGGGATCCAACCCCATCCCAACTCATCCCATCCCATCCCATCCCATCCCATCCCATCCCATCCCATCCCATCCCATCCCCTCCCAGGGATCCCATCCCATCCCATTCCATCCCATCCCAGGGATCCCATCCCATCCCATCCCATCCCATCCCATCCCAGGGATCCCATCCCATCCCATCCCATCCCATCCCAAGGGTCCCATCCCTGCGCATCCCCGCCCATCCCATCCCACCGCATCCCATCCCATGCCATCCCATCCCATCCCATCCCATCCAATCCCATCACATCCCATCCCATCCCATCCCATACCAACCCATCCCAGGAATCCCATCCCATCCCATCCCAGGGATCCCATCCCATCCCAGGGATCCCATCCCAGGGATCCCATCACATCCCAGGGATCCCATCCCATCTCATCCCAGGGATCCCATAACATCCCATCCCAGGGTTCCCAACCCATCCCATCCCATCCCATCCCATTCCTACCAATCACATCCAAGGGATCCCATCCCATACCATCCCAGGGATCCCATCCCAGCCCAGGGATCCCAGGCATCCCATCCCATCCCAGGGATCCCATCCCATCCCATCACATCCCATCCCATCGATCCCATCCCAGGGAATCCATCCAATCCCAGGGATCCCATCCCATCCCATCACATCCCATCCCATCCCAGGGATACCATCCTATCACATCCCACCCCATACCATCAGACCACATCCCATCCCACCCCATCCCATCCCATCCCATCCCATCCCATTCCATCCCATCCCATCCAAGGGATCCCATCCCATCCAAGGGATCCCGTCCCATCCCATGGATCCCATCCCATACCAGGGATCGCATCCCATCTCATCCCAGGGATCCCATCCCATGCCATCCCAGGCCATCCCATGCCATCCCATGCCATCCCATGCCATCCCATCCCATGGCATCCCATCCCATCCCATCTCATCCCAGGGATCCCATCGCATCCCATCCCATCCCATCACATCCCATCCCATCCCAGGGATCCGATCCCATCCCATCCCATGCCATCCCAGGGATCCCATCCCATCCCATCGCATCCCATCCCATCCCATCTCATCCCAGGGATCCCATCGCAACCCATCCCATCCCATCCCATCCCATCCCATCCCATCCCAGGGACACCATCCCAGGGATACCATCCCATCCCATCCCATCCCATCGCAGGGATCGCATCCCATCGCAGGGATCCCATCCCAGGGATCCCATCCCATCCCAGGGATCCCCTGCCATCCCATCCCATGCCATCCCATCCCAAGGATCCCATCCCAGGGATCCCATCCCAACGCAGGGATCCAATACCAGGGATCCTATCCGATACCAGGGATCCCATCCCATCCCAGGGATCCCTTGCCATCCCATCCCATGCCATCCCATCCCAGGGAGCCCATCCAAGGGATCCCATCCCAGGGATCCCATCCCAACCCAGGGATCCAATACCAGGGATCCTATCCCATACCAGGGAACCCATCCAATCCCAGGGATCCCAACCCATACCATCCCATCCCAGTGATCCCATGCCATCCCAGTGTTCCCATCCCATCCCATCCCACCCCATCCATTCCCATCCCAGGAATCCCATCCCATCCCATTCCAGTATTCCCATCCCAGGGATCCCATCCCCTCCCAGGGATCCCATCCCAGGGATCCCATCACATCCCAGGGATGACATCCCATCCCATCCCATCCCAGTGATCCCATCCCATTCCAGGGATCCCATTCCAGGGATCCCATCCCATCCCATCCCATCCCAGGGATCCCATCCCATCCCAGGGATCCCATCCCATCCCATTCCGTCCCATCCCAGGGATCCCATCCCATCGCATCCCATCCCATGCCATCCCATCGCATCCCATTCCATCCCATCCCATCCCATCCAATCCCATCACATCCCATCCCATCCCATACCAACCCATCCCGGGAATCCCATCCCATCCCATTCCAGGAATCCCATCCCATTCCAGGAATCCCATCCCATTCCAGGGATCCCATCCCATCCCTCGGATCCCATCCCAGGGATCCCATCACATCCCAGGGATCCCATCCCATCTCATCCCAGGGATCCCATCCCATTCCATCCCATCCCATCACAGCCCATCCCATCCAATCCCATCCCACCCCGTTCCATCCCATCCCATCCCATCCCATCCCACCCCATCCATTCCCATCCCAGGAATCCCATCCCATCCCATTCCAGTATTCCCATCCCAGGGATCCCATCCCCTCCCAGGGATCCCATCCCAGGGATCCCATCACATCCCAGGGATGACATCCCATCCCATCCCATCCCAGTGATCCCATCCCATTCCAGGGATCCCATTCCAGGGATCCCATCCCATCCCATCCCATCCCATCCCAGGGATCCCATCCCATCCCATCCCAGGGATCCCATCCCATCCCATTCCATCCCATCCCAGGGATCCCATCCCATCGCATCCCATCCCATGCCATCCCATCGCATCCCATTCCATCCCATCCCATCCCATCCCATCCCATCCCATCCCATCCCATCCCATCCCATCCCATTCCAGGAATCCCATCCCATTCCAGGAATCCCATCCCATTCCAGCGATCCCATCCCATCCCAGGGATGCCATCCCATCCCATCCCATCCCATCCCAGCGATCCCACCACATCCCATCCCATCCCAGGGATCCCACCGCCACCCAGGGATCCAATCCCAGCGATCCTATCCCATCCCAGTGATCATCTCCCATCCCATCCCATTCCATTCCATCCCATTCCAGGAATCCCATCCCATTCCAGGAATCCCATCCCATTCCAGCGATCCCATCCCATCCCAGGGATCCCATCGCAACCCATCCCATCCCATCCCGTCCGATCCCATCCCATCCCATCCCATCCCATCCCATCCCATCCCAAGGATCCCATCCCAGGGATACCATCCCATCCCATCCCATCGCAGGGATCCCATCCCATCCTAGGGATCCCATCCCATCGCAGGGATCCCATCCCATCAAAGGGATCCCATCCCAGGGATCCCATCGCATCCAAGGGATCCCATGCCATCCCAGGGATTCTATCCCATCCCAGGGATTCTATCCCATCCCATCCCATCCCATCCCATCCCATCCCATCCCATCCCATCCCATCCCATCCCATCCCATTCCAGGGATCCCATCGCAGGGATCCCATCCCATCCCAACACATCCCATCCTAGTGATCCCATCCCATTCCAGGGATCCCATTCCAGGGATCCCATTCCAGGGATCCCATTCCAGGGATCCCATCCCATCCCATCCCATCCCATCCCATCCCATCCGAGGGATCACATCCCATCCCATCCCAGGGATCCCCTCCCATCCCAGGGATCCCATCCCATCCCATCCAACCCCATGCCATCCCATCCCATCCCATCCCATCCAAGGGACCCCATCCCATCCCATCCCATCCCATCCCACTCCATCCCATCCCATCCCATCCCATCCCATCCCATCCCATCCCATCCCATCCCATCCCATCCCATCGCAGGGATCCCATCCCATCCTAGGGGTCCCATCCCATCGCAGGGATCCCATCCCATCAACGGGATCCCATCCCATCAACGGGATCCCATCCCAGGGATCCCATCGCATCCAAGGGATCCCATGCCATCCCATCCCATTCCATCCCATCCCAGGGATTCCATCCCATAGCAGGGCTCCCATCACATCCCAGGGATCCCATTATAAGGGATCCCATCCCAGGGATCCCATTCCAGGGATCCCATTCCAGGGATCCCATCCCATCCCATCCCATCCGAGGGATCACATCCCATCCCAGGGATCCCATCCCATCCCATCCCATCCAACCCCATCCCATCCCATCCCATCCCATCCCATCCCATCCCATCCGAGGGATCCCCTCCCATCCCAGGGTTCCCATCCCATCCCAACCCATCCCATCCCATGGATCCCATCCCATGCGAGAGATCCCATCACGGGGATACCATCCCATACGAGGGATCACATTCCAGGTATCCCATCCCAGGGATGCCATCCCATCCCATCCCAGGGATCCCATCCCATCCCATCCCGTCCCAGGGTTCCCATCCCATCCCAACCCATCCCATCCCATGGATCCCATCCCATGCGAGAGATCCCATCACGGGGATCCCATCCCATCCCAAGGATCCCATCCCAGGGATCCCGTCCCAGGGATACCATCCCATCCCATCCCATCCCAGGGATTCCATCCCATCCCATCCCAGGGATCCCATCGCCTCCCAGGGATCCAATCCCTGCGATCCTATCCCATCCCAGTGATCATATCCCATCCCATCCCATCCCAACCCATCCCAGGAATCCCATCCCATTCCAGGAATCCCATCCCATTCCAGGAATCCCATCCCATCCCAGGGATCCCATCCCATCCAAGGGATCCCATCCCAGGGATCCCATCCCATGCAAGGGATCCCATCCCATCCCAGGGATCCCATCCCATGGCATCCCATCCCATCCCATCTCATCCCATCCCATCCCATCCGATCCCATCCCATCCCATCCCATCCCATCCCATCCCCTCCCATCCCATCCCATCGCATCCCATCCCATCCCATCACATCCCAGCCCATCCCATACCAACCCATCCCAGGAATCCCATCCCATTCCAGGAATACCATCCCATTCCAGAAATCCCATCCCATTCCAGGGATCCCATCCCATCCCAGGAATCACATCCCAGTGATCCCATCACATCCCAGAGATCCCATCACATCCCAGGGATCCCATCCCATCCCATCCCAGGGATCCCATACGAGGAATCCCATTCCATCCCAGGGATCCCATTCCATTCCATCCCATCCCATCCCAGCCCATCCCATCCAATCCGATCCCTCCCCATTCCATCCCATCCCATCCAATCCCATCCCAGGGATCCCATCCCAGGGATCACATCCCATCCCAGGGATCCCATACCATCCCATCCCATCCCTGGGATCCCATCCCAGGGATCCCATTCCAGAGATCCCATCCCATCCCAGGGATCCCATCGCAGGGATCCCATCCCATCCCATCCCATCCCATCCCATCCCATCCCATCCCATCCCAGGGATCCCATCCCTTCGCATCCCATCCCATCCCATCTCATCCCATCCCATCGCATCCCAACTCATCCCATCCCATCCCATCCCATCCCATCCCATCCCATCCCATCCCAGGGATCCCATCCCATCCCATTCCATCCCATCCCAGGGATCCCATCCCATCCCATCGCAGGGATCCCATCCCATCCTAGGGGTCCCATCCCATCGCAGGGATCCCATCCCATCAACGGGATCCCATCCCATCAACGGGATCCCATCCCAGGGATCCCATCGCATCCAAGGGATCCCATGCCATCCCATCCCATTCCATCCCATCCCAGGGATTCCATCCCATAGCAGGGCTCCCATCACATCCCAGGGATCCCATTATAAGGGATCCCATCCCAGGGATCCCATTCCAGGGATCCCATTCCAGGGATCCCATCCCATCCCATCCCATCCGAGGGATCACATCCCATCCCAGGGATCCCATCCCATCCCATCCCATCCAACCCCATCCCATCCCATCCCATCCCATCCCATCCCATCCCATCCGAGGGATCCCCTCCCATCCCAGGGTTCCCATCCCATCCCAACCCATCCCATCCCATGGATCCCATCCCATGCGAGAGATCCCATCACGGGGATACCATCCCATACGAGGGATCACATTCCAGGTATCCCATCCCAGGGATGCCATCCCATCCCATCCCAGGGATCCCATCCCATCCCATCCCGTCCCAGGGTTCCCATCCCATCCCAACCCATCCCATCCCATGGATCCCATCCCATGCGAGAGATCCCATCACGGGGATCCCATCCCATCCCAAGGATCCCATCCCAGGGATCCCGTCCCAGGGATACCATCCCATCCCATCCCATCCCAGGGATTCCATCCCATCCCATCCCAGGGATCCCATCGCCTCCCAGGGATCCAATCCCTGCGATCCTATCCCATCCCAGTGATCATATCCCATCCCATCCCATCCCAACCCATCCCAGGAATCCCATCCCATTCCAGGAATCCCATCCCATTCCAGGAATCCCATCCCATCCCAGGGATCCCATCCCATCCAAGGGATCCCATCCCAGGGATCCCATCCCATGCAAGGGATCCCATCCCATCCCAGGGATCCCATCCCATGGCATCCCATCCCATCCCATCTCATCCCATCCCATCCCATCCGATCCCATCCCATCCCATCCCATCCCATCCCATCCCCTCCCATCCCATCCCATCGCATCCCATCCCATCACATCCCAGCCCATCCCATACCAACCCATCCCAGGAATCCCATCCCATTCCAGGAATACCATCCCATTCCAGAAATCCCATCCCATTCCAGGGATCCCATCCCATCCCAGGAATCACATCCCAGTGATCCCATCACATCCCAGAGATCCCATCACATCCCAGGGATCCCATCCCATCCCATCCCAGGGATCCCATACGAGGAATCCCATTCCATCCCAGGGATCCCATTCCATTCCATCCCATCCCATCCCAGCCCATCCCATCCAATCCGATCCCTCCCCATTCCATCCCATCCCATCCAATCCCATCCCAGGGATCCCATCCCAGGGATCACATCCCATCCCAGGGATCCCATACCATCCCATCCCATCCCTGGGATCCCATCCCAGGGATCCCATTCCAGAGATCCCATCCCATCCCAGGGATCCCATCGCAGGGATCCCATCCCATCCCATCCCATCCCATCCCATCCCATCCCATCCCATCCCAGGGATCCCATCCCTTCGCATCCCATCCCATCCCATCTCATCCCATCCCATCGCATCCCATCCCATCGCATCCCATCCCATCCCATCCCATCCCATCCCATCCCATCCCATCCCATCCCATCACATCCCATCCCATCCCATCCCATACCAACCCATCCCAGGAATCCCATCCCATTCCAGGAATCCCATCCCATTCCCGGAATCCCATCCCATTCCAGGGATCCCATCACATCCCAGGGATCCCATCCCATCCCATCCCAGGGATCCCATACGAGGAATCCCATCCCATCAACGGCATCCCATCCCATCCCATCCCATCCCATCCCATCCCATCCCATCCCATCCCTGGGATCCCATCGCATACCAGGGATCCCATCCCATCCCATCCCATCAGAGGGGTCACATCCCATCCCATCCCAACCCATCCCAGGGTTCCCCTCCCATCCCAGGGATCACATCCCATCCCATCCAACCCCATCCCATCCCATCCCATCCCGTCCCAGGGTTCCCATCCCATCCCAACCCATCCCATCCCATGGATCCCATCCCATGCGAGAGATCCCATCACGGGGATACCATCCCATACGAGGGATCACATTTTAGGTATCCCATCCCAGGGATCCCATCCCATCCCATCCCAGGGATCCCATCCCATCCCATCCCGTCCCAGGGTTCCCATCCCATCCCAACCCATCCCATCCCATGGATCCCATCCCATGCGAGAGATCCCATCACGGGGATCCCATCCCAGGGATTCCATCCCATCCCATCCCAGGGATCCCATCGCCTCCCAGGGATCCAATCCCTGCGATCCTATCCCATCCCAGTGATCATATCCCATCCCATCCCATCCCATCCCATCCCAACCCATCCCAGGAATCCCATCCCATCCCATCCCATTCCAGGAATCCCATCCCATTCCAGGAATCCCATCCCATCCCGGGGATCCCATCCCATCCCAGGGATCCCATCCCAGGGATCCCATCCCATGCAAGGGATCCCATCCCATCCCGGGGATCCCATCCCATCCCATCACATCCCATCGCATCCCATCGCATCCCATCCGATTCCATCCCATCCCATCCCATCCCATCACATCCAATCCCATCCCATCCCATCCCATCCCATTCCAGGAATCCCATCCCATTCCAGCGATCCCATCCCATCCCAGGGATGCCATCCCATCCCATCCCATCCCATCCCATCCCATCCCATCCCATCCCAAGGATCGCATCCCATCCCAACCAATCCCATCCCAGCCCATTCCATGCCATCCCATCCGAACCCATACCATCCCATACCATCCCGTACCATCCCATACTGGAGATCCCATCCCCGGGATCCCATCCCATCCCCGGGATCCCATCCCAGGGATTCCATCCCATCCCAGGGATCCCATCCCATACGAGGGATAACATTCCAGGGATCCCATCGCTGGGATCCCATCCCATCTCATCCCAGGGATCCCATAACATCCCATCCCAGGGTTCCCAAGCCATCCCAACACATCCCATCCCATGGATCCCATCCCATCCCAGGGATCCCATGCCATCCCATCCCATCCCATCCCATCCCATCCCATCCCATCCCAGGGATCCCATTCCATCCCAGCCCATCCCATTCCTACAAATCCCATCCCAGAGATCCCATCCAATCCCATCCCATCCCATCCCAGGCATCCCATCCCATCCCAGGGACCACATGCCATTCCATGCCATGCCATCCCATCCCAGGGATCCCATCCCATCCCATCCCATCCCATCCCATCCCATGGATCCCATCCCATGCGAGAGATCCCATCACGGGGATCCCATCCCATCCCAAGGATCCCATCCCAGGGATCCCGTCCCAGGGATACCATCCCATCCCATCCCAGGGATTCCATCCCATCCCATCCCAGGGATCCCATCGCCTCCCAGGGATCCAATCCCTGCAATCCTATCCCATCCCAGTGATCATATCCCATCCCATCCCATCCCATCCCATCCCAGGAATCCCATCCCATCCCAGGGATCCCATCCCATCGCATCGCATCCCATCCCATCCCATCCCTTCCCATCCCATGGCATCCCATCGCATCCCATCCGATTCCATCCCATCCCATCCCATCACATCACATCCAATCCCATCCCATACCAACCCATCCCAGGAATCCCATCCCATTCCAGGAATCCCATCCCATTCCAGGAATCCCATCCCATTCCAGCGATCCCATCCCATCCCAGGGATCCCATCCCATCCCATCCCATCCCATCCCATCCCATCCCATCCCAGCCTGGAGATCCCATCCCCGGGATCCCATCCCATCCCCGGGATCCCATCCCAGGGATTCCATCACATCCCAGGGATCCCATACCATACGAGGGATAACATCCCAGGGATCCCATCGCTGGGATCCCATCCCAGGGATCCCATAACATCCCATCCCAGGGTTCCCAGCCCATCCCAACGCATCCCATCCCATGGATCCCATCCCATCCCAGGGATCCCATCCCATCCCATCCCATCCCATCCCATCCCAGGGATCCCATCCCAGGGATCCCATCCCATTCCATCCCATCCCATCCCATTCCTACCAATCCCATCCCAGGGATCCCATCCCATCCCATCCCATCCCAGGGATCCCATCCCATCCCAGGGACCACATGCCATTCCATGCCATGCCATCCCATCCCAGGGATCCCATCCCATCCCATCCCATTCCATCCCATCCCATCCCATCCCATCCCATCCCATCCCATCGCATCCCATCCCATCCCATCCCATCCCATCGCCGGGATCCCATCCCATCAAAGGGATCCCATCCCATCAATGGGATCCCATCCGAGGGATCCCATCCCATCCCAGGGATCCCATGCCATCCCATCCCATCCCATCCCATTCCAGGGATCCCATCCCAGGGATCCCATCCCATCCCAGGGATCCAATACCAGGGATCCTATCCCATACCAGGGATCCCATCCCATCCCAGGGAACCCATCCCATCCCATCCCAGGGATCCCTTCCCATGGAACCCATCCAATCCCAGGGATCCCATGCCATACCATCCCATACCAGGGATCCCATCCCATCCCAGGGATCCCATCCCATCCCATCCCATTCCAGGGATCACATCTCATTCCAGGCATCCCATCCCAGGGATCCCATCCCATCCCGTTCCAGTAATCCCATCCCAGGGATCCCATCACATCCCAGGGATCACATCCCATCCCATCCCAGTGATCCCATCCCATACGAGGGATCCCCTCCCATCCGAGGGATCCCATCCCATCCCAACTCATCCCATCCCATCCCATCCCAGGGATCCCATCCCATCCCATTCCATCCCATCCCAGGGATCCCATCCCATCCCAGGGATCCCATCCCATCCCATCCCAGGGATCCCATCCCTGCGCATCCCCGCCCATCCCATCCCATCGCATCCCATCGCATCCCATCCCATCCCATCCAATCCCATCCCATCCCATCCCATCCCATCCCATCCCATCCCATCCCATCCCATCCCATCCCATACCAACCCATCCCAGGAATCCCATCCCATCCCAGGGATCCCATCCCATCCCAGGGATCCCATCCCAGGGATCCCATCACATCCCAGGGATCCCATCCCATCTCATCCCAGGGATCCCATAACATCCCATCCCAGGGTTCCCAACCCATCCCATCCCATCCCATCCCATCCCATTCCTACCAATCACATCCAAGGGATCCCATCCCATCCCATCCCATCCCAGCCCAGGGATCCCATCCCAGGCCAGGGATCCCAGGCATCCCATCCCATCCCAGGGATCCCATCCCATCCCATCCCATCCCATCACATCCCATCGATCCCATCCCAGGGAATCCATCCAATCCCAGGGATCCCATCCCATCCCATCACATCCCATCCCATCCCAGGGATACCATCCTATCACATCCCACCCCATACCATCAGACCACATCCCATCCCACCCCATCCCATCCCATCCCATCCCATTCCATCCCATCCCATCCAAGGGATCCCATCCCATCCCATCCCAGGGATCCCAACACAGGGATACCATCCCACGTATCCCATCCCATCCCACGTATCCCATCCCATCCCATTCCATCCCATCCCTGGGATCCCATCGCATACCAGGGATCCCATCCCATCCCAACCCATCCCCTCCCATCCCAGGGATCCCATCCCATCCCATCCAACCCCATCCCATCCCATCCCGTCCCAGGGTTCCCATCCCATCCCAACCCATCCCATCCCATGGATCCCATCCCATGCGAGAGATCCCATAACGGGGATACCATCCCATACGATGGATCACATTTTAGGTATCCCATCCCAGGGATCCCATCCCATCCCAGGGATCCCATCCCATCCCGTCCCAGGGTTCCCATCCCATCCCAACCCATCCCATCACATGGATCCCATCCCAGGGATCCCGTCCCAGGGATACCATCCCATCCCATCCCAGGGATTCCATCCCATCCCATCCAAGGGATCCCATCCCATCCCATCCCATCCCATCCCATCCCAGGGATCCCATCCCATCGCATCCCATCCCATCGCATCCCATCCCATCGCTTCCCATCCCATGGCATCCCATCGCATCCCATCCGATTCCATCCCATCCCATCCCATCCCATCACATCCAATCCCATCCCATACCAACCCATCCCAGGAATCCCATCCCATTCGAGGAATCCCATCCCATTCGAGGAATCCCATCCCATTCCAGCGATCCCATCCCAGCCCAGGGATGCCATCCCATCCCATCCCATCCCAACCCATCCCATCCCAAGGATCGCATCCCATCCCAACCAATCCCATCCCAGCCCATTCCATTCCATCCCATCCCATCCCATCCCATCCCATCCCATCCCATCCCATCCCAGCCTGGAGATCCCATCCCCGGGATCCCATCCCATCCCCGGGATCCCATCCCAGGGATTCCATCACATCCCAGGGATCCCATCCCATACGAGTGATAACATTCCAGGGATCCCATCGCTGGGATCCCATCCCATCTCATCCCAGGGATCCCATAACATCCCATCCCAGGGTTCCCAACCCATCCCAACACATCCCATCCCATGGATCCCATCCCATCCCAGGGATCCCATCCCATCCCATCCCATCCCATCCCATCCCAGGGATCCCATCCCATTCCATCCCATCCCATCCCATTCCTACCAATCCTATCCCAGGGATCACATCCCATCCCATCCCAGCCCAGGGATCCCATCCCAGCCCAGGGATCCCAGGCATCCCATCCCATCCCAGGGACCACATGCCATTCCATGCCATCCCATCCCATCCCAGGGATCCCATCCCATCCCATCCCATCCCATCACATCCCATCCCATCGATCCCATCCCAGGGAATCCATCCAATCCCAGGGATCCCATCGCATCCCATCCCATCCAATCCCATCCCATCCCATCCCATCCCATCCCAGGGATCCCATCGCAACCCATCCCATCCCATCCGATCCCATCCCATCCGATCCCATCCCATCCCATCCCATTCCATTCCATTCCATTCCATCCCATCCCATCCCATCCCATCGCATCCCATCCCATCCCATCCCATCGCAGGGATCCCATCCCATCAAAGGGATCCCATCCCATCAAAGGGATCCCATCCCAGGGATCCCATCCCATCCCAGGGATCCCATGCCATCCCATCCCATCCCATCCCATCCCATCCCATCCCATCCCATCCCACCCCAGGGATCCCATCCCAGGGATCCCATCCCATCCCAGGGATCCAATACCAGGGATCCTATCCCATACCAGGAATCCCATCCCATCCCAGGGAACCCATCCCATCCCATCCCAGGGATCCCATCCCATCCCAGGGATCCCATCCCATCCCATCCCATTCCAGGGATCACATCTCATTCCAGGCATCCCATCCCAGGGATCCCATCCCATCCCATTCCAGTAATCCCATCCCAGGGATCCCATGCCCTCACAGGGATCCCATCCCATCCCAGGGATCCCATCCCAGGGATCCCATCCCATGCAAGGGATCACATCCCATCCCATCCCAGCGATCCCATCCCATACGAGGGATCCCCTCCCATCCGAGGGATCCCATCCCATCCCAACTCATCCCATCCCATCCCATCCCATCCCATCCCATCCCCTCCCAGGGATCCCATCCCATCCCATTCCATCCCATCCCAGGGATCCCATCCCATCCCATCCCATCCCATCCCATCCCAGGGATCCCATCCCATCCCATCCCATCCCAGGGATCCCATCCCTGCGCATCGCCGCCCATCCCATCCCATCGCATCCCATCCCATGCCATCCCATCCCATCCCATCCAATCCCATCACATCCCATCCCATCCCATACCAACCCATCCCAGGAATCCCATCCCATCCCATCCCAGGGATACCATCGCATCCCAGGGATCCCATCCCAGGGATCCCATCTCATCCCAGGGATCCCATAACATCCCATCCCAGGGTTCCCATAACATCCCATCCCAGGGTTCCCAACCCATCCCATCCCATCCCATCCCATCCCATCCCATTCCTACCAATCACATCCAAGGGATCCCATCCCATACCATCCCAGGGATCCCATCCCAGCCCAGGGATCCCAGGCATCCCATCCCATCCCAGGGATCCCATCCCATCCCATCCCATCACATCCCATCCCATCTCATCCCATCCCATCCCAGGGATACCATCCTATCACATCCCACCCCATACCATCAGACCACATCCCATCCCACCCCATCCCATCCCATCCCATCCCATTCCATCCCATCCCATCCAAGGGATCCCATCCCATCGCATGGATCCCATCCCATACCAGGGATCGCATCCCATCTCATCCCAGGGATCCCATCCCATGCCATCCCATGCCATCCCATGCCATCCCATGCCATCCCATGCCATCCCATCCCATCGCATCCCATCCCATTCCATCCCATCTCATCCCAGGGATCCCATCGCAACCCATCCCATCCCATCCCATCCCATCCCATCCCATCCCATCCCAGGGATACCATCCCAGGGATACCATCCCATCCCATCCCATCCCATCCCATCCCATCCCATCCCATCCCAGGGATCCCATCCCATCGCAGGGATCCCATCCCAGGGATCCCATCCCATCCCAGGGATCCCCTGCCATCCCATCCCATGCCATCCCATCCCAAGGATCCCATCCCAGGGATCCCATCCCAACGCAGGGATCCAATACCAGGGATCCTATCCGATACCAGGGATCCCATCCCATCCCAGGGATCCCTTGCCATCCCATCCCATGCCATCCCATCCCAGTAATCCCATCCAAGGGATCCCATCCCAGGGATCCCATCCCAACCCAGGGATCCAATACCAGGGATCCTATCCCATACCAGGGAACCCATCCAATCCCAGGGATCCCAACCCATACCATCCCATCCCAGTGATCCCATGCCATCCCAGTGTTCCCATCCCATCCCATCCCAACCCATCCTTTCCCATCCCAGGAATCCCATCCCATCCCATTTCAGTATTCCCATCCCAGGGATCCCATCCCCTCCCAGGGATCCCATCCCAGGGATCCCATCACATCCCAGGGATGACATCCCATCCCATCCCATCCCATTCCATCCCATCCCAGGGATCCCATCCCATCCCATCTCATCCCATCCCATGCCATCCCATCGCATCCCATTCCATCCCATCCCATCCCATCCCATCCCATCCAATCCCATCACATCCCATCCCATCCCATACCAACCCATCCCGGGAATCCCATCCCATCCCATTCCAGGAATCCCATCCCATTCCAGGAATCCCATCCCATTCCAGGGATCCCATCCCATCCCTCGGATCCCATCCCAGGGATCCCATCACATCCCAGGGATCCCATCCCATCTCATCCCAGGGATCCCATCCCATTCCATCCCATCCCATAACAGCCCATCCCATCCAATCCCATCCCACCCCATTCCATCCCATCCCATCCCATCCCATCCCATCCCATCCCATCCCATCCCATCCCATCCCATCCCATCCCATCCCAGGGATCCCATAGCCACCCACGGATCCAATCCCAGCGATCCTATCCCATCCCAGTGATCATCTCCCATCCCATCCCATTCCATCCCATTCCAGGAATCCCATCCCATTCCAGGAATCCCATCCCATTCCAGCGATCCCATCCCATCCCAAGGATGCCATCCCATCCCATCCCATCCCATCCCATCCCATCCCATTCCATCCCATCCCAAGGATCGCATCCCATCCCAACCAATCCCATCCCAGCCCATTCCATTCCATGCCATCCCATCCCGTCCCATACCATCCCATCCCATCCCAGCCTGGAGATCACATCCCCGGGATCCCATCCCATCCCCGGTATCCCATCCCAGGGATTCCATCACATCCCAGGGATCCCATCCCATACGAGGGATAACATTCCAGGGATCCCATCGCTGGGATCCCATCCCATCTCATCCCAGGGATCCCATAACATCCCATCCCAGGGTTCCCAACCCATCCCAACAGATCCCATCCCATGGATCCCATCCCATCCCAGGGATCCCATCCCAGGGATCCCATCCCAGGGATCCCATCCCATCCCATCCCATCCCATCCCATCCCATCCCAGGGATCCCATCCCATCCCATCCCATCCCAGGGATCCCATCCCAGCCCAGGGATCCCAGGCATCCCATCCCATCCCAGGGACCACATGCCATTCCATGCCATCCCATCCCATCCCATCCCAGGGATCCCATCCCATCCCATCCCATCACATCCCATCCCATCGATCCCATCCCAGGGAATCCATCCAATCCCAGGGATCCCATCGCATCCCATCCCATCCCATCCCATCCCATCCCAGGGATCCCATCGCAACCCATCCCATCCCATCCGATCCCATCCCATCCCATCCCATCCCATCCCATCCCATCCCATCCCATCGCATCCCATCCCATCCCATCCCATCCCATCCCATCCCATCCCATCCCATCCCATCCCATCGCAGGGATCCCATCCCATCAAAGGGATCCAATCCCATCAAAGGGATCCCATCCCAGGGATCCCATCCCATCCCAGGGATCCCATGCCATCCCATCCCATCCCATCCCATCCCACCCCAGGGATCCCATCCCAGGGATCCCATCCCATCCCAGGGATCCCTTCCCATGGAACCCATCCAATCCCAGGGATCCCATCCCATCCCATACCATCCCATCCCAGGGATCCCATCCCATCCCATGGATCCCATCCCATCCCATCCCATTCCAGGGATCACATCTCATTCCAGGCATCCCATCCCAGGGATCCCATCCCATCCCATTCCAGTAATCCCATCCCAGGGATCCCATTCCCTCACAGGGATCCCATCCCATCCCAGGGATCCCATCCCAGGGATCCCATCCCAGGGATCCCATCACATCCCAGGGATCACATCCCATCCCATCCCAGTGATCCCATCCCATACGAGGGATCCCCTCCCATCCGAGGGATCCCATCCCATCCCAACTCATCCCATCCCATCCCATCCCATCCCCTCCCAGGGATCCCATCCCATCCCATCCCATTCCATCCCATCCCAGGGATCCCATCCCATACCATCCCATCCCATCCGAGGGATCCCATCCCATCCCAACTCATCCCATCCCATCCCATCCCATCCCCTCCCAGGGATCCCATCCCATCCCATCCCATTCCATCCCATCCCAGGGATCCCATCCCATGCCATCCCATCCCATCCCATCCCATCCCATCCAATCCCATCACATCCCATCCCATCCCATACCAACCCATCCCAGGAATCCCATCCCATCCCATCCCAGGGATCCCATCCCATCCCAGGGATCCCATCCCAGGGATCCCATCACATCCCAGGGATCCCATCCCATCTCATCCCAGGGATCCCATAACATCCCATACCAGGGATCCCAGCCCAGCCCAGGGATCCCAGGCATCCCATCCCATCCCATGACATCCCATCCCATCCCAGGGATACCATCCTATCACATCCCACCCCATACCATCAGACCACATCCCATCCCACCCCATCTCATACCATCCCATCCCATTCCATCCCATCCCATACCAGGGATCGCATCCCATCCCATCGCAGGGATCCCATAGCAGGGATCCCATCCCATGCCATCCCATGCCATCCCATGCCATCCCATGCCATCCCATGCCATCCCATGCCATCCCATCCCATCCCATCAAATCCCATCCCATCCCAGGGATCCCATCGCATCCCATCCCATGCCATCCCATCTCATCCCAGGGATCCCATCGCAACCCATCCCATCCCATCCCATCCCATCCCATCCCATCCCATCCCATCCCATCCCATCCCATCCCATCCCATCCCAGGGATACCATCCCAGGGATACCATCCCATCCCATCCCATCCCATCGCAGGGATCCCATCCCATCCCAGGGATCCCCTGCCATCCCATCCCATGCCATCCCATCCCAAGGATCCCATCCCAGGGATCCCATCCCAACGCAGGGATCCAATACCAGGGATCCTATCCCATACCAGGGATCCCATCCCGTCCCAGGGATCCCTTGCCATCCCATCCCATGCCATCCCATCCCAGGGATCCCATCCCAGGGATCCCATCCCAGGGATCCCATCCCAACCCAGGGATCCAATACCAGGGACCCTATCCCATACCAGGGAACCCATCCAATCCCAGGGATCCCAACCCATACCATCCCATCCCAGTGAGCCCATGCCATCCCAGTGTTCCCATCCCATCCCATCCCACCCCATCCATTCCCATCCCAGGAATCCCATCCCATCCCATTCCAGTATTCCCATCCCAGGGATACCATCCCCTCCCAGGGATCCCATCCCAGGGATCCCATCACATCCCAGGGATGACATCCCATCCCATCCCATCCCAGTGATCCCATCCCATTCCAGGGATCCCATTCCAGGGATCCCATCCCATCCCATCCGAGGGATCCCCTCCAATCCGAGGGATCCCATCCCATCCCCTCCCATCCCATCCCATCCCATCCCATCCCATTCCATCCCATCCCAGGGATCCCATCCCATCCCATCCCAGGGATCCCATCCCATCCCATTCCATCCCATCCCAGGGATCCCATCCCATCCCATCGCATCCCATCCCATCCCATCCCATCCCTTCCCATCCCATCCCATCCAATCCCATCACATCCCATCCCATCCCATCCCAACCCATCCCGGGAATCCCATCCCATCCCATTCCAGGAATCCCATCCCATTCCAGGAATCCCATCCCATTCCAGGGATCCCATCCCATCCCTCGGATCCCATCCCAGGGATCCCATCACATCCCAGGGAACCCATCCCATCACATCCCAGGGATCCCATCCCATTCCATCCCATCCCATCACAGCCCATCCCATCCTATCCCATCCCACCCCATTCCATCCCATCCCATCCCATCCCATCCCATCCCATCCCATCCCATCCCATCCCAGGGATCCCATCGCCACCCAGGGATCCAATCCCAGCGATCCTATCCCATCCCAGTGATCATCTCCCATCCCATCCCATCCCATTCCATCCCATTCCAGGAATCCCATCCCATTCCAGGAATCCCATCCCATTCCTGGAATCCCATCACACCCCAGGGATCCCATCCCATCTCATCTCAGGGATCCCATCCCATGCCATCCCATCCCATCCCAGGGATCCCACCACATCCCATCCCATCCCAGGGGTCCCATCGCAACCCATCCCATCCCATCCGATCCCATCCGATCCCATCCGATTCCATCCCATCCGATCCCATCCCATCCCATTCCATCCCATCCCATCCCATTCCATCCCATCCCATCCCATCCCATCCCATCCCATCCCATCCCATCCTCTCCCATCCCACGTATCCGATCCCATCCCAGGTAACCCATCCAAGGGATCCCATCCCAGGGATCCCATCCCATCCCAGGGATCCCAACCCATGCCAGGGATCACATTTCATCTGTTCCCATCCCAGGGATCCCATTCAATCCCATCCCAGGGATCCCATCCCATCCCATCCCATCCCATGGATCCCATCCAATCCCAGGAATGCCATCCCATCCCTTCCCATCCCATCCCATCCCAACCCATCCCATCCCATCCCAAGGATCGCATCCCATCCCAACCAATCCCATCCCATCCCATCCCATCCCATCCCATCCCATCCCGGAGATCCCATCCCCGGGATCCCATCCCCGGGATCCCATCCCAGGGATTCCATCCCATCCCAGGGATCCCATCCCATACGAGGGATCACATTCCAGGGATCCCTTCGCAGGGATCCCATCCCATCTCATCCCAGGGATCCCATAACATCCCATCCCAGGGTTCCCAACCCATCCCAACACATCCCATCCCATGGATCCCATCCCATCCCATGGATCCCATCCCATCCCTGGGATCCCATCCCATCCCATCCCATCCCATCCCATCCCATCCCAGGGATCCCCTCCCATCCCAGGGATCCCATCCCATCCCATCCAACCCGATCCCATCCCATCCCATCCCGTCCCAGGGTTCCCATCCCATCCCAACCCATCCCATCCCATGGATCCCATCCCATGCGAGAGATCCCATCACGGGGATACCATCCCATACGAGGGATCACATTTTAGGTATCCCATCCCAGGGATCCCATCCCATCCCATCCCAGGGATCCCATCCCATCCCGTCCCAGGGTTCCCATCCCATCCCAACCCATCCCATCCCATGGATCCCATCCCATGCGAGAGATCCCATCACGGGGATCCCATCCCATCCCAAGGATCCCATCCCAGGGATCCCGTCCCAGGGATACCATCCCATCCCATCCCAGGGATTCGATCCCATCCCATCCCAGGGATCCCATCGCCTCCCAGGGATCCAATCCCTGCAATCCTATCCCATCCCAGTGATCATATCCCATCCCATCCCATCCCATCCCATCCCAGGAATCCCATCCCATCCCATCCCATTCCAGGAATCCCATCCCATTCCAGGAATCCCCTGCCATCCCATCCCATGCCATCCCATCCCAAGGATCCCATCCCAGGGATCCCATCCCAACGCAGGGATCCAATACCAGGGATCCTATCCCATACCAGGGATCCCATCCCGTCCCAGGGATCCCTTGCCATCCCATCCCATGCCATCCCATCCCAGGGATCCCATCCCAGGGATCCCATCCCAGGGATCCCATCCCAACCCAGGGATCCAATACCAGGGACCCTATCCCATACCAGGGAACCCATCCAATCCCAGGGATCCCAACCCATACCATCCCATCCCAGTGATCCCATGCCATCCCAGTGTTCCCATCCCATCCCATCCCACCCCATCCATTCCCATCCCAGGAATCCCATCCCATCCCATTCCAGTATTCCCATCCCAGGGATACCATCCCCTCCCAGGGATCCCATCCCAGGGATCCCATCACATCCCAGGGATGACATCCCATCCCATCCCATCCCAGTGATCCCATCCCATTCCAGGGATCCCATTCCAGGGATCCCATCCCATCCCATCCGAGGGATCCCCTCCAATCCGAGGGATCCCATCCCATCCCCTCCCATCCCATCCCATCCCATCCCATCCCATTCCATCCCATCCCAGGGATCCCATCCCATCCCATCCCAGGGATCCCATCCCATCCCATTCCATCCCATCCCAGGGATCCCATCCCATCCCATCGCATCCCATCCCATCCCATCCCATCCCTTCCCATCCCATCCCATCCAATCCCATCACATCCCATCCCATCCCATCCCAACCCATCCCGGGAATCCCATCCCATCCCATTCCAGGAATCCCATCCCATTCCAGGAATCCCATCCCATTCCAGGGATCCCATCCCATCCCTCGGATCCCATCCCAGGGATCCCATCACATCCCAGGGAACCCATCCCATCACATCCCAGGGATCCCATCCCATTCCATCCCATCCCATCACAGCCCATCCCATCCTATCCCATCCCACCCCATTCCATCCCATCCCATCCCATCCCATCCCATCCCATCCCATCCCATCCCAGGGATCCCATCGCCACCCAGGGATCCAATCCCAGCGATCCTATCCCATCCCAGTGATCATCTCCCATCCCATCCCATCCCATTCCATCCCATTCCAGGAATCCCATCCCATTCCAGGAATCCCATCCCATTCCTGGAATCCCATCACACCCCAGGGATCCCATCCCATCTCATCTCAGGGATCCCATCCCATGCCATCCCATCCCATCCCAGGGATCCCACCACATCCCATCCCATCCCAGGGGTCCCATCGCAACCCATCCCATCCCATCCGATCCCATCCGATCCCATCCGATTCCATCCCATCCGATCCCATCCCATCCCATTCCATCCCATCCCATCCCATCCCATCCCATCCCATCCCATCCCATCCTCTCCCATCCCACGTATCCGATCCCATCCCAGGTAACCCATCCAAGGGATCCCATCCCAGGGATCCCATCCCATCCCAGGGATCCCAACCCATGCCAGGGATCACATTTCATCTGTTCCCATCCCAGGGATCCCATTCAATCCCATCCCAGGGATCCCATCCCATCCCATCCCATCCCATGGATCCCATCCAATCCCAGGAATGCCATCCCATCCCTTCCCATCCCATCCCATCCCAACCCATCCCATCCCATCCCAAGGATCGCATCCCATCCCAACCAATCCCATCCCATCCCATCCCATCCCATCCCATCCCATCCCGGAGATCCCATCCCCGGGATCCCATCCCCGGGATCCCATCCCAGGGATTCCATCCCATCCCAGGGATCCCATCCCACACGAGGGATCACATTCCAGGGATCCCTTCGCAGGGATCCCATCCCATCTCATCCCAGGGATCCCATAACATCCCATCCCAGGGTTCCCAACCCATCCCAACACATCCCATCCCATGGATCCCATCCCATCCCATGGATCCCATCCCATCCCTGGGATCCCATCCCATCCCATCCCATCCCATCCCATCCCATCCCAGGGATCCCCTCCCATCCCAGGGATCCCATCCCATCCCATCCAACCCGATCCCATCCCATCCCATCCCGTCCCAGGGTTCCCATCCCATCCCAACCCATCCCATCCCATGGATCCCATCCCATGCGAGAGATCCCATCACGGGGATACCATCCCATACGAGGGATCACATTTTAGGTATCCCATCCCAGGGATCCCATCCCATCCCATCCCAGGGATCCCATCCCATCCCGTCCCAGGGTTCCCATCCCATCCCAACCCATCCCATCCCATGGATCCCATCCCATGCGAGAGATCCCATCACGGGGATCCCATCCCATCCCAAGGATCCCATCCCAGGGATCCCGTCCCAGGGATACCATCCCATCCCATCCCAGGGATTCGATCCCATCCCATCCCAGGGATCCCATCGCCTCCCAGGGATCCAATCCCTGCAATCCTATCCCATCCCAGTGATCATATCCCATCCCATCCCATCCCATCCCATCCCAGGAATCCCATCCCATCCCATCCCATTCCAGGAATCCCATCCCATTCCAGGAATCCCATCCCATCCCAGGCATCCCATCCCATCCCAGGGATCCCATCCCATCCCAGGGATCCCATCCCCGGGATCCCATCCCATGCAAGGGATCCCATCCCATCCCATCCCAGGGATCCCATCCCATCCCTTCCCATCCCATGGCATCCCATCGCATCCCATCCGATTCCATCCCATCCCATCCCATCACATCCAATCCCATCCCATACCAACCCATCCCAGGAATCCCATCCCATTCCAGGAATCCCATCCCATTCCAGCGATCCCATCCCATCCCAGGGATGCCATCCCATCCCATCCCATCCCATCCCAAGGATCGCATCCCATCCCAACCAATCCCATCCCAGCCCATTCCATTCCATGCCATCCCATCCCATACCATCCCATCCCATCCCATCCCAGCCTGGAGATCCCATCCCCGGGATCCCATCCCATCCCCGGGATCCCATCCCAGGGATTCCATCCCATCCCATCCCATCCCATCCCATCCCATCTCATCCCAGGGATCCCATAACATCCCATCCCAGGGTTCCCAGCCCATCCCAACACATCCCATCCCATGGATCCCATCCCATCCCAGGGATCCCATCCCATCCCATCCCATCCCATCCCATCCCATCCCATCCCAGGGATCCCATCCCAGGGATCCCATCCCATTCCATCCCATCCCATCCCATTCCTACCAATCCCATCCCAGGGATCCCATCCCATCCACTCCCAGGCATCCCATCCCAGCCCAGGGATCCCAGGCATCCCATCCCATCCCAGGGACCACATGCCATTCCATGCCATGCCATCCCATCCCAGGGATCCCATCACATCCCATCCCATCACATCCCATCCCATCGATCCCATCCCAGGGAATCCATCCAATCCCAGGGATCCCATCGCAACCCATCCCATCCCATCCGATCCCATCCCATCCCATCCCATCCCATCCCATCCCATCCCATTCCATCCCATCCCATCCCATCCCATCGCATCCCATCGCATCCCATCCCATCCCATCGCAGGGATCCCATCCCATCAAAGGGATCCCATCCCATCAAAGGGATCCCATCCCAGGGATCCCATCCCATCCCAGGGATCCAATACCAGGGATCCTATCCCATACCAGGGATCCCATCCCAGGGAACCCATCCCATCCCATCCCAGGGATCCCTTCCCATGGAACCCATCCAATCCCAGGGAGCCCATGCCATACCATCCCATCCCAGGGATCCCATCCCATCCCAGGGATCCCATCCCATCCCATCCCATTCCAGGGATCACATCTCATTCCAGGCATCCCATACCAGGGATCCCATCCCATCCCGTTCCAGTAATCCCATCCCAGGGATCCCATCCCCTCACAGGCATCCCATCCCAGGGATCCCATCCCAGGGATCCCATCACATCCCAGGGATCACATCCCATCCCATCCCAGTGATCCCATCCCATACGAGGGATCCCCTCCCATCCGAGGGATCCCATCCCATCCCAACCCATCCCATCCCATCCCATCCCATCCCAGGGATCCCATCCCATCCCAGGGATCCCATCCCTGCGCATCCCCGCCCATCCCATCCCATCCCATCGCATCCCATCCCATGCCATCCCATCCCATCCCATCCCATCCCATCCAATCCCATCACATCCCATCCCATCCCATACCAACCCATCCCAGGAATCCCATCCCATCCCATCCCATCCCATCCCAGGGATCCCATCCCATCCCAGGGATCCCATCCCAGGGATCCCATCACATCCCAGGGATCCCATCCCATCTCATCCCAGGGATCCCATAACATCCCATCCCAGGGTTCCCAACCCATCCCATCCCATCCCATCCCATTCCTACCAATCACATCCAAGGGATCCCATCCCATCCCAGGGATCCCAGGCATCCCATCCCATCCCAGGGATCCCATCCCATCCCATCACATCCCATCCCATCGATCCCATCCCAGGGAATCCATCCAATCCCAGGGATCCCATCCCATCCCATCCCATCCCATCCCATCCCATCCCATCCCATCCCATCCCATCCCAGGGATCCCTTCCCATGGAACCCAAACAATCCCAGGGATCACATCCCATCCCATCCCAGTGATCCCATCCCATACGAGGGATCCCCTCCCATCCGAGGGATCCCATGCCATCCCAACTCATCCCATCCCATCCCATCCCATCCCATCCCATCCCATCCCATCCCAGGGATCCCATCCCATCCCATTCCATCCCATCCCAGGGATCCCATCCCATCCCATCCCAGGGATCCCATCCCATCCCAGGGATCCCATCCCTGCGCATCCCCGCCCATCCCATCCCATCATATCCCATCCCATGCCATCCCATCCCATCCCATCCAATCCCATCACATCCCATCCCATCCCATCCCAACCCATCCCAGGAATCCCATCCCATCCCATCCCATCCCATCCCATCCCATCCCATCCCATCCCATCCCAGGGATCCCATCCCAGGGATCCCATCCCAGGGATCCCATCACATCCCAGGGATCCCATCCCATCTCATCCCAGGGATCCCATAACATCCCATCCCAGGGTTCCCAACCCATCCCATCCCATCCCATCCCATCCCATCCCATCCCATCCCATCCCATCCCATCCCATCCCATCCCATTCCTACCAATCACATCCAAGGGATCCCATCCCATCCCATCCCATACCATCCCAGGGATCCCATCCCAGCCCAGGGATCCCAGGCATCCCATCCCATCCCAGGGATCCCATCCCATCCCATCCCATCCCATCCCATCCCATCACATCCCATCCCATCGATCCCATCCCAGGGAATCCATCCAATCCCAGGGATCCCATCCCATCCCATCACATCCCATCCCATCCCAGGGATACCATCCTATCACATCCCACCCCATACCATCAGACCACATCCCATCCCACCCCATCCCTTCCCATCCCATCCCATTCCATCCCATCCCTACAACGGGATTCCATCCCATCCCATCCCAGGTATCCCAACACAGGGATACCATCCCACGTATCCCATCCCATCCCACGTATCCCAACCCATCCCATCCCATCCCATCCCTGGGATCCCATCGCATACCAGGGATCCCATCCCATCCCATCCCATCCCATCCGAGGGGTCACATCCCATCCCATCCCAACCCATCCCCTCCCATCCCAGGGATCCCATCCCATCCCATCCAACCCCATCCCATCCCATCCCATCCCATCCCTTCCCAGGGTTCCCATCCCATCCCAACCCATCCCATCCCATGGATCCCATCCCATGCGAGAGATCCCATCACGGGGATACCATCCCATACGAGGGATCACATTTTAGGGATCCCATCCCAGGGATCCCATCCCATCCCAGGGATCCCATCCCATCCCGTCCCAGGGTTCCCATCCCATCCCAACCCATCCCATCCCATGGATCCCATCCCATGCGAGAGATCCCATCACGGGGATCCCATCCCATCCCAAGGATCCCATCCCAGGGATCCCGTCCCAGGGATACCATGCCATCCCATCCCAGGGATTCCATCCCATCCCATCCAAGGCATCCCATCGCATCCCATCCCATCCCATCCCATCCCATCCCTTCCCATCCCATGGCATCCCATCGCATCCCATCCGATTCCATCCCATCCCATCCCATCACATCCAATCCCATCCCATACCAACCCATCCCAGGAATCCCATCCCATTCCAGGAATCCCATCCCATTCCAGGAATCCCATCCCATTCCAGCGATCCCATCCCATCCCAGGGATGCCATCCCATCCCATCCCATCCCAAGGATCGCATCCCATCCCAACCAATCCCATCCCAGCCCATTCCATTCCATGCCTTCCCATACCATCCCATCCCATCCCAGCCTGGAGATCCCATCCCCGGGATCCCATCCCATCCCCGGGATCCCATCCCAGGGATTCCATCTCATCCCAGGGATCCCATAACATCCCATCCCAGGGTTCCCAACCCATCCCAACACATCCCATCCCATGGATCCCATCCCATCCCAGGGATCCCATCCCATCCCATCCCATCCCAGGGATCCCATCCCATTCCATCCCATCCCATCCCATTCCTACCAATCTCATCCCAGGGATCCCATCCCATCCCATCCCAGGGATCCCATCGCAACCCATCCCATCCCATCCGATCCCATCCCATCCCATCCCATCCCATCCCATCCCATCCCATCCCATGCCATCGCATCCCATCCCATCCCATCCCATCCCATCCCAGGGATCCCATCCCATCAAAGGGATCCCATCCCATCAAAGGGATCCCATCCCAGGGATCCCATCCCATCCCAGGGATCCCATGCCATCCCATCCCATCCCACCCCAGGGATCCCATCCCAGGGATCCCATCCCATCCCAGGGATCCAATACCAGGGATCCTATCCCATACCAGGGATCCCATCCCATCCCAGGGAACCCATCCCATCCCATCCCAGGGATCCCTTCCCATGGAACCCATCCCATCCCAGGGATCCCATCCCATCCCATCCCATTCCAGGGATCACATCTCATTACAGGCATCCCATCCCAGGGATCCCATCCCATCCCATTCCAGTAATCCCATCCCAGGGATCCCATCCCCTCACAGGGATCCCATCCCATCCCAGGGATCCCATCCCAGGGATCCCAACACATCCCAGGGATCACATCCCATCCCATCCCAGTGATCCCATCCCATACGATGGATCCCCTCCCATCCGAGGGATCCCATCCCATCCCAACTCATCCCATCCCATCCCATCCCATCCCATCCCATCCCATCCCATCCCATCCCATCCCAGGGATCTCATCCCATCCCATTCCATCCCATCCCAGGGATCCCATCCCATCCCAGGGATCACATCCCATCCCATCCCAGCGATCCCATCCCATACGAGGGATCCCCTCCCATCCGAGGGATCCCATCCCATCCCAACTCATCCCATCCCATCCCATCCTATCCCATCCCATCCCCTCCCAGGGATCCCATCCCATCCCATTCCATCCCATCCGAGGGATCCCATCCCATCCCAACTCATCCCATCCCATCCTATCCCATCCCATCCCCTCCCAGGGATCCCATCCCATCCCATCCCATCCCATCCCATCCCATCCCAGGGATCCCATCCCTGCGCATCCCCGCCCATCCCATCCCATCGCATCCCATCCCATGCCATCCCATCCCATCCCATCCCATCCCATCCAATCCCATCACATCCCATCCCATCCCATACCAACGCATGCCAGGAATCCCATCCCATCCCATCCCAGGGATCCCATCCCATCCCAGGGATCCCATCCCAGGGATCCCATCACATCCCAGGGATCCCATCCCATCTCATCCCAGGGATCCCATAACATCCATCCCAGGGTTCCCACCCCATCCCATCCCATCCCATCCCATTCCTACCAATCACATCCAAGGGATCCCATCCCATCCCATCCCATACCATCCCAGGGATCCCATCCCAGCCCAGGGATCCCAGGCATCCCATCCAATCCCAGGGATCCCATCCCATCCCATCCCATCCCATCCCATCACATCCCATCCCATCGATCCCATCCCAGGGAATCCATCCAATCCCAGGGATCCCATCCCATCCCATCACATCCCATCCCATCCCAGGGATACCATCCTATCACATCCCACCCCATACCATCAGACCACATCCCATCCCACCCCATCCCATCCCATCCCACCCCATCCAATCCCATCACATCCCATCCCATCCCATACCAACGCATGCCAGGAATCCCATCCCATCCCATCCCAGGGATCCCATCCCATCCCAGGGATCCCATCCCAGGGATCCCATCACATCCCAGGGATCCCATCCCATCTCATCCCAGGGATCCCATAACATCCATCCCAGGGTTCCCACCCCATCCCATCCCATCCCATCCCATCCCATTCCTACCAATCACATCCAAGGGATCCCATCCCATCCCATCCCATACCATCCCAGGGATCCCATCCCAGCCCAGGGATCCCAGGCATCCCATCCAATCCCAGGGATCCCATCCCATCCCATCCCATCCCATCCCATCCCATCACATCCCATCCCATCGATCCCATCCCAGGGAATCCATCCAATCCCAGGGATCCCATCCCATCCCATCACATCCCATCCCATCCCAGGGATACCATCCTATCACATCCCACCCCATACCATCAGACCACATCCCATCCCACCCCATCCCATCCCATCCCACCCCATCCCATCCCATCCCATCCCATCCCATCCCATCCATGGGATCCCATCCCATCCCATGGATCCCATCCCATACGAGGGATCGCATCCCATCTCATCCCAGGGATCCCATCCCATGCCATCCCATGCCATCCCATGCCATCCCATGCCATCCCATGCCATCGCATCCCATCCCATCCCATCTCATCCCAGGGATCCCATCGCATCCCATCCCATCCCATCACATCCCATCCCATCCCAGGGATCCCATCGCATCCCATCCCATGCCATCCCATCTCATCCCAGGGATCCCATCGCAACCCATCCCATCCCATCCCATCCCAGGGATACCATCCCACGGATACCATCCCATCCCATCCCATCCCATCGCAGGGATCCCATCCCAGGGATCCCATCCAAACCCAGGGATCCCCTGCCATCCCATCCCATGCTATCCCATCCCAAGGCTCCCATCCCAGGGATCCCATCCCAACGCAGGGATCCAATACCAGGGATCCTATCCGATACCAGGGATCCCATCCCATCCCAGGGATCCCTTGCCATCCCATCCCATGCCATCCCATCCCAGGGATCCCATCCCATGCCATCCCATCCCAGGGATCCCATCCCAACCCAGGGATCCAATACCAGGGATCCTATCCCATACCAGGGAACCCATCCAATCCCAGGGATCCCAACCCATCCCATCCCATCCCAGTGATCCCATGCCATCCCAGTGTTCCCATCCCATCCCATCCCACCCCATCCATTCCCATCCCAGGAATCCCATCCCATCCCATTCCAGTATTCCCATCCCAGGGATCCCATCCCCTCCCAGGGATCCCATCCCCGGGATCCCATCACATCCCAGGGATGTCATCCCATCCCATCCCATCCCAGTGATCCCATCCCATTCCAGGGATCCCATTCCAGGGATCCCATTCCAGGGATCCCATCCCATCCCATCCCATCCGAGGGATCCCCTCCCATCCGAGGGATCCCATCCCATCCCCTCCCATCCCATCCCATCCCATTCCATCCCATCCCAGGGATCCCATCCCATCCCATCCCAGGGATCCCATCCCATCCCATTCCATCCCATCCCAGGGATCCCATCCCATCCCATCGCATCCCATCCCATGCCATCCCATCGCATCCCATTCCATCCCATCCCATCCCATCCCATCCCATCCCATCCAATCCCATCACATCCCATCCCATCCCATACCAACCCATCCCGGGAGTCCCATCCCATCCCATTCCAGGAATCCCATCCCATTCCAGGAATCCCATCCCATCCCAGGGATCCCTTCCCATGGAACCCATCCCATCCCAGGGATCCCATCCCATCCCATCCCATCCCATTCCAGGGATCACATCTCATTCCAGGCATCCCATCCCAGGGATCCCATCCCATCCCATTCCAGTAATCCCATCCCAGGGATCCCATCCCCTCACAGGGATCCCATCCCATCCCAGGGATCCCATCCCAGGGATCCCATCACATCCCAGGGATCACATCCCATCCCATCCCAGTGATGCCGTCCCATACGAGGGATCCCCTCCCATCCGAGGGATCCCATCCCATCCCAACTCATCCCATTCCATCCCATCCCATCCCATTCCTACCAATCCCATCCCAGGGATCCCATCGCAACCCATCCCATCCCATCCGATCCCATCCCATCCCATCCCATCGCATCCCATCCCATCCCATCCCATCCCATCCCATCGCAGGGATCCCATCCCATCCAAGGGATCCCATCCCATCAAAGGGATCCCATCCCAGGGATCCCATCCCATCCCAGGGATCCCATGCCATCCCATCCCATCCCATCCCATTCAACCCCAGGGATCCCACCCCAGGGATCCCATCCCATCCCAGGGATCCAATACCAGGGATCCTATCCCATACCAGGGACCCCATCCCATCCCAGGGAACCCATCCCATCCCATCCCATCCCAGGGATCCCTTCCCATGGAACCCATCCCATCCCAGGGATCCCATCCCATCCCATCCCATTCCAGGGATCACATCTCATTCCAGGCATCCCATCCCAGGGATCCCATCCCATCCCATTCCAGTAATCCCATCCCAGTGATCCCATCCCCTCACAGGGATCCCATCCCATCCCACGGATCCCATCCCAGGGATCCCATCACATCCCAGGGATCACATCCCATCCCATCCCAGTGATCCCATCCCATACGATGGATCCCCTCCCATCCGAGGGATCCCATCCCATCCCATCCCAGGGATCTCATCCCATCCCATTCCATCCCATCCCAGGGATCCCATCCCATCCCAGGGATCACATCCCATCCCATCCCAGCGATCCCATCCCATACGAGGGATCCCCTCCCATCCGAGGGATCCCATCCCATCCCAACTCATCCCATCCCATCCCATCCCATCCTATCCCATCCCATCCCCTCCCAGGGACCCCATCCCATCCCATTCCATCCCATCCCAGGGATCCCATCCCATCCCATCCCATCCCATCCCAGGGATCCCATCCCATCCCATCCCATCCCATCCCATCCCATCCCAGGGATCCCATCCCTGCGCATCCCCGCCCATCCCATCCCATCGCATCCCATCCCATGCCATCCCATCCCATCCCATCCCATCCCATCCCATCCCATCCAATCCCATCACATCCCATCCCATCCCATACCAACGCATCCCAGGAATCCCATCCCATCCCATCCCAGGGATCCCATCCCATCCCAGGGATCCCATCCCAGGGATCCCATCACATCCCAGGGATCCCATCCCATCTCATCCCAGGGATCCCATAACATCCATCCCAGCGTTCCCACCCCATCCCATCCCATCCCATCCCATTCCTACCAATCACATCCAAGGGATCCCAACCCATCCCATCCCATACCATCCCAGGGATCCCATCCCAGCCCAGGGATCCCAGGCATCCCATCCCATCCCAGGGATCCCATCCCATCCCATCCCATCCCATCACATCCCATCCCATCGATCCCATCCCAGGGAATCCATCCAATCCCAGGGATCCCATCCCATCCCATCACATCCCATCCCATCCCAGGGATACCATCCTATCACATCCCACCCCATACCATCAGACCACATCCCATCCCACCCCATCCCATCCCATCCCATCCCATCCCATCCCATCCCATCCCATTCCATCCCATCCCATCCATGGGATCCCATCCCATCCCATGGATCCCATCCCATACCAGGGATCGCATCCCATGCCATCCCATGCCATCCCATGCCATCCCATGCCATCCCATGCCATCCCATGCCATCGCATCCCATCCCATCCCATCTCATCCCAGGGATCCCATCGCATCCCATCCCATCCCATCACATCCCATCCCATCCCAGGGATCCCATCGCATCCCATCCCATGCCATCCCATCTCATCCCAGGGATCCCATCGCAACCCATCCCATCCCATCCCATCCCATCCCATCCCAGGGATACCATCCCATCCCATCCCATCCCATCGCAGGGATCCCATCCCATCGCAGGGATCCCATCCCAGGGATCCCATCCCAACCCAGGGATCCCCTGCCATCCCATCCCATGCCATCCCACCCCAAGGATCCCATCCCAGGGATCCCATCCCATCCCAGGGATCCCTTGCCATCCCATCCCATGCCATCCCATCCCAGGGATCGCATCCCATGCCATCCCATCCCAGGGATCCCATCCCATGCCATCCCATCCCAGGGATCCCATCCCAACCCAGGGATCCAATACCAGGGATCCTATCCCATACCAGGGAACCCATCCAATCCCAGGGATCCCAACCCATCCCATCCCATCCCAGTGATCCCATGCCATGCCAGTGTTCCCATCCCATCCCATCCCACCCCATCCATTCCCATCCCAGGAATCCCATCCCATCCCATTCCAGTATTCCCATCCCAGGGATCCCATCCCATCCCAGGGATCCCATCCCAGGGATCCCATCCCATCCCAGTGATCCCATCCCATTCCAGGGTTCCCATTCCAGGGATCCCATCCCATCCCATCCCATCCGAGGGATCCCCTCCCATCCGAGGGATCCCATCCCATCCCCTCCCATCCCATCCCATTCCATCCCATCCCAGGGATCCCATCCCATCCCATCCCAGGGATCCCATCCCATCCCATTCCATCCCATCCCAGGGATCCCATCCCATCCCATCACATCCCATCCCATGCCATCCCATCGCATCCCATTCCATCCCATCCCATCCCATCCCATCCAATCCCATCACATCCCATCCCATACCAACCCATCCCGGGAATCCCATCCCATCCCATTCCAGGAATCCCATCCCATTCCAGGAATCCCATCCCATCCCAGGGATCCCTTCCCATGGAACCCATCCCATCCCAGGGATCCCATCCCATCCCATCCCATTCCAGGGATCACATCTCATTCCAGGCATCCCATCCCAGGGATCCCATCCCATCCCATTCCAGTAATCCCATCCCAGTGATCCCATCCCCTCACAGGGATCCCATCCCATCCCACGGATCCCATCCCAGGGATCCCATCACATCCCAGGGATCACATCCCATCCCATCCCAGTGATCCCATCCCATACGATGGATCCCCTCCCATCCGAGGGATCCCATCCCATCCCATCCCAGGGATCTCATCCCATCCCATTCCATCCCATCCCAGGGATCCCATCCCATCCCAGGGATCACATCCCATCCCATCCCAGCGATCCCATCCCATACGAGGGATCCCCTCCCATCCGAGGGATCCCATCCCATCCCAACTCATCCCATCCCATCCCATCCTATCCCATCCCATCCCCTCCCAGGGACCCCATCCCATCCCATTCCATCCCATCCCAGGGATCCCATCCCATCCCATCCCATCCCATCCCAGGGATCCCATCCCATCCCATCCCATCCCATCCCATCCCATCCCATCCCAGGGATCCCATCCCTGCGCATCCCCGCCCATCCCATCCCATCGCATCCCATCCCATGCCATCCCATCCCATCCCATCCCATCCCATCCCATCCCATCCCATCCAATCCCATCACATCCCATCCCATCCCATACCAACGCATCCCAGGAATCCCATCCCATCCCATCCCAGGGATCCCATCCCATCCCAGGGATCCCATCCCAGGGATCCCATCACACCCCAGGGATCCCATCCCATCTCATCCCAGGGATCCCATAACATCCATCCCAGCGTTCCCACCCCATCCCATCCCATCCCATCCCATTCCTACCAATCACATCCAAGGGATCCCAACCCATCCCATCCCATACCATCCCAGGGATCCCATCCCAGCCCAGGGATCCCAGGCATCCCATCCCATCCCAGGGATCCCATCCCATCCCATCCCATCCCATCCCATCACATCCCATCCCATCGATCCCATCCCAGGGAATCCATCCAATCCCAGGGATCCCATCCCATCCCATCACATCCCATCCCATCCCAGGGATACCATCCTATCACATCCCACCCCATACCATCAGACCACATCCCATCCCACCCCATCCCATCCCATCCCATCCCATCCCATTCCATCCCATCCCATCCATGGGATCCCATCCCATCCCATGGATCCCATCCCATACCAGGGATCGCATCCCATCTCATCCCAGGGATCCCATCCCATGCCATCCCATGCCATCCCATGCCATCCCATGCCATCCCATGCCATCCCATGCCATCCCATGCCATCCCATGCCATCGCATCCCATCCCATCCCATCTCATCCCAGGGATCCCATCGCATCCCATCCCATCCCATCACATCCCATCCCATCCCAGGGATCCCATCGCATCCCATCCCATGCCATCCCATCTCATCCCAGGGATCCCATCGCAACCCATCCCATCCCATCCCATCCCATCCCATCCCATCCCATCCCAGGGATACCATCCCATCCCATCCCATCCCATCGCAGGGATCCCATCCCATCGCAGGGATCCCATCCCAGGGATCCCATCCCAACCCAGGGATCCCCTGCCATCCCATCCCATGCCATCCCACCCCAAGGATCCCATCCCAGGGATCCCATCCCATCCCAGGGATCCCTTGCCATCCCATCCCATGCCATCCCATCCCAGGGATCGCATCCCATGCCATCCCATCCCAGGGATCCCATCCCATGCCATCCCATCCCAGGGATCCCATCCCAACCCAGGGATCCAATACCAGGGATCCTATCCCATACCAGGGAACCCATCCAATCCCAGGGATCCCAACCCATCCCATCCCATCCCAGTGATCCCATGCCATGCCAGTGTTCCCATCCCATCCCATCCCACCCCATCCATTCCCATCCCAGGAATCCCATCCCATCCCATTCCAGTATTCCCATCCCAGGGATCCCATCCCATCCCAGGGATCCCATCCCAGGGATCCCATCCCATCCCAGTGATCCCATCCCATTCCAGGGTTCCCATTCCAGGGATCCCATCCCATCCCATCCCATCCGAGGGATCCCCTCCCATCCGAGGGATCCCATCCCATCCCCTCCCATCCCATCCCATTCCATCCCATCCCAGGGATCCCATCCCATCCCATCCCAGGGATCCCATCCCATCCCATTCCATCCCATCCCAGGGATCCCATCCCATCCCATCACATCCCATCCCATGCCATCCCATCGCATCCCATTCCATCCCATCCCATCCCATCCCATCCAATCCCATCACATCCCATCCCATACCAACCCATCCCGGGAATCCCATCCCATCCCATTCCAGGAATCCCATCCCATTCCAGGAATCCCATCCCATCCCAGGGATCCCTTCCCATGGAACCCATCCCATCCCAGGGATCCCATCCCATCCCATCCCATTCCAGGGATCACATCTCATTCCAGGCATCCCATCCCAGGGATCCCATCCCATCCCATTCCAGTAATCCCATCCCAGGGATCCCATCTCCTCACAGGGATCCCATCCCATCCCAGGGATCCCATCCCAGGGATCCCGTCACATCCCAGGGATCACATCCCATCCCATCCCAGTGATGCCATCCCATACGAGGGATCCCCTCCCATCCGAGGGATCCCATCCCATCCCAACTCATCCCATCCCATCCCATCCCATCCCATCCCAGGGATCTCATCCCATCCCATTCCATCCCATCCCAGGGATCCCATCCCATCCCATCCCAGGGATCACATCCCATCCCATCCCAGCGATCCCATTCCATACGAGGGATCCCCTCCCATCCGAGGGATCCCATCCCATCCCAACTCATCCCATCCCATCCCATCCTATCCCATCCCATCCCCTCCCAGGGATCCCATCCCATCCCATTCCATCCCATCCCAGGGATGCCATCCCATCCCATCCCATCCCCTCCCAGGGATCCCATCCCATCCCATTCCATCCCATCCCAGGGATCCCATCCCAACCCAGGGATCCAATACCAGGGATCCTATCCCATACCAGGGAACCCATCCAATCCCAAAGATCCCAACCCATACCATCCCATCCCAGTGATCCCATGCCATCCCAGTGTTCCCATCCCATCCCACCCCATCCATTCCCATCCCAGGAATCCCATCCCATCCCATTCCAGTATTCCCATCCCAGGGATCCCATCCCCTCCCAGGGATCCCATCCCAGGGATCCCATCACATCCCAGGGATGACATCCCATCCCATCCCATCCCAGTGATCCCATCCCATTCCAGGGATCCCATTCCAGGGATCCCATCCCATCCCATCCCATCCGAGGGATCCCCTCCCATCCGAGGGATCCCATCCCATCCCCTCCCATCCCATCCCATCCCATCCCATTCCATCCCATCCCAGGGATCCCATCCCATCCCATCCCAGGGATCCCATCCCATCCCATTCCATCCCATCCCAGGGATCCCATCCCATCCCATCGCATCCCATCCCATGCCATCCCATCGCATCCCATCCCATGCCATCCCATCGCATCCCATCCCATCCAATCCCATCACATCCCATCCCATCCCATACCAATCCATCCCGGGAATCCCATCCCATCCCATTCCAGGAATCCCATCCCATTCCAGGAATCCCATCCCATTCCAGGGATCCCATCCCATCCCTCGGATCCCATCCCAGGGATCCCATCACATCCCAGGGATCCCATCCCATCTCATCCCAGGGATCCCATCCCATTCCATCCCATCCCATCACAGCCCATCCCATCCAATCCCATCCCACCCCATTCCATCCCATCCCATCCCATCCCATCCCATTCCATCCCATCCCAGGGATCCCATCGCCACCCAGGGATCCAATCCCAGCGATCCTATCCCATCCCAGTGATCATCTCCAATCCCATCCCATCCCATTCCATCCCATTCCAGGAATCCCGTCCCATTCCAGGAATCCCATCCCGTTCCAGCGATCCCATCCCATCCCAGGGATGCCATCCCATCCCATCCCATCCCATCCCATCCCATCCCATCCCAAGGATCGCATCCCATCCCAACCAATCCCATCCCAGCCCATTCCATTCCATGCCATCCCATCCCATCCCATACCATCCCATCCCATCCCAGCCTGGAGATCCCATCCCCAGGATCCCATCCCATCCCCGGGATCCCATCCCAGGGATTCCATCACATCCCAGGGATCCCATCCCATACGAGGGATAACATTCCAGGGATCCCATCGCAGGGATCCCATCCCATCTCATCCCAGGGATCCCATAACATCCCATCCCAGGGTTCCCAACCCATCCCAACACATCCCATCCCATGGATCCCATCCCATCCCAGGTATCCCATCCCATCCCATCCCATCCCATCCCATCCCATCCCATCCCATCCCAGGGATCCCATCCCATCCCATCCCATCCCAGGTATCCCATCCAATCCCAGGGATCCCAGGCATCCCATCCCATCCCAGGGACCACATGCCATTCCATGCCATGCCATCCCATACCAGGGATCCCATCCCATCCCATCACATCACATCCCATCCCATCGATCCCATCCCAGGGAATCCATCCAATCCCAGGGATCCCATCGCATCCCATCCCATCCCATCCCATCCCATCCCATCCCATCGCAAGGATCCCATCCCATCAAAGGGATCCCATCCCATCAGAGGGATCCCATCCCAGGGATCCCATCCCATCCCAGGGATCCCATGCCATCCCATCCCATCCCATCCCATCCCATCCCATCCCATCCCATCCCAGGGATCCCATCCCAGGGATCCCATCCCATCCCAGGGATCCAATACCAGGGATCCTATCCCATACCAGGGATCCCATCCCATCCCAGGGAACCCATCCCATCCCATCCCAGGGATCACATCTCATTCCAGGCATCCCATCCCAGGGATCCCATCCCATCCCGTTCCAGTAATCCCATCCCAGGGATCCCATCCCCTCACAGGGATCCCATCCCATCCCAGGGATCCCATCCCAGGGATCCCATCACATCCCAGGGATCACATCCCATCCCATCCCAGTGATCCCATCCCATACGAGGTATCCCCTCCCATCCGAGGGATCCCATCCCATCCCAACTCATCCCATCCCATCCCATCCCATCCCATCCCATCCCATCCCATCCCAGGGATCCCATCCCATCACATTCCATCCCATCCCAGGGATCCCATCCCATCCCATCCCAGGGATCCCATCCCTGCGCATCCCATCCCATGCCATCCCATCCCATTCCAGGGATCACATCTCATTCCAGGCATCCCATCCCAGGGATCCCATCCCATCCCATTCCAGTAATCCCATCCCAGGGATCCCATCCCCTCACAGGGATCCCATCCCATCCCAGGGATCCCATCCCAGGGATCCCATCCCAGGGATCCCATCACATCCCAGGGATCACATCCCATCCCATCCCAGTGATCCCATCCCATACGATGGATCCCCTCCCATCCGAGGGATCCCATCCCATCCCATCCCAGGGATCTCATCCCATCCCATTCCATCCCATCCCAGGGATCCCATCCCATCCCAGGGATCACATCCCATCCCATCCCAGCGATCCCATCCCATACGAGGGATCCCCTCCCATCCGAGGGATCCCATCCCATCCCAACTCATCCCATCCCATCCCATCCCATCCTATCCCATCCCATCCCCTCCCAGGGATCCCATCCCATCCCATTCCATCCCATCCCAGGGATCCCATCCCATGCCATCCCATCCCATCCCATCCCATCCCATCCCATCCCATCCAATCCCATCACATCCCATCCCATCCCATACCAACGCATCCTAGGAATCCCATCCCATCCCATCCCAGGGATCCCATCCCATCCCAGGGATCCCATCCCAGGGATCCCATCACATCCCAGGGATCCCATCCCATCTCATCCCAGGGATCCCATAACATCCATCCCAGCGTTCCCACCCCATCCCATCCCATCCCATCCCATTCCTACCAATCACATCCAAGGGATCCCAACCCATCCCATCCCATACCATCCCAGGGATCCCATCCCAGCCCAGGGATCCCAGGCATCCCATCCCATCCCAGGGATCCCATCCCATCCCATCCCATCCCATCCCATCCCATCACATCCCATCCCATCGATCCCATCCCAGGGAATCCATCCAATCCCAGGGATCCCATCCCATCCCATCACATCCCATCCCATCCCAGGGATACCATCCTATCACATCCCACCCCATACCATCAGACCACATCCCATCCCACCCCATCCCATCCCATCCCATCCCATCCCATTCCATCCCATCCCATCCATGGGATCCCATCCCATCCCATGGATCCCATCCCATACCAGGGATCGCATCCCATCTCATCCCAGGGATCCCATCCCATGCCATCCCATGCCATCCCATGCCATCCCATGCCATCCCATGCCATCCCATGCCATCGCATCCCATCCCATCCCATCTCATCCCAGGGATCCCATCGCATCCCATCCCATCCCATCACATCCCATCCCATCCCAGGGATCCCATCGCATCCCATCCCATGCCATCCCATCTCATCCCAGGGATCCCATCGCAACCCATCCCATCCCATCCCATCCCATCCCATCCCAGGGATACCATCCCATCCCATCCCATCCCATCGCAGGGATCCCATCCCATCGCAGGGATCCCATCCCAGGGATCCCATCCCAACCCAGGGATCCCCTGCCATCCCATCCCATGCCATCCCACCCCAAGGATCCCATCCCAGGGATCCCATCCCATCCCAGGGATCCCTTGCCATCCCATCCCATGCCATCCCATCCCAGGGATCGCATCCCATGCCATCCCATCCCAGGGATCCCATCCCATGCCATCCCATCCCAGGGATCCCATCCCAACCCAGGGATCCAATACCAGGGATCCTATCCCATACCAGGGAACCCATCCAATCCCAGGGATCCCAACCCATCCCATCCCATCCCAGTGATCCCATGCCATGCCAGTGTTCCCATCCCATCCCACCCCATCCATTCCCATCCCAGGGATCCCATCCCCTCCCAGGGATCCCATCCCAGGGATCCCATCCCATCCCAGTGATCCCATCCCATTCCAGGGATCCCATTCCAGGGATCCCATCCCATCCCATCCCATCCGAGGGATCCCCTCCCATCCGAGGGATCCCATCCCATCCCCTCCCAACCCATCCCATCCCATCCCATCCCATCCCATTCCATCCCATCCCAGGGATCCCATCCCATCCCATCCCAGGGATCCCATCCCATCCCATTCCATCCCATCCCAGGGATCCCATCCCATCCCATCACATCCCATCCCATGCCATCCCATCGCATCCCATTCCATCCCATCCCATCCCATCCCATCCCATCCCATCCCATCCAATCCCATCACATCCCATCCCATACCAACCCATCCCGGGAATCCCATCCCATCCCATTCCAGGAATCCCATCCCATTCCAGGAATCCCATCCCATCCCAGGGATCCCTTCCCATGGAACCCATCCCATCCCAGGGATCCCATCCCATCCCATCCCATCCCATTCCAGGGATCACATCTCATTCCAGGCATCCCATCCCAGGGATCCCATCCCATCCCATTCCAGTAATCCCATCCCAGGGATCCCATCTCCTCACAGGGATCCCATCCCATCCCAGGGATCCCATCCCAGGGATCCCGTCACATCCCAGGGACCACATCCCGTCCCATCCCAGTGATGCCATCCCATACGAGGGATCCCCTCCCATCCGAGGGATCCCATCCCATCCCAACTCATCCCATCCCATCCCATCCCATCCCAGGGATCTCATCCCATCCCATTCCATCCCATCCCAGGGATCCCATCCCATCCCAGGGATCACATCCCATCCCATCCCAGCGATCCCATTCCATACGAGGGATCCCCTCCCATCCGAGGGATCCCATCCCATCCCAACTCATCCCATCCCATCCCATCCTATCCCATCCCATCCCCTCCCAGGGATCCCATCCCATCCCATCCCATTCCATCCCATCCCAGGGATCCCATCCCATCCCATCCCATCCCCTCCCAGGGATCCCATCCCATCCCATTCCATCCCATCCCAGGGATCCCATCCCAACCCAGGGATCCAATACCAGGGATCCTATCCCATACCAGGGAACCCATCCAATCCCAGGGATCCCAACCCATACCATCCCATCCCAGTGATCCCATGCCATCCCAGTGTTCCCATCCCATCCCATCCCACCCCATCCATTCCCATCCCAGGAATCCCATCCCATCCCATTCCAGTATTCCCATCCCAGGGATCCCATCCCCTCCCAGGGATCCCATCCCAGGGATCCCATCACATCCCAGGGATGACATCCCATCCCATCCCATCCCAGTGATCCCATCCCATTCCAGGGATCCCATTCCAGGGATCCCATCCCATCCCATCCCATCCGAGGGATCCCCTCCCATTCGAGGGATCCCATCCCATCCCCTCCCATCCCATCCCATCCCATCCCATCCCATCCCATCCCATCCCATTCCATCCCATCCCAGGGATCCCATCCCATCCCATCCCAGGGATCCCATCCCATCCCATTCCATCCCATCCCAGGGATCCCATCCCATCCCATCGCATCCCATCCCATGCCATCCCATCGCATCCCATCCCATGCCATCCCATCGCATCCCATCCAATCCCATCACATCCCATCCCATCCCATACCAACCCATCCCGGGAATCCCATCCCATCCCATTCCAGGAATCCCATCCCATTCCAGGAATCCCATCCCATTCCAGGGATCCCATCCCATCCCTCGGATCCCATCCCAGGGATCCCATCACATCCCAGGGATCCCATCCCATCTCATCCCAGGGATCCCATCCCATTCCATCCCATCCCATCACAGCCCATCCCATCCAATCCCATCCCACCCCATTCCATCCCATCCCATCCCATCCCATCCCATCCCATCCCATCCCATTCCATCCCATCCCAGGGATCCCATCGCCACCCAGGGATCCAATCCCAGCGATCCTATCCCATCCCAGTGATCATCTCCAATCCCATCCCATCCCATTCCATCCCATTCCAGGAATCCCGTCCCATTCCAGGAATCCCATCCCGTTCCAGCGATCCCATTCCATTCCATGCCATCCCATCCCATCCCATCCCATACCATCCCATCCCATCCCAGCCTGGAGATCCCATCCCCAGGATCCCATCCCATCCCCGGGATCCCATCCCAGGGATTCCATCACATCCCAGGGATCCCATCCCATACGAGGGATAACATTCCAGGGATCCCATCGCAGGGATCCCATCCCATCTCATCCCAGGGATCCCATAACATCCCATCCCAGGGTTCCCAACCCATCCCAACACATCCCATCCCATGGATCCCATCCCATCCCAGGTATCCCATCCCATCCCATCCCATCCCATCCCATCCCATCCCATCCCATCCCATGCCATGGATCCCATCCCATCCCAGGGATCCCATCCCATCCCATCCCATTCCAGGGATCCCATTTCAGGGATCCCATCCCATTCCATCCCATCCCATCCCATTCCTACCAATCCCATCCCAGGGATCCCATCCCATCCCATCCCATCCCAGGTATCCCATCCAATCCCAGGGATCCCAGGCATCCCATCCCATCCCAGGGACCACATGCCATTCCATGCCATGCCATCCCATCCCATCACATCACATCCCATCCCATCACATCACATCCCATCCCATCGATGCCATCCCAGGGAATCCATCCAATCCCAGGGATCCCATCGCATCCCATCCCATCCCATCCCATCCCATCCCATCCCAGGGATCCCATCGCAACCCATCCCATCCCATCCGATCCCATCCCATCCCATCCCATCCCATCCCATCCCATCCCATCCCATCCCATCGCAAGGATCCCATCCCATCAAAGGGATCCCATCCCATCAGAGGGATCCCATCCCAGGGATCCCATCCCATCCCAGGGATCCCATGCCATCCCATCCCATCCCATCCCATCCCATCCCAGGGATCCCATCCCAGGGATCCCATCCCATCCCAGGGATCCAATACCAGGGATCCTATCCCATACCAGGGATCCCATCCCATCCCAGGGAACCCATCCCATCCCATCCCAGGGATCACATCTCATTCCAGGCATCCCATCCCAGGGATCCCATCCCATCCCGTTCCAGTAATCCCATCCCAGGGATCCCATCCCCTCACAGGGATCCCATCCCATCCCAGGGATCCCATCCCAGGGATCCCATCACATCCCAGGGATCACATCCCATCCCATCCCAGTGATCCCATCCCATACGAGGTATCCCCTCCCATCCGAGGGATCCCATCCCATCCCAACTCATCCCATCCCATCCCATCCCATCCCATCCCAGAGATCCCATCCCATCACATTCCATCCCATCCCAGGGATCCCATCCCATCCCATCCCAGGGATCCCATCCCATCCCATCCCAGGGATCCCATCCCTGCGCATCCCATCCCATGCCATCCCATCCCATCCCATCCCATCCCATCCCATCCAATCCCATCACATCCCATCCCATCCCATACCAACCCATCCCAGGAATCCCATCCCATCCCATCCCATCCCAGGGATCCCATCCCATCCCAGGGATCCCATCCCAGGGATCCCATCACATCCCAGGGATCCCATCCCATCTCATCCCAGGGATCCCATAACATCCCATCCCAGGGTTCCCAACCCATCCCATCCCATCCCATCCCATCCCATCCCATCCCATCCCATTCCTACCAATCACATCCAAGGGATCCCATCCCATACCATCCCATACCATCCCAGGGATCCCAGCCCAGCCCAGGCATCCCAGGCATCCCATCCCATCCCAGGGATCCCATCCCATCCCATCCCATCCCATCACATCCCATCCCATCGATCCCATCCCAGGGAATCCATCCAATCCCAGGGATCCCATCCCATCCCATCCCATCCCATCCCATCCCAGGGATCCCTTCCCATGGAACCCATCCAATCCCAGGGATCCCATGCCATACCATCCCATCCCAGGGATCCCATCCCATCCCAGGGATCCCATCCCATCCCATCCCATTCCAGGGATCACATCTCATTCCAGGCATCCAATCCCAGGGATCCCATCCCATCCCATCACATCCCATCCCATCCCAGGGATACCATCCTATCACATCCCACCCCATACCATCAGACCACGTCCCATCCCACCCCATCCCATCACATCCCATCCCATCCCATCCCATTCCATCCCATCCCATCAACGGGATCCCATCCCATCCCATCCCAGGGATCCCAACACAGGGATACCATCCCACGTATCCCATCCCATCCCATCCCAACCCATCCCCTCCCATCCCAGGGATCCCATCCCATCCCATCCAACCCCATCCCATCCCATCCCATCCCGTCCCAGGCTTCCCATCCCATCCCAACCCATCCCATCCCATGGATCCCATCCCATGCGAGAGATCCCATCACGGGGATACCATCCCATACGAGGGATCACATTTTAGGTATCCCATCCCCGGGATCCCATCCCATCCCAGGGATCCCATCCCATCCCATCCCATCCCCTCCCAGGGATCCCATCCCATCCCATTCCATCCCATCCCAGGGTTCCCAACCCATCCCAACACATCCCATCCCATGGATCCCATCCCATCCCAGGGATCCCATCCCATCCCATCCCATCCCATCCCATCCCATCCCAGGGATCCCATCCCATTCCATCCCATCCCATCCCATTCCTACCAATCCCATCCCAGGGATCCCATCCCATCCCATCCCATCACATCCCATCCCATCGATCCCATCCCAGGGATTCCATCCAATCCCAGGGATCCCATCGCATCCCATCCCATCCCATCCCATCCCATCCCATCCCATCCCATCCCATCCCAGGGATCCCATCGCAACCCATCCCATCCCATCCGATCCCATCCCATCCCATCCCATTCCATCCCATCCCATCCCATCCCATCCCATCCCATCCCATTCCATCCCATCCCATCCCATCCCATCGCATCCCATCCCATCCCATCCCATCCCATCCCATCCCATCCCATCCCATCGCAGGGATCCCATCCCATCAAAGGGATCCCATCCCATCAAAGGGATCCCATCCCAGGTATCCCATCCCATCCCAGGGATCCCATGCCATCCCATGCCATCCCATCCCATCCCACCCCAGGGATCCCATCCCAGGGATCCCATCCCATCCCAGGGATCCAATACCAGGGATCCTATCCCATACCAGGGATCCCATCCCATCCCAGGGAACCCATCCCATCCCATCCCATCCCAGGGATCCCTTCCCATGGAACCCATCCAATCCCAGGGATCCCATCCCATACCATCCCATCCCAGGGATCCCATCCCATCCCATTCCAGTAATCCCATCCCAGGGATCCCATCCCCTCACAGGGATCCCATCCCAGGGATCCCATCACATCCCAGGGATCACATCCCATCCCATCCCAGTGATCCCATCCCATACGAAAGATCCCCTCCCATCCGAGGGATCCCATCCCATCCCAACTCATCCCATCCCATCCCATCCCATCCCATCCCATCCCATCCCCTCCCAGGGATCCCATCCCATCCCATTCCATCCCATCACAGGGATCCCATCCCATCCCATCCCATCCCATCCCATCCCAGGGATCCCATCCCATCCCATCCCATCCCAGGGATCCCATCCCTGCGCATCCCCGCCCATCCCATCCCATCGCATCCCATCCCATGCCATCCCATCCCATCCCATCCAATCCCATCACATCCCATCCCATCCCATACCAACCCATCCCAGGAATCCCATCCCATCCCATCCCAGGGATCCCATCCCATCCCAGGGATCCCATCCCAGGGATCCCATCCCATCCCATCCCAGGGATTCCAACACAGGGATACCATCCCATGTATCCCATCCCATCCCACGTATCCCATCCCATCCCATCCCATCCCATCCCTGGGATCCCATCGCATACCAGGGATCCCATCCCATCCCATCCCATCCGAGGGGTCACATCCCATCCCATCCCATCCCATCCCATCCCAGGGATCCCCTCCCATCCCAGGGATCCCATCCCATCCCATCCAACCCCATCCCATCCCATCCCATCCCATCCCGTCCCAGGGTTCCCATCCCATCCCAACCCATCCCATCCCATGGATCCCATCCCATGCGAGAGATCCCATCACGGGGATACCATCCCATACGAGGGATCACATTTTAGGTATCCCATCCCAGGGATCCCATCCCATCCCAGGGATCCCATCCCATCCCGTCCCAGGGTTCCCATCCCATCCCAACCCATCCCATCCCATGGATCCCATCCCATGCGAGAGATCCCATCGCGGGGATCCCATCCCATCCCAAGGATCCCATCCCAGGGATCCCGTCCCAGGGATACCATCCCATCCCATCCCAGGGATTCCATCACATCCCATCCAAGGGATCCCATCCCATCCCATCCCATCCCATCCCATCCCATCCCATCCGATCCCAGGGATCCCATCCCATCGCATCCCATCCCATCCCATCCCATCCCATCCCTTCCCATCCCATGGCATCCCATCGCATCCCATCCGATTCCATCCCATCCCATCCCATCACATCCAATCCCATCCCATACCAACCCATCCCAGGGATCCCATCCCATCTCATTCCAGTAATCCCATCCCAGGGATCCCATCCCCTCACAGGGATCCCATCCCCTCACAGGGATCCCATCCCAGGGATCCCATCACATCCCAGGGATCACATCCCATCCCATCCCAGTGATCCCATCCCATATGAGGGATCCCCTCCCATCCGAGGGATCCCATCCCATCCCAACTCATCCCATCCCATCCCATCCCATCCCCTTCCAGGGATCCCATCCCATCCCATTCCATCCCATCACAGGGATCCCATCCCATCCCATCCCATCCCATCCCATCCCATCCCAGGGATCCCATCCCATCCCATCCCATCCCATCGCATCCCATCCCATCGCATCCCATCCCATCCCATCCAATCCCATCACATCCCATCCCATCCCATACCAACCCATCCCAGGAATCCCATCCCATCCCATCCCAGGGATCCCATCCCATCCCAGGGATCCCATCCCAGGGATCCCATCCCATCCCATCCCAGGGATTCCAACACAGGGATACCATCCCATGTATCCCATCCCATCCCACGTATCCCATCCCATCCCATCCCATCCCATCCGAGGGGTCACATCCCATCCCATCCCATCCCATCCCAGGGATCCCCTCCCATCCCAGGGATCCCATCCCATCCCATCCAACCCCATCCCATCCCATCCCATCCCAGGGATCCCATCCCATTCCATCCCATCCCATCCCATTCCTACCAATCCCATCCCAGGGATCCCATCCCATCCCATCCCATCCCATCCCATCCCATCCCATCCCAGGGATCCCATCCCTGCCCAGGGATCCCAGGCATCCCATCCCATCCCAGGGACCACATGCCATTCCATGCCATCCCATCCCATCCCAGGGATCCCATCCCAGCCCATCACATCCCATCCCATTGATCCCATCCCATCCCATCCCATCCCATTCCATCCCATCCCATCGCATCCCATCCCATCCCATCGCATCCCATCCCATCCCATCCCATCCCATCCGATCCCATCCCTTCCCATTCCATCCCATCCCATCGCATCCCATCCCATCCCATCCCATCCCATCCCAGGGATCCCATCCCAGGGATCCCATCACATCCCAGGGATGACATCCCATCCCATCCCATCCCAGTGATCCCATCCCATTCCAGGGATCCCATTCCAGGGATCCCATCCCATCCCATCCGAGGGATCCCCTCCCATCCGAGGGATCCCATCCCATCCCATCCCATCCCATCCCATCCCATCCCATTCCATCCGATCCCAGGGATCCCATCCCATCCCATCCCAGGGATCCCATCCCATCCCATGTCATCCCATCCCATCCCATCCAATCCCATCACATCCCATCCCATCCCATCCCATACCAACCCATCCCGGGAATCCCATCCCATCCCATTCCAGGAATCCCATCCCATCCCTCGGATCCCATCCCAGGGATCCCATCACATCCCAGGGATCCCATCCCATCTCTTCCCAGGGATCCCATCCCATTCCATCCCATCCCATCACAGCCCATCCCATCCAATCCCATCCCACCCCATTCCATCCCATCCCATCCCATCCCATCCCATCCCATCCCATCCCGTCCCATCCCATCCCAGGGATCCCATCGCCACCCAGGGATCCAATCCCAGCGATCCTATCCCATCCCAGTGATCATCTCCCATCCAATCCCATCCCATTCCATCCCATTCCAGGAATCCCATCCCATTCCAGGAATCCCATCCCATTCCAGCGATCCCATCCCATCCCAGGGGTGCCATCCCATCCCATCCCATCCCATCCCATCCCAACCCATCCCATCCCATCCCATCCCATCCCATCCCAAGGATCGCATCCCATCCCAACCAATCCCATCCCAGCCCATTCCATTCCATGCCATCCCATCCCATCCCATACCATCCCATCCCATCCCATCCCAGCCTGGAGATCCCATCCCCGGGATCCCATCCCATCCCCGGGATCCCATCCCAGGGATTCCATCACATCCCAGGGATCCCATCCCATACGAGGGATAACATTCCAGGGATCCCATCGCTGGGATCCCATCCAATCTCATCCCAGGGATCCCATAACATCCCATCCCAGGGTTCCCAACCCATCCCAACACATCCCATCCCATGGATCCCATCCCATCCCAGGGATCCCATCCCATCCCATCCCAGGGTTCCCAACCCATCCCAACACATCCCATCCCATGGATCCCATCCCATCCCAGGGATCCCATCCCATCCCATCCCATCCCATCCCATCCCAGGGATCCCATCCCATTCCATCCCATCCCATCCCATTCCATTCCTACCAATCCCATCCCAGGGATCCCATCCCATCCCATCCCATCCCATCCCATCCCATCCCAGGGATCCCATCCCAGCCCAGGGATCCCAGGCATCCCATCCCATCCCAGCGACCACATGCCATTCCATGCCATCCCATCCCATCCCAGGGATCCCATCCCATCCCATCCCATCCCATCACATCCCATCCCATCGATCCCATCCC